>NC_081566.1:49477451-49608230 GCF_022355385.1 Mustela nigripes
TATGATTTTTTAAAAACTGCTTATTATGTAACATTCCAACTTGCCTGGGACTGTGTGATAGGCTCGTGGTACTTCCTTAGGTATCTTCTCCTCCCTTTCTCAGATGCCATAAGTCATAATGAAATATTGGATTTTTAATTGATAAAAATGTACCCTTGTAAAGTTTGAGATTGCAACTAGCTTATATGAAATGCAATTACTCTTTATGAATTATAAAGATATTATAATTCATATGGTTATAATACTAACAATAATGACAGCATACACTAATATTCAGAAAGAAAAATGTAACATATTAAGTGTGGGAAAATTCACAAATCTAAATATAATAAAAATGGAGAAACATAATGTACACCAAAGAATTACGTCCGAGCAGCAACCCATGATATCCCATTGTTCTATGTGACTTAGAAATTACAGGTTTATATTATTATATGCAGAACCATTGAGGAATATGTGTTACAGAATTTATAATATTTCAGCTTTTAGAATAAGACCATGATCTATTTTTTAAAGATTTTACTTATTTATTTGAAAGAAAGAAAGAGCACAAGCTGGTGGGGGAAGCAGAGAGAGAGAGAAGACTCGCCGCTGAGCAGGGAGCCTGACCCTGGGCTCAATCCCAAGATCACAACCTGAGCAAAAAGACAGACACTTAATCAACTGAGCCACCCAGGCACCCCAGAATAATAATATGATTTTTTAAAAACTGCTTATTATGTAACATTCCAACTTGCCTGAGACTGTGTGATAGGCTCGTGGTACTTCAGGAAAGATTTGTTTCTCAAGGAACTTAGGTAAGATCAGGAGTGGTTGTCAAATTAATTAAAAATTCTTGTTTGAAGTTTAGAGCTTCTTGGGTTTTAGTTTGGTAAAATATGGGCCTGTGGGATTTATTGCCAAAATTTATTACTTCTTGTATTTCTGTCATTTGGTAATTTTATTTTTTTATTAGAATTATGCATTAGTGGTAGGGATTTTTTTTTTAAATAGCTTGATACTGAGTCCCAAAATAATTGCAATGACACATATATTATGTTGTGTGTAGGTTTGTTGTCACTGCATAACCTAGTCTGTCCTGACTACCACTGAAGTTGCATGTCGGGGAAAGTACACTTCCGTGACAAATCACAAACGAACAAAGAAGATATTGGCCTAGTGGTCGATGGATTGATCATAAGGAAAGATGTCAACCTGTGTAATCTTTTCTAATGCTGTCATCTGCAGCTGTTTACAGGGGAGGCCTCCTGTCTCATGCAATTATAGCTCTAAGGAAAGGAATTAAAAAACAAAGGCTTCGTGTTATGGGTTGATTGCAAATGGCCGTGTTTGGCCATGTGTTAAAGAAACAGATGAACTCTCTTCTGAACTTTCTTTCAGAAAAGAATAAGCTCTTTTTTGGGACATGAAATGGACAAAGTCCAGAAATTTCAGGTTTTCAGACTTAAAAGAGCTAGCTGCTTCTAGTGTCCAAGAATTACAAAGTGAAGAAAAAGAAAGCCTAAGGGACACATGTTCAGTAAAAGATAAGGATAAGGATGTGGTCTTCTGTTAAAACCTTGATAGCTTCAAGGTAGTCAGTCCTCTTTACATCTAAGACAGGCAGAAAGGCAAACATGTAAAGAGATGTAGCACATCTAAGAACTATCCCTGGACAAGAACTGTGAGTTCAGTTACTGGTAAGAGAATCATAAAAGGAAGAACCTTTCAGAAAGTAAAACTAGGGCCTAATTAGGGAATACTTCCCACCTCCAGAATGGGGAGTCCATAGAGTGTGTTGGAAGTTTTCAGGTGCAGTGAATAGTGATTTCTATGTGTCTTCTACTCACACTCTTTACAAATGGTAGTGTTTATTGTGGTTATTTCATCTCTCTTACACTCGTTATCAGAGGTATGAGAAGCAAATAGATAACTCATAAATGGTAAATAACTCTAGTTTGACTTGTAGACTGATGGGATCCATATCTGAAATTGATTCACAGGTTAGTTCACATCTCTCAAATAACATGGCCTTCGCATTTGGTAACAGTGATGAGATATTTGGGTTATCTCCCCTGAGGAGAATAGGGTACATTCTATATGTAGGAGGAAGAGAGGAAATGGATATTTGATGATCAGCTGGGTACACTACCGAGATGGTAATACTTACCCAGTACTCTATTTGCTCCTTTATTTTTCCTGGTCTTCTTGCAGTTACATGTTGCAAGTGACAAGTGTTACAAATAAAGCATCAGTACAAGTAAAGTGCAGAATTTCTACACTAACTCAGTAAAAACAAAAAAACATATGCTTCTTTCTCTTCCCCTACTGTGAAGACTAAGAAGGCCTTATGTTCTAAGGTTTGCACTTAGAAGAAGGTAGAACCTCCATGAGCCTGGGATCCAGTAAAACCCACTGCTGATCCAACGGGCCTGTAATATGAGCTAAAAAGAAGGGTTGTTTTTGCTTTGTATGTAGGTTTTGGTGGATAAACTGTTCTAGAAGCAAAATGTAGCCTCTCCCATCAATTACAAGGCATATAATAGAAGATAGATAATAGAGAGTTGATGGATAGATGATACTGATAATAACTAAATACATAGATTTCTGTTAATGTTTTTAGTGTTCTATAAAAAGTAAAAATTATGCTTTTTGTTCTCTTAATCTACAATAGAAAAAAAGAAAACTATAATTTATTTGTAAAACATGAGAATTGTTCCTAACACTTTCTTGAATAATTATACTGACTGCATTTATTTGTACAGAGAAGAAACTTTTCTGGTCAGGGTCTAATGTTTCCATGGGTTCCAATACAAATAAACATTCCTTGAAATTAAGTAAGGTTTTGTGAACAACTAAAATCCATTGGAACATAAAAATAAGTGTATTTTTATTTTAGTTCTTTGTGTTTTGTCCCACTATATGAAAGATGGCAAGATATTTTTTAAGTAATATATCTTTGGTAAATTACTATCATAATGCTTACACAATAGTGAGGCATCACATTATTGAACATTTATTTGGGAGCTTGAAATATTGGTTCTATTGTAGATCAATCCCTCTGATAACAATTTTACTAGCTTTGCAATTTGCTATTTCAATTTAATATTGCCAGTGGTGTTAGACCTGCTATTACTTTTATTGCTTAGATTACTACTGAAAATATTGTTGTGAGAAAGAAGTAATATTGCTATGATTTCATTATTAGACCACTTTTCTTACACACAGTGCTAGGATTCTACAAAAGCATCAGGCTCTAACACCATATGGTATCATTTATATCTTTTATGACTGGCTCTCAGAGTTCTCCACTAAGAATAGTAATGGTGATTTTCAGAGCTATGATCATAGCAGCTCACCGTTACATCAGATCAAATACATATGATGTTCCAGTTTTGAAACTTGGCAGTGCATTGTTGGGGAAAATCATCAAATAATGGTTGTCTCGGCTTTGTTTTTCTGCCCCAGGTAATTCCAAAATAATTTACGATTTAAAAAAAAAAAATAAGATTTTCAAAAAGCATGCAGCAACAGTTAAATTTAGACTAACATGATTTTTATTTTTGATTTTTGTTATTTTTGTTATTTTTGATTATTATGCTTAGATTATTTGAAAACTGAAACATTATGTGTTATATTCTTGGGGAATGAATATCACAAATTCCCTTTCCCACAAATTAATAGTGTAACTATCTTCGTTGATAAGTACAAAAAATGTGACGTTGCTTCATACTATGAAATTGGTCCCATTGGTTGTTATCATTAATACATAATGTTATTACATATAAAACATATTATTAAGGTATTACATGTAAAACATATGTAGCTATTTTATATGTTAGTTACATATTATATGCATTCATTACTTAATATATAAACTTAGAATATGACAGCTTATACTCATATTATTCTTCTGTTCAACATTTCTCAAAGTGTAGTCGAAGGAAAACTGGCGGTCCCTGTGATACCTTTAGGAGGTCCACAGATTAAGCCTCTTGGTATAATGTTCCTGAAACCTGACTGCTTCTTTTTTCACTTTCATTCTCTTATGAGCATATAGTGGAGATGTCTAGAAGCTTCCTGGTATGTGATAGTGCAAAAAATTGAATGCAGGAACAGATATGAGAATCAGATGTTTTCTCTTAAACAAGATAGTTAAAGACATTTGGAAAACTGTGAAATAATGCCAATCTTTTAAAAAAATATATTTTTGTCTCAAAATATAGTTATTTTTCAGAATATGTTGCTTATATGTAAAATGTTGATTACTGTTATTTTACATGAATTACCAAATAGATATTTAACTTGGTAAATACCTATAAATTATCCCACATGAACAAAAATCCATAGGGTCGTCCGTGATTTCTAAGAATGTAAGAAGCTCACGAAAGCAGACGGTGGGTCTTTTTCTGGTCCATCCTCAGTTACAATAATCCATGCATTTCAGAGAGGGATGGTGGTGCCTGTGTCGCTTCACGGAATAGAGGAGACGTAGAACAAAGTCTCTCCTTGCCGCCGGGTTTTCTCTCATAGTTACAATACAGTTGCTTCACCTTCAGGCCTGCATTTCACTCAGGAGGATGCAGGAAAGGCCTGGAAGGAAGAAGAACAATACCAAAATCTGAAAAGCAAAACTTTATCTGTACCCCTGACACAACCCCCCCATCCAACCCCTGCAGATTGCTGCTTTTGTTTCACTGGCCCGGATGTTGTTACAGATGCACCAGAGAGGGCAAATCGTTTTATATTTGGTCCCACTGCTGTCAGCAATAACACCGGTGCTCTCCAAGAGACAATGGCTATGGCAGGAAACCGGCCACGGCTGTTTCACCAGCTTTCTTCATCTGAACTTAGTAAAATAAAACCCCTAAAAGCACAGGGGAACAAGGGGCTCGGAATGGGACATAATGCTTACATGAGGAAGGAACTTGGAAAAGGAGGAAATAAAAGGGATAGACAGAATGAGAGAGACAGCTAAATCCGCTTTCTGGAAGCCCTGGAACTGATGGAAAAGCCGGAGTCTGTGGATAGGTCCCAGAGGCCGCATGCTTCTAGCGATTGAAGATGCAGCCTGTGGAGAGGTGTTTGGGTCTTGCTTCTTCTGGGCAAGTAGCAATTTTTGTGACAAAGGCTCAATCTGTAGAAGCCACCATGTCACTGAATTTGGGGAAGGACTGTCTCTGTCGTGTGTTTATTGGAATAAACTTCTGAGAATAGTGGTTTCCACTTCATATCCAACTTCCACATCCCACAAGTTTCTCTGACTGGTAAATTCTATCCCAGAACTGTTCAAGGAAAGGGATGTCGGGGAAGACGGGTGATGATGGTGCCAAATCCATAGCAAATAACTGCCTACAACTGCCAGTAGTCTGTGACATGTAAATGGCAGGTCTGAGAAGTTTTGATTGGGAATAAATAGAATAAGCATGAACAATTGGCAGAATCAGATATTGTTTTTATTTAAAAAATGTCAAGTTCTCAACAAACTTAGGTCATATTATAAATAACGTATTGGGGGCACGCAGTACAAAACACATTTGGTTAATTGAATCTAGGTAAACAATCCTTCAAAAATTAAGAACTATGAGGATATATTTTCATTTCATGCATAATGAAAGTAGAGAACATAACATCTCTTAATTCTACACAAAAGCGAATATATAAATATTTGATGAAGGAGTTAGTAGAAGTATACAACCTAAATTACTATCTTATATATAAGAATACCTATATCAATTTTATGCATGCGGATACATACAAACATATGTTCAAGCATTTATTTGTCATCATAGGCACTGACTCTGTCTTACTGAAGGTTTTATCATATATTTTTTACGCTAGCAGATAACTTCAATTATATGTAAGACTTTTACAAGAAAGGAAGAAAAATTAAAGCAGATTTCAAATGAGTATCATACAGCCACGTAACGGCCTGGCTTCTCCAAACTTCCTAGATGTGTGTAGAGACTTCTATTTAGCTGCTGGAGATAATCTCCTCGTCTTAATAGTTTCCCTGTTGTTTCCATGCAGGAACTTTGTTGCTTTTTTCCCCCAGAGGTTTGGCTATTTGAAGGGTGCGTTTACCCTTTGTTAAAGTTAGATTTTCCAAAGCTCTAAAACAATGCCTTAAACTTCTGTCAAATATCCAGGGACTCAGATAATCTCTCCAGAGTGCATTGAGAGTCCTACCTATACTTGGAATTTTCCTGGGAATAAACTGTAACAGAATAGCATAATATTCTTTATGCTTACTGGTAATTGCCAAACTGAACCTTATTTAAAAAATGGTGTTTTTGTTTAATAATTTTATAATTGTCTTATCTGAAAATACTTCATAATAGTTAAATAATATGTGCATTAGTATTATTTTAATGATTATATTTTCATGTATTTTTACTAATAACAACAATAATAAGAATAACAACACAGTATACAAAGTACAAGTTATGGGTGAAAGTTCTTAGTTTAAGTACTAACTCAGCTTTTCTGTAGACCTGTGCTTGTAGGAAAAATACTAAATTTCTTTGGCTTCCACTTGAATTATTGAAAAGGAATGAAGGGTGCCTGGATGGCTCAGTTGGTTAAGTGACTGCCTTCAGCTCAGGTCATGATCCTGAGTCCTGGGATCTAGTCCCAGGCTCCCAGCTCCATGAGGAGTCTGTTTCTCCCTCTGAACTTCTACCCTCTGATGCTCTCTCTCATTCTCTTTCTCAAATAAATAAAGAAAATCTTAAAAAAAAAAAAAAAAGAAAAGAATTAAAACTGCTGCAAAAAATGGACAAGGGAGGGTGATGCTAGATGGGCTTTTCCTACTTTAAGAGAAAGTGTGTATCTTTTGTGAATTGCTGGCTATTGAAAGGGTATATGATGTAAAGGCTCTTACTTCCCACCAACATTACCCTTTCTCTGTCTGATAGTAGGCACATGGTTTCTAATGAACTCGATCTCATAGACAGACGTTGCTTGTGAGTTCCACAGTTTCTCTCTAGGTATTACTTACAGGGCTTCATATCTAGAGGTGTGTATTCAACATCTCCAAGTCATGGTTTTAGTATTTTTACCATAGAACATAGCAATAACTATTGTGTAGAATTAAGAGAATTTGGTGCCTACAGGAGTACTTGATACTTAGAAGATACCGAATGTACATTTTCCTTATGCAATCGTGAATATGTAATTTTACTTTTGCTTTTAAACAATGCTTAATTTTTTACAAGACATTTGCAATATTTAACAATATTCTGAAAATTACCTGTACTATAATTTCACCATCTGCAATTCATTTGCCAATTTTTCACCCATAAATTAAGAAATTTATCTATATTTTTATTTTGCAATGTTGCTTTCAACCTGAATTCCCTTTTTCCATAGTAATATTCAGGCTTAGAATTATAACACACATATTATTTCAATTCTGTTTTCCCACATGGGTAACTCTTAACTTCGTATTTTATATAAACTCAAACTCTGCCTTTCCAAATGAATTATTCTGTATATGTTTATATTTAGCTTCGACTATTTCTCTTTGGATCTTGTCAATTGGTTTAGCCCATTAAGAAATATATACTTAATTCATACTATATGTAATGTATTGTCTTGGGCTTTTGGAAGGGGAAAATACAAAGAAAAGTAAAATGTTGTCCCAACTCTCAGAGAAATATAAAATGAGCTCACCTTTTATATTTCTTTGAGTCTATTATTGTCTTCATTTTTTTCTCATAGTTGTCTCTGTCCAATAATTCCATAATTCAAATTAGTTTCATATTACATCTCAGTTAAACTGGCCTGTCCTATTGTGTTGCTATAAGGTTAGATATAATAGCTTTTGTGTAGTCTACCAAACAAAATATTTTTATGTAGAGAATAATAATATTTCCCCCTGTTAACTCTCTTGTGTTTTTTTTTTAAGGTAGGAGTCATTTTTTTAATCAAAATTGGCTTGTTTTGAACTCTAATTAAAAACTGTCACTTTGAACAAATGAAGAATATAATAGCACCTATCCCCAAGGACTGTTGTAAGAATTAAATGAGATAATTCATGTAAAGTGTCCAGCATAGCACACACAGAAACACTGAATAAATTATAAGAAGAATAATAGCTACCATTTATCACTAATTATATGAGGTATTTTATTGAGTTTTCATGGTAATTAATTTAATTTACACGGAAAACCCATGAAGAAAATACTATTGCTTTAGCTACAATAATTATGATTGTAGTTTTAACAGTTAACTAGCACAGTGATAGGCACACAACACAAACTCTATAAATATTTGTTATACTTTTGTTAAGCTCTAGATTATAATTACCTTTACGGTCTCAATTAACAGCATCAGTCAACATTCTTTCAAGAACAGATTCTGACCACAGTAGAAAAGGAATTTATTTGAAGATATGGATTGGATAGTTCACAGAATCAGCAGGAGGACTGGAAGTTCTGACTCAGAGGCTATGCCAGGAATATTCCTTAAATCACACAACAAGAGCAATTCCTTGAGGACATCAAGGAGCAAAGGATCTACAACTGGGCCCTCTGATACTCCAATACAGATTATTGAATTCATCATTCTCAGTAATATTGCTAGATAATTCATTTGATGCAACTTCCAACATTTGTACACCTTTGTTATGAAGGTTGTTGAAGGAGCCATTACCTGTTCTTCATTTTGGAGGGAATATCCAAAAGTGCCAGGACCACTGACTTAGAAATTTCATGCAGGCATTGAGTGCCTCAGTTGTCATTAGATTTATTTGTAGTCCTTGTATACAGCTAAGGTATGGACCCGCAGCCAGCATAACGGCTACTTGTGTTTTTCACATCTTTTCAGTATGACGTCGTTAGCAAAATACTTCCTGTGGCATGAAGAGATGATCTATGCTCCCATGAAATAAATTGTACCACAGAGGCTATGAAATGATTGAACCTCAGGATACAATGAAAATGTTTAACTCTTGTACCTGACACATGAAAGAAAACTGCTTCTGGTATATTCTCTGTTGACAATGATAGAGAAAACAGTTTGTACCAGAGAAGAAGTTCTATCCCTAGTGCCAGGAGTCATGCCACCAGTAAGCTACCACATCTGGAATAGCAGTCTTAATTAGAGTTCCTCTATGATTAAGCTGTAGCCAACATGGTGAGTTAATTGGAGATGGGGTATGAATAGCATCCTCACAATTTTCAGTACTGAATGGATCTCTAATTCCTGCAATTTTGTCAAGTATACAAAACAAGCAATATCACTTCAAATTTAGCCTTTTGGTAGAAAAGGGAAGCTTCATTTTGTCCTTCTTATCTTAATAGACCTTATTTCATCATACGTTAGGAAGCCAATGTTCTCCTATTCTAATTCTTTAGTCAGGGACTGGGAAAATGAACATGGCATGAGTTAAGGTCCCACTGGGCCTAATTTGAGGGGGACTCAGGGAAAATCCCATTTACTGTCTTACTTCTATAAGGCAGCACACTGATTCCTGGAATAGTCTGGCATTCAGGAGCCCTAAGAATTAATTCACAATGAAAAGGAAAGATTTGCCCCACTTAAACTGTGTTATAGGAGTTCTGAGTCTTTGAAATAATTCAGGACTGGGAATTCAATAGGGCCTCATTCTTCTCTCTCCTGATGACTCAAGTCAGGTCTTCATCACCAGATTTAATTTTGTTTTCCAGTTATACAAATCAAATAGGACCTCAGGGCAATGGTCCTATATTTAAATCCCTGGTACCATGAGTTGATGAATAACCTATAAAATTCCTAGGCTAGATCTTTCCAAGTAGCACACTGGACCTGTTGCATATCACAATACCTCTGTTCATTGTAGCTCTGATGATTAACAGCTGCTCCCAGGACTCAGTCACAGAGTATTAATTGTATCCTGATTGAAATGAGAATTTTCTGATTTCACCCAGATTTTCACACTGGCATCCCAGCCAACAGAAAACAGCTATAGGATTCATCAGAGATGTCAGCATTCTTTTCACCAACATGTGTAATGTTTTCTCCAATAAAAATTAGCAAATTCTTGATAGTCTATTGGAAAATTAATCTTAGCATAGCTTCAAAAACCCCCCTGGGTCCTGATGGGTGATGGAAGTGGGGTGTGATGAATTTTGGCTTCCCAGTGAAGGTCACTGCATTGATTAAGATTATTACAAAGGCTGAAAGCAAGACAGTATGTCTGTGAGACAAAAAAGAAGGTGCTCTTTCTTGGGGGCAAGGAAACAAGCATTCATAATTAGTGCTTTAAATTTTTCCTAGTTAATTTCAGTCCTCCAGTAGATCTACCTTCCAGTTCCCATGTTCCCATGCCTTCCCAATCAGTGTTCTTTCTAACTTTAATTTAACAGATCTGTCAGGAATTTAAATTCAATCTTGGGATCAAAGTTTGGTTTTGAAGCCCTACAGCTGCAAGAGATAAAAGAGGACTTTAGCACAGTCTTTGAAAGTCTCCAGCATTCATTCTATTCTTTGAGAAGAAAGTGTAGGCATTTGAGGTCTCTGAGCAAGCCATCTTTATTTGTAGTAACCAACTCACCCTCAGTCTTTGCATTTTTCATGTTCTGCATGCAGTTCTATGCAAGCATATAGTCTCAAATGCTGTTTCTACACATTCTAGATGAGCACAGGTGGTATTTCTATTGGTAGACTTCCACTCGTAATACCATATGGATTTAAAAAGCCTCTGTCTCAACTAGTGTAGGACACCAAGTATATGTTGTCCCTATTGCTCATGAAAGCTATTGCCAAATGACTTCAGTCTGGCAGATTCTTTGCTGCAAGTAAGAAAAACAGGCTCTAACCAACCTAATCTGATAAGAAATTCATTAAAGGATATTATATAGCATTAGGAATCATCAAGTAACCTAGAGAGGCATACTCGTGCCACATATAGTCAAGATGAAGCCGAAGTTTTACACAAGATTTATTTAGTGAGGTCATCACTGCTAACTGCAATAAATGTTAGACTGTTCCAAACACTACCATTGCTGCTGTAACCACTACTTCCTAAGGCAATTGCTCTGGGCATCTTCTTTACTATTGCATCAACAGCTTAAGATTCAAAATCTGGGTGGGTACAACAGATTCCTAAAGTTTATATGATGCCCCTACTCTCTTCTGCATGGGCACTGGGAAAGGCAAGACCTGAGTCTTGAAGGTTTTCTAGTTAAAGCTCTGCTTGGGTAATTCTCAAACATTCCAAAAGGAGTTCCAAAAACAGGGCAACCCAATGAAGGCCAAATCACCTGGCTCACTGTATTAAAGTATTTTAATATAAAAATGTGCTGTGTCTTTCAGAGAAAAGGAAAGCAGGAAAAACACAACTTACTTCTGTGCAGCTGCTGGGGAATTAGGGTCAGTTTTAGATTTATGCCCTTTTGGACTCATCACTTTGTAGCCTCATAAAATCGGCCATTCACAAGCTATTGAACAGGCTTGCCATTTACCTTAGGCAGCATTATAGTATTTTGTCAATTTCAGTACGAATTCTATACCCATGACTTACAGAATGGTGTGAAGAGACTTGCACTGATATGTGGCCACTCAAAGTCATACCAGTGATTCACTGTAGAGGTTGGAAAGATTCTTGAACTGATACAAATCATTCAAATAGCCCTTATGAAATGTTTGGATAGTTTAAAAAAAAAAAACTTTGTAAAAGTAAAAATTGAATAATTACAGTCAGAATTATGGAGGGGGTCAAAATCTGTATTCATTGTACTCCCTCGGGGATCAGATTTTCATTTCCACCCTTGAGAACTTTCTGCCATTCAGGATACTGATGACCTGGATTTTCTCTCTTTCAACTTTTTTTCACATCAGCCCTCTTCCTACTCACATCCCCACTCGTTTCTCAATTTCATATGTTACCTGCTTAAGGCCACAATTTCTGTGGTGTCAAGGTTTGCCATTAATTAAGCCAAATATTTGCAAGTGAAAATCAGAAGATAAAAGAATCCATGGTATCTTCTAGAAAACTAGGTCTCGAGAAACAAAAAGTAACTTCTAACAGGGTGTTCCAGTTGGGCAATAACTTGGAAGACCCGTGAAGGGAATAATTTGATGTTTATTTCTCAGCTCTGGAGGTAATACTTAACATAAGGATAAATCTATTTCAGACTAAACCAACAGATTTATAAATTAAAATCCAGCCATAGAAACAGGATATATTTTTCCATGTGTTCGGGGTACAGTACAGCATTCAGGGTATGGAAGTCGTGTTTGTTTCATTAGCTCATTGCTTATAGGAAATTTGTGTTACTGCAGTTGTTATTAATATGTATTATTTCAGAAAATCCTGCATTCCCAACCATAAGCAGGAGAGTTGTATTTGAAGGCATTAGATTGGTAGTGTCACAAAATCAGAAATGATGATTCTGTTTAAAAACAATGTTTCATAGATTCTTCGAATATATCTGACCCACATTTTTTGGTCTGTTACCGTCTTTCATTTTAAGATGCCTGTTCCCTGCTTATTTTGCTAGATACTATACAATATTTTATTATGATGATGAGACTGTTTCTATACTTTCAGAATAATTAAAATTGTTATCCATAAAGCATGGTCATTTCTACTGAAAAGATACTTTGATTGTCTCAATATGTTAATTTTTCAGAAAAAAAATGCATGAAATGTGAACCAACAGGATTTTACTTTTGTATTAACAAACAATTAAATAAGATCACTTTTTTAAAATGTCGTACACGTAAGACATGCACATAGTGCATTGATAATTCAGTAGTATTTTAGGCTTTTTATATTAATTCACAATATTTATTTCAATTTTAATCAAATAACACATTCATATGAATTCACAAAAACACCAGTTTCCTCCCTCAGTCCTTCCTAACCATAGTCCTGCTTTCTAATAGAAGCAGATTCTGTTCTGGATTATTTTCATGTATTTATAACTCAAAAAAATTTCTAAATAATAATGAAAAATACTTGATTACTTTTCTACAATTTTGAGGAAGTAAAGTATATGTTCTCGAAGCTCTAAAAAAATTTAGAATGCTTTAGGAGGAACTTGGGTGCCTCAATTGGTTAAGCTTCTTGATCTCAGGATTATGAGTTCAAGTCCTGCATCAAGCTCCACACTGGGTCAGAGGCCTCCTTAAAAAGAAAAAAAAAAAAAAAAAAGAATGCACAGCACCTTTGAAAATATACTCTAAATCAGTTCTGAACAGAGATTCTGAATATTTAAAAATACATAATCAGTAATATTGGTCAGTGATTTTCATGCTAATCAATATAGACAGAAACATAAATCAGGGTTTACCTATTTATGACTGGTTATTTTATACCCTGAAACTTTCAGTTTTCTACTCTTACCTATTTAATTCAATTGTGAAGCATGAGAATAGAGTACAAACATATAAATACATAAGCTCAGTATGTTAATGCCTTAGATATTAATAAAAATTTTTGCTAACATTAGAGGTAAGAAAGTAAAGATCATCTGTATTCTACAAACATAATAAAGTCAGTAAAATTTACATGAAGGATTAGTGGAGGGATTATTAATTAATTAATTAATATTTAAAGCACTTAAAAGAGTTCTTGTCAAAGTAAGAACTAATGAGAGAGACAAAGGGAGATTGGGATGGGGGAGAACAAATTAGTTCCAAAATTAGCTAATTAAATATTGGGTGTTAACTAGAGTTACTATCAGGGGAAAGGAGAGAGAAGGATCAAAACTTGTTCAACTATTTAAAAAAAATACTTCATTTTTAATAGAGAAGTAGTAGCAGTATAGAGAGTCAAGATGATGGCTCTCTAGTCCTCTATAACTTACTGGAAAAGAGTCACCTAGCCTAATTCTCTTTGCCTCTGCAGAGTTCATTCACATCGTGCATTTTTCTCCACATTATTCTTTGCTTCATGTGAATTCGTTTTGTTAAGACCAATTGACTATACATTCCTGCAAGCAAGAGTGTGTTTATTATTATTGTTGCTGTATTATTTTGTTTCTCCGTAGTCCTCAAGACCATGCTGAGCAAAAGTACTCAGTTAGTACATACTTAACAGGTATTTCTGGATTAGTGACTCTCTAATAACCTAGAAATTAAATTTAGTTTTTCTGGGTCATTTTTATATAACATTAATTTGTTTTTTTTTTACAAATTTACTCACCCCCAAATGTATGGCTAGTCATTGTTTACTTGCCACTTGAAAAGCAATAGTACTTGACCTTCAAAATGGCTTTTGGCAACAACTGTAGGATAAAATGTTATTTTGCTCCCCAAATCATTGTATTTTCTTTTTGTAGTTACATAAATCGCTAATATAACAATTCTTCTGTATCATTCAAATCTCATGTCCACATTCTATAAATATGGATTTTACTACTTACCAAGCATAAAAGAAAAGATAAATATTTCTGGAGATTCTCTTGACTTCTATGTAGAATGAATTTCAGAAATGGGAGATGTTATTTTAATATCAGAAATTATCTCAAATCATTTGCCATTTAAAAAAATAAGATGAAAGGTTTATCCATGGTCGCTCTCATGGACCGAAACATCTGTATGCTCTGTGCACAACAGGTGTTTAATAAATGTTTTGAATGACTGTCAGTAGTGACTCTTAATGACTTCATAATGAAGTAATTATTCAAGTGCCATGTTAAAACTGTGTTTCTTAGAAATTACATAGTGATGGTTTTCAGCTGACATATAATATTACATACACTTTGGTAATATAAAATACATTTCATTTTAAAACATTATTTAATTTGAATAAAATTTACTAATTTAGAGACTTTCAGAATAGTATTAGAACAAACAATGAAAATAATTAAAATATGCCTAGCCATGAAACAATAAAGTCTTATCAAAAGTGTTCAAGTAAAAGATGACAATGAAATGAATGATTAGTTTTCAAAGTGGCGACATCTGCTCTGTGAATAATCCAAGAAATGCTTTCCAATTTCCATGCATCAATTCTTTTATTCAAAAGAGGGAATTTCTCAAAAGAGACATATGGGACCAAACGAAATGTAGGGTACTGTGAAATTGGAATTTTAAAATGCATCTCTTATTTATACCCTGCTTACTTAAAAAAAAAAGATTAAAGCATATCAAATGGATACATCTTCAAAAAGCTTCCTTCATAAATCACTTTTTTCCTTTTATTTTACGTTTTCCTTCTTCTTCTGGTAAAAGTTGATGCCATAAATGTCCAAAAGATGCCAGAGCTCTGTATTCATTTGCTCTAGATGAAGTAATAACTCCAATATACACGAATGTAATTTTTTATTAATTGCCAAAAAGTTGTATTTGTAGCATTGATGAAGAGTCTGGATCTGAATACTGAAATAGCTCTAATACATAAAATAAATACAAATTAATTGCTCTAAATATGTATATGTATTAATGTAATTTGCCCAAGTGAATGGCATAAAGAAATGATAATTTGGAGGTTTTAAAACATTGTGTTAGACACACAACCTAGAAATGGCTATTGACACACCTTGTCCAATTCCAGTTAAATAAAAGTAGCTGCAACAGAACATTTAAAACAACTGTTTTTGAGTTGTATATTTAAAACTAACTAAATGGTGATTTAAAAAGCTGTTTATAACATCATACAATTTTAAAGTGAAATGAGACATTATCATCCACAAAGTACACTGAAAAATTCAGTTTCAGAAGAGGAATTGAAGGCAAGGAGAGGCTAAGGTTTAATGCATACTATGTAACTTTTTGATGGGTAGAATAATGACTAAAATATCATCTGTCTCACTTGCCAAATAATACTTCTTTAGCCACTGAAAACACTTTAGAAATCTTGTTGTGGGTTCCTGCTTTTTGTGGGGAGGTAACTCAGTCATCTACTACAGTGAAATGGGTGCAACATGATATTCTTAACAAAACTGATGTTTTAAAGAAATAGTAAAAGCAATAGAAAGAGTTGGGTTTTGTTTGTTTTGTTTTTGCTTTTTTTTTTTTTTTGAGTCCCTCTTCATATTTGCTTTGGAAGAAAAAGTGAGGCGGGGGAAAGGCTATACTATCTCTTCTTGGTGTATGAAAATGTTTTAATAGAGGTAAAATTATATAACATAAAATTTGTCATTTTATCTGTATGATTCAGTGACATTAGTTACATTAACAATGTTGTAAAATTGTCACTCCAATCTTTTTTCCAAACGGTTTTCATCATCACAAATTGTGTAGCTAATATGCAATAATGTATTCACTCGTTCCTTACCCCCTGGTAAATTCTAATTTATTTTTTTAAAGATTTTATTTAACTATGTATGTATTTATTTATTTATTTGACAGAGAGAGAGATCACAAGGAGGCAGAGAGGCAGGCAGAGGGAGGGGGAAGCAGGCTCTCCACTGAGCGGAGAACCTAATGCAGAACTTGATCCCAGGACACTGAGATCATGACCTGAGTTGAAGGCAGAGTCTTAACCCACTGAGCCACCCAGGCACCGCTCTAATCTATTTTTTATCTCATGGAACATGAATATTTTAGATATTCTATATAAGTGGAATCATATAATATTTGTCTTTTTTTTCTGATCTAGCTTATTTCAGTTATATATTTTCAAGGTTTATTCATGCTGTGACATGTATCAGAACTTCATTTTATTTTTATGAGTCAATATTCATTTATGTATATCATAATTAGTATATATATTCATCTATGGATGGATAGTTGGGTTGTTTGCATCTTTTGGCTGTTGTCTCAGCTACCTTTTGTATTTAGATAATTAATAGACAGTGAGATGATTGCTTACTTTAGTGTAGCATTGACTTTTGTTTCTTTGTTGGTTAATCAGACATTTGAGAAGAAAACAATTTCAGATATGATAATTATCAGCATAAAAACAAAGCCAGAATTAGAGCTTTAAATTCTTTAAAAACTTTTCTCTTTGGTATACAGTTTGCTTTTAACTATTTTGTTAGTTTTTTTGTTTAACCAGAATTCATGGTTGACTATTGTATTTTTTTGTTTTAAAAGCTTTCTCTTTTTCTTTGAACATTAATATGATCACTTAGTAATGAATATACATTTTCTATACTGAGTAATGAAAATATTTCTTTAACATAAAAAACCTAGAAAGAAGTATTGATACTAATGCCAAAAATGAAAGCTAGATTAATGACTTCTACTTGTGGGAGAAAGTTCATTCAAATACCATTGAAAGGAGAACATGGAAAAATTAAATTCAGCTTAAACTTTCTGGCCACACTATTTGTTTTAGTGCAAATTATTTTAATTATCTTTTACCATGAAAGTTCTATTTTAAGGGGAATAAAAAAGAAAACAATTCTAAAGCATCAAAAAAAATCGCAACTTGCTATTAATTTGCTACACACAAAACAATAGTATTTGTTTTTCTATTAACATATTAAATGTGTTTGGGGAAAAGGAAAAATAATTGTTGTATTAAAGTATGGAATTTTAACATTTTTCCAGATGAATTCAAGTTCTTTATGAAAAGGCTACCCATGAATTATTTCCTCAACACATCTACCATAATGCATTTGTGGACAATGGATTCTAATTTTCAGCGCCGCTATGAACAACTGGAGAACAGCATGAAGCAACTATTCCTAAAGGCTCAGAAAATTGTACACAAGCTCTTTAGCCTTAGCAAGAGGTGTCATAAACAACCCCTCATCAGCTTGCCAAGACAAAGGTAAGACATTTGTGGCATATAGACAACAAAGGATATTGTTTTGACAGTGAGCTCTCTTTATTTTCTGAATGCAGATATGAAAATATACATAGCATGGTGTTTTCTTTTAAGTCTCAGAATAACAAATTGTATTTTCTAAAGCAATAATCCAATGGAGAACCCGTGTACTGACACTTCTTTGTTTTTCATTTTCTTTTATTATCAGAATCAAGAAATCATTCTGTTTCGTGGGGTAGTTAACTAATAATTGTATTACAGTGAATAGAAAAGCACAAACCCTACAGCTATATTGTAAGCAGAGGGAGTAAGCAGGATCATGCAGTGAAATTTCTCAATATATAATTTTCAAATAAAAGAATTTAAAGTTCATTTTCTTTGAGCTGTGCTCATAGTAACATGAATAAACATGAATCAACCTCATTCTACATGAATCTCTGAAAATTGCTGGAAAAACCTGTAACAATTTATATGAATAATGACAGACTCAAAATATTTGTGTCTGAGCTAATTTTGTGAAGCACAGTTTTTGGATTTTGCAACAATTACTTTGAGAAGTTGTATTTATTTATTTGAAGTCAGATTTTTAGAAAAATACAGCAAATAAAAAGCTAAGGGAAATATAGGAAAATATCACCAAACTTTTATCTATGTTAGTATCTCTGTTACATAATGCTTGTAATAGATTTCTTCTCAAGAAATCTATTATTACAGATTTTTTCACTGAAGAAAAAAAAAAAACAAAACTGAAAGTCTATAGATCTTTTCAAAGTCAAATTTCAAAATAAATCATTGGCATCATTTTTGTAATTCAGAAGTTTTTAGAATACTCAAAATTTATGCAAATACCACATTTTAAGAACATTTTTGTTGTCCCAAAAAGCAACCTAGTATCAATTAGCAATCCTTCCCCACACTAGCACACCCAGCCAGGGGATATTTGCCTCTAGAAATTTGTCTAATCTACTATCTGTCCCAAGAATTTGCCTATTTTTAACATTTCATATAAATAGAGTCATATAGTACATGGTCTTTTGTGACTGGCTTCTGTTACATAGTGTAGTGCTTTCAGGTTTATCTGTATTGTAGAGAGTATCAGCGGTGTGGGTACATCACATTTGTATTCTCCATTAATTTGTTGATAGACGTTTGGGTTGTTTCCGCTTTTGTGCTAGTAAGAATAATGTTGCTGTGAGCATTCGTGTACATTTTTTTTAAGTGGACTTGGTTGTTTATTTTCTTGGGTATATACCTAAGAGTGAAATTGATGTCATAAGATAACTTTATATTTAAGATTTTGAGTTGATGCCAAAATGTTTTCAAAGGTGGTTGCTCCATTTTGTATTTCCACCAGCCAGTGACAGTTCCAAACATTGTGGAGTGATAGTTCCAAACATTCCACATCCTCGCTAATACTTTGTTTTGTTTTTAAACAAAACAAATACAGCTAGAGCAGGAAATAAACATCTGAAGTCCAGGAGAAATTTGAACAACTGGAATGGCAATTATCAGTGCATGTAAAATTGTGAGATTGGAATATAATACGGGGTGCCTAGGCAGCACAGATGGTTAAGCCTCCAACTCTTGGTTTCCGCTTAGGTTGTGATCTCAGGATCATGAGATGGAGCCCTTCCCAGTACATTTATTTTAAAGTGGGATGCTGCCCATGGCAGAGTCTGCTTCCAAATCTCTTTTCCTCCCTCTTGTGCTCTCTCTCCCTCTCTGTCTCTAAAATAAATAAACCTTTAAAAAAAAAAAAAAAGGAAAAATACATAGAATCTGAAGATATGTTTAAGGGGTGAGGGGAGAAATGGAAACTGAAAGTGAACAGATAGTGGGATAAAATATATCATGAGAGCTGCATTAATTCTAGTAAAAATAAATAAAACTTAAACATACAAAGATGTCATGAAAGTACAGGATTTGTAAGAAAAGTATGAAAATATGAAACAATCCAAGTTGGATCTATACAGAATAAATAAGCAGAGTAAAATAAAGATGATAAAAAGGAATAAAAGAAAGATACATTATTTGGTACTAAATGAAAAATAAATGGAACTAAATTTAATAAACTATAGAAATATATATTGGTTCTCTAATACTTTTAACCTAAGTAAGTCAGAGATCACCAGAGGCTTTCCTTAACTTTCTCTTTTTTTAATTAAGCATAATTCCTATGTTGGCTATCACTCATTACACACACACAAAATGCAGACTTCTTGCTAGATAAAAGATTTTGTTGAATTAGAATTTCTTTCCATCACAATTCTTCTTTTACTAGGAATGTGGGATTTATTTCCGTTTTGCTTTTTCTTTTTTTTTCAATTTTAATAGAATGTTATAAAATGACATTAGGGAACAATAACAACAACAAACTAGGTACTACAATCTGTTAGTAGGATACAATGAAAAAAATGTTCGGATATTTGTGAAGTTTGTTTTAAAAATTTTCTGAAAAAAGTAAGTAAATAAGCAATACCTGTAATTCACTTCCATTTGAGATTTTATTTTTGGTCCTTCCTTTAAGGAATTTTTCTCCGCTTTTTTCTTGCCTTCATCACACCCTTAGTCTTGTTTAAAATGTGGAATAATAAGGAAAACCAAACAAAATGAGACCTGCAAAATGAACCTCAACGAGTAAGATGATTTCTTAACACTTTCTCTATAAAGACATGTAGGTTGAAGTTTTTCTTTGTAGTGCATGGTGTAATTCATCCTTGAAATAAAACAGGATACTCACTCAGATCAATCTCACCAAGTTTATACTGAATCACTATTACTTTCATGAATTCATGTGACATTAAAATCCTCATTCTTACTTGAATAAATTGTGAAGCCTGTGGTAATCTGCCTTCTTTAAGGTAGTATACTTTTGCTGCTATTCTAGAACTTTTGAGATAAGGAACAATGACATACTCTCTTCATTAAAGAAAAATAATTAAAGCAATTATTAAAAATATTCATACATAATCCCTACAAAATGATTCAACTCCATTATTTTGTGCTGTTACCAACTCCATTATCTTGTGCTGTTATATATTCTTCACAGAATGGCCAAGGATACTTAGAAATAGTACATTGAATGTATGTTGGTAAAAGTTTAACAACCAACTTTCTAGGGGGGATAAAAATCCTAATTTATAGCATTTGCCAATTCTTGTGATATGCATAATTGGCTCTCCTGAGCCAATATACGCAGGTAGCAGCAAACCACTAGGAATTGATTAAAATGTTTTTATGAAATTATCTCTTCTTCATTAATAGTGGAAGATGAGATAAGATAAAATCCCTTCTCTAACATCACAGGGTAAAATAAGTTTAGGTCTATGTTATTCTTATCTGAGAAATATGTCGTGCACTTCCTATATATGCTCAAGAGTGGGGTTTAACAAATTGGCACGTGGGCTTAACTGGACCTTCACCTCTTTTTGTATCAGTCCCTAAGGAAAGACTGCTCCTTACATTTCAAATTGTTAAAAAAAAAACAAAAGTAGAAAGGCATTTTTTGGTTAATGAGAACTGTATGGAACTAACATTTTGATACCCATATGTAAAGAAACACACTCATTCATTTACATATTGTCTATGGCTACTTTCCAACTATAATGGCAGAACTAGATAGTTGCCACGTAGTTATATGGTCCTGAAACCCTATAGCATTTGTTGTCTGGTTCCTTATAAAACAAACATTTGCTGACATATGTTCAAACATTTACTCTATCTTTAAAAGTGTTATTGAGTGTTTTAAAAGTATTTAATCCATATATCATTGAAATCTTTAATGTTATGAATACATGCTATGCTAAATACAGGATATTGTAACTTAAGTTTTCATTATATGGAGTGCAAACCAGATTGAATCCTGAATAGTGAGTGTTTATCAAATAATATTGAATATTTTACTAGTAATTTCTCTAGTGTATATATGGATGTATATACACACATGTAATATCTATGTATAGATGTATATAATGTAGATGGGATATAAATACATGTATATATACATATGTTTGTTTATTAGCCACCAGTGGCTTTTGTATAATATACATACAAATATATAAATATATACAAAATATATATAAATATATACATTATATATACACATACATATGTATTTTTAACTAATATAACACCCAGAGGAGTAGTCTAAAACCCTATAGATCAAAATGATTTTAATTCAAATGCCATTTCAAATTGATACACGAATATGGAGTTTGGATTATTTCATAAAGTCAGTCAACATTCCATTTTTCCCTCCCTCTACTCCTGATCTCTAATTCTAGTACAATTCAGAATGATACTATGATCATGAACTAAGGGGAAGAACAAAAATCAAAAACAAAAATGAACACTTGAGAAACGAAAATGAGTTTAAAGATTTAACAGTGTCTTTGGGTAAGAGATGATAAAATAAGTCTGGATAGCTGAAATGAACTATAGCTGTTAATGTGTTTGGGAAGGATTGACCTGACCACTGGAACACTCTGAAAATATGAGATTTAGGCAGTTTATAGAAAATCTGAATGTTTGGTTATCTGCTGGAGTTCCTAGACATAGCTCTCAAATCCAAGGATAACAAGTGCTCAATAAATATTTGATAAAAGCTCTGTGATATGTTTTCTAATATTTTAGTTCAACTTCTAGAATCATAGGACAGTGAGTTGTCATTTTATATAAAATGTTTCCTAATCTATATAAATGGATCGCCTGTTAAAATATGCATATCATGTTCTGTTTGTTTTGCCATTAAGCAGGTGAATTCCTTCCCTCATTCTTTCAAAGGGACATGAAACAGTGTGTTAGTTAACTGTTCTAACCAAATACCCAGAGGGTAGTGGCTTATAAATAGTTGACAGTTCTGGAGGCCAGAAGTCCCAGTCAAGGGGCCAACATGGTAGGGTTCTGGTAAAGGCTTTCCCTCTTCAGCACTGTAAACTGCTAATTTCTAGGTATGTCTTCATATCACGGAGCAATGAGATATCTCTTTGGAGTTTTATTTATAAAAATACTAATCCCATGGGGTGCCTTCGGTGGCTCAATTGGTTAAGTGCCTGTCTTCAGCTCAGGTCATGATCCCAGGGTCCTAGGATCAAGCCCCAGATGTGGCTCCCTGCTCAGTGGGAGGCATGCTTCTCCCTCCTTCCTGCTGATGTTTTCTGTGGCTATCTTTGTCATTCTCTCTCTCCCAAAAGATAAATAAATAAAATCTTAAAAACAAACAAACAAACAAACAAACAAAACAACTAATCCCATTCACAATGGCTCTATCCTGATGACTGAAACACCTCCCAAAGTCTCCAACTCATAATACCATCATCTGGGGGGTTAAGATTCCAACATGTGAATTTTGAGAGAACACAAACATTCAGACCATAGCTAAAAGGGCCCGTCTCTACCTATCAGTAAGATCTTGGGTTATGGGTGTGAGAGGGGTAACTAACCATTTCTTTTGCAGAATCCTGTCTGTGGTGGATAACAGTGAAGCTGGCATGTAGACACAATCTGGGACAGAGAATTCAAGTATCATTCAAACCCTTATTTCCACTTGACCCCTAAATCCAGTACATTTCTGCCTCTGAGACTTTGTTATACAACTTTTTTTATTTCTAAATGAAATATGACTCTTTCTGTCCCATATGTGTCACCAAGTATTTACAACCCTGTAACGCATGCAAGGAAAATAGAAATTTTAATATTTTCAAAGTGAAAATGAGAATAGTATTTATATCTGACATGCAGGAATAATGTGCAAAAATCCTTTAAATCATATTTGTTTTCCTCTTCAGTGTCTTTTCATCTCGTTGCAACCTATTTTCTTATTTCCCTTTCTCCTTTCCTGAATATCCAGGCATTTTTTCTTTCTTTTAACCCTCTCTCTTTATTGACTTTCATTTATTCAATATAACCCCTCTTTACTGAAACCTTTCTGTATTTTTGTTATGCAGAGTGATTTGGTGTTCTTAGAAAATCAATTGACAACTTCTTGCTAAGCTATAGTACCTCCCCACATTAGGCCAGCTTTCTTTTTTTTTTTTTTTTTAAAGATTTTTATTTATTCATTTGACAGGGATCACAAGTAGGCATAGAGGCAGCCAGAGAGAGAGAGACAGAGAGAGAGGAGGAAGCGGACTCCCTGCTGAGCAGAGAGCCCGATGCGGGACTCGATCCCAGGACCCTGAGATCATGACCTGAGCCGAAGGCAGCGGCTTAACCCACTGAGCCACCCAGGTGCCCAGGCCAGCTTTCTTTTTTAATGCATTAGAGGATTGCCTGTAACAGATTTTTTTCTCTTTTTTTTCATACTTTCAATAATATGTGATATCTGATTTATCCTTGCAATTATATTCTGTTATACCATAAACTAACTCAAATTGGTTCCCTTCACTTATAATAATAGGGGAAATTTTGAATAGATATAAAATCTAATAAAAACCTGGATCCATTTTGAATATGTCCTGAAATAAAAATGAAGTATAAAACTGTGATTTGTCCGTGGTAACAAATATCTTCTAGCTGCCTTAAAGTTTATTTGAGATAGAGAAGTACTTCAAACTGCAATGCTATAAATATGTTTGGTTTTCTCTTTATTTTTACAGTTAGTTTTGCCAAAGTCCATGTGTTATTACAGCATGTAGATGATTTTGCAATGCACCATTATTACACAATGTTGTTGTTACACAATGTGTAACATTCTTACACAATGTTAGAAAGACATTTTGAGAGAATATTGGCCCAGGAAGGAGGACAATGAAGAAGTGTAAGTTGTTGCCAAGTTTTAATGGTGTGTTACAAAACTAATAAACTAATAATTACAGAACATTAAAAGCAACAATATAAGGTAATATAGCTATTAAACATTGAGGAAAAATCAAATTTTACTTGGCACAGGAACCAAATGGAAATATGTGAAGATAAACTGCAATTTATGAACAGTAGAATTATAGAAGTGAAAATAATTTAAAGTCATTACAGGACATTTCTATAAGTAATTTCATTCATTCGAGAAAAGCAGACAGGGATTACAATCCTTATCTTGTATTAAAATATATAATCTGGAGAAAACAAAAGATTTTGTTGTTTCTCTAATAATGAAGAGAGACAAAATTCAGTGAGACAAAATAATTCATGTATGATGTTACAGGTATTCCTAAATAGCATAGATTAAACGTGCTTAGAAAAGACATTTACACATAAGTAACATTTGCTAGCTTGGACAAGAATAATTATAAGATTATAAGTATTATACCTTGACTAAGAAGAGGAAAGGCTGGGTGGAAGTGTATTTCATCTAGGTCATTTTAATGACCTTTATTTCAATCTTGAAGAGTCACACGATACAATGACTTAAGAAAAATCCTCTTTCTTATTTGGGAAATACGGAGTTGAGAGCTCAGTACTCCTCCTACTTACTTTCCACAATGTTTGTGGCTATTTGAGCTCAAATTCCAACCATGCACTACTCTACCCTCATCTCCCATTCCCCAGCTAGTACCTTGAATCATAGTTTCCTTTTAATTGTGCTATGTGCACAACAGCTTGAACACTTACTCCTAAAAGCCTATATTTGCTAAAAATTAAGACTAATTACTTTATACTAGATGAACAAAGTTCTGTTTTTAAAATGTTGTTTAATAAAATAATTATTCTCTCTATATTATTTTAAATGGCATTTATCTTAAAATCTATTTCATAGTCATTTACTTTTTTCTGGTTCTGATTTTTTTCTGATTTTCTTATCATATTCAAAAATCAATTTGAACTAAGTTTTTATAAATGTATAGTTTCAAGTGTCTTGGTGACTTCAACTATGTAATGAAAACCATGATTTTAAACTAGGCATTGTTAATGGTCACACAGAATTTAAAGAATTATTTGGTATCAAAGAATCAATGAATTCTGTAATATTTAAGGAATGGATCTGTAATGTAAGTCCTTAAGTTGGCCAATTGCTTGTAGTTTATTTTAGACTACAAAATTTTGACAGTCAAACATACCGTTAAAAAATTAGATAATAGCAAATTTAGTTACACAGTGCTTCCTGAGATCACAATCCATTGCTAGTATGTCAAGAGAAACATCCCAGGTCCTTGCACTGGTCTTTGGAGAAAGAAGACAAAAATGATGTAAGAACACTTATCCAACTTCATTATTTCAATTACATTGTTCACAGTATACCAATATACTGGTTCAGACAACACCCTTCCCAAGTTAACAATGCTTAAAATAGGAGGAGAATCAGAATTAAAAGTCTTTATAATTTTCTTAGGGCAATTTTCATTTTTACTTACATGTTTTATCCTATCACCATTCCCCCTTTATCCTCAAAAGAAGAAAAGAAAATTGAGTGACAAAGTGTTCCTACTTCCTGGTATCAGATGTGATATCCAGGTGACATGTACATAAAACATTCTGCTGCTTTATATGCCTTCAGTGTAGCTTTTCTGTCATCTTAATAGCAAATCCTGTAGCTCAAACTTCTATGACTTTGACCAGCAGATGTCAAACTAGTTGGTCTCAGGACCCCCTTATATTCTTAAAAATTATGGAGAAATTCAAAGAGACTTTGTGTATGATAGAGAGAAATCCAGGTATAGATATGTATATATACATATATGTATATATATATATGCACATATGTACACATACATATATATGCATATACATATACAAGCACATATTTACTATAGTAAAAATTGAAATAGAAATTTAAAAAATGTATTTGTTAATACGATTACAAAGAACTAAGTATGATCATTGCATGTTAATATATATAACATTTAAATCTGAGTGATCTCTGCAGAATTGTTTAATATTTGACTTAAGAGAGGATAGCAAAATTTTCATGGCTGTGTCTCTATGCAATTGGTTGCAAATTGTAATTTGCAATCTCACACAGATTTATTGGAGAAGTGAATATTGTAATAGCTTTTTCAGATAATTGTGGATATTACTATTTATACTCACCAAAAACTCAACAAGTGAAGATTTTTATAAAGTTATATGTAATTTGGAATCTAAAACAATGTGATTAACATTTTGACATCTCTTACATCAAATTATTTTGTCTATCTTGAACTTTAAAATGGATCTTTAACCATGCATATGAAATCATGTGTCAGTCATTTGGAAAATATTGATGCACTCCATTTTGAAGATCTTCCAAATGTTGACAACATATCATTAGAAAATAACACAAAACTTCATTCTTTAATATCCTCATTGTGTTCATGAGAAAAGTATTTATGGGAAGCCGTCACTCTCACTGTTGCAGTTACAAGTTTTCCAAATATCTAATTTCCACTTGAAAACTATACTTTTAACACTGATATTAAATATGTCAGTGGTTTGTCTAGAAGTGATAGGTTTGTTTCTTTCAGTTTTGACAACGGATTTGCCAAGTATCCGAGTCTGGTTAAACCAGTTTGTCAATTATTCTTGCAAGTAAAAATGGTTTGTCATGAAAAAAATGCTTACCTCAGCTTGCAACTGAAACAATTGCACAGGTGTTTTGCCTCAAGGCAACCATTATAGTTCAGTGTGTAACACAAGTGCTTTATTCTGATTCCCATTTTGTTCTGACATATGGATTTGTACTGAAAATTGAGACACAATAAACTTTTTTATACTGCTTCACCAGGAACATTTTTAACTGAAACTTTCTTTCTTTCTGTTCTTCAAGTATGTGGCGGAATATGCTATAAGCCTACTAGCACAGCCATTTTGGTTCCATGGCTTTTCTTCATGCTAAGTCTCCAGCAACAGTTTTGCTTTTCACATCAATGCAAATGTCAACACAATGTAAAAGAAAAATAATGTCTTGGGATTTCTATGAACTAGTTTTCACCTTGTGTACCCTCTGATAAGATCTTGTCTCCACTTCCTTACTTCCCACATACCCACACTGAGATCTAGGTGAACCAACCCTATAATGCTGCCCTAGATCAATTTCAACTCCTCTGAAGGACCTAACAGACCCCACACAAATTGGGGGGCTATAATAGCGATTATCTGTCTTCTTCCTCTCCTTTCTCTTTGCCTTCTTCCTTTCTTCACTAACACAGCCCCTGGTTTTAGCAGAACTCATGCTACACCATGTCCCTGGGTTTTCTTGAACCAAGGGTGGATAATTCTTGTCAAACAGAAGTGGAAGGAATACATGAAACTTCTAAACTGTATTCTTAAAGGAAGAGGAATGGATGCCATCTACTTATTTTCTTCCCCCTGGATAAAATGAAAATGTGATGGGTTGGAGTTAAAAGTGATGACATGAAGAAACTTGTTAAGGATAGTAAGACCTGGGGGTGCTTGGTGGCTCAGTAGGTTAAGTCTCTGACTTTGGCTCAGGTCACGATCTCAGGGTCCTGGGACCAAGCCCTGCATCAGGCTCCCTGGCTTTCCACCACACCCCCCCTGCCTATTTGTGAAGAAAAGAAAAGAAAGATAGTAAAACCCAATCTTTTTGAAGCTACCAAATCAGTCCTGAACTGTTGATGTTTGTACTGTTATTGAGAGAGGAATGAAACTGCATTTTTTCTGAGCCAGTATTATCTGGCTTATGTTACTGTAGCCAAACTTGCATCCTAATAACAAAAGGACTTTACTGAATGGCTTCCAAGTCCTTTAATATTATGGAATCTGTGATTTAATTAAAAATGACATTTATATGATTAATACAAGGGGTTTTTGCTGAGAACAATTTTATATGGAACTGTAGGAAAAAGGCAGGATATTAATTTTCCATACATTTCTATGTTACAAAAGAATGTTTTGTATAATTTTTTTTTGCTTTAGCCACTCCATGATGAGCCCCGGGCACATGCTAAGGAATAATTAGCAGCATATTTAAAGAGTTTAATATTTAGATATCTTCAATGTATGATTGAGAAATGTAAAATATATAGATAATAATTATAAACTACTCAACACATGGGAGTGATTAAATAATTATTGCTTAACTTTCCAAATCTGAAGACACTATTTCTTTGGTGTAGGTGTTTCTAATATATTAATAAGTTTTCTTCAAAATGTATTTTTATATGTTTCATAGTCAAAATAAAATTAGTCATAAAGATGATAATAATATAAACACTATAAGAAACACATTCATTTTTACTTGTACAGAATAACACATTAGTATCCTGGATTCTGATTCAGGGAATCCAGGGATAGAAGTTTTCAGAGTAAAGAAAAAAGAAAAAAGAGAGAGAGAGTGAGAGAGAGTGGGTGCGCCCCACCTTCCCACCTTCTTCTTGGTATGGGGCCCCTTCTACACAAATTTCAAAATTGGCAAATTTGTCTTTTCTTTCATGCTGCTTTTTTTGTTAATTGTTTCACGTTTTTATTTAAAATCCAGTTCGTTAACATACAGTGTAATACTAATTTCAGGTGCAGAATCTAGGGATTCATCACTCAGCATCTGACACCCAAGGCTCATCACAAGTAGTCCCTCCTTGATTCCCATCACCTATTTAGCCCATCCCCCCACCCATCCCCCTGAACAACCTTCAGTTTGTTCTCTCCAGTTGAGTCTCTTGTGTTTTTCCTCCCTCTCTTTTTTTTCCCCTTCCCTTATGCTCCTCTGCTTTGTTTCTTGAATTCCACATATGAGTGAAATCATACAGTATTTGTCTTTCTCTAACTGACTTACTTTGCTTAGCATAATACACTCTACCTCCATCGTCATCATTGCAAGTCAGGTCACGTCCTCTTATCTAATTCTTGGTGTAGCTTATACTTCATCTCTCATGGCTCTAACATGCCCCTATCTTTTCACTAATATTCTTACTTTGACCTTCAACTAATGCTCTTTCAATTTATTAGATGTGGATAAATGTTAGTTGAAAATAACTATTTTAAAACTAAGTCATATTTAGACATAAAAATTATTTGTTCTTTTTAAATCAGTTACTTTCTAGCCATCTCAGTATCCCCACTTGGACCATTTTAGATAGAGTTTAAAAAAATACATTAAAATGAAAATCTGTCAGATTATAGTGCTGTGCTTGTTCTTTGTTTTGTTTTTTTTTTTCTTTCTCTCACGTATAAAAGATTATGTGGAACAATCAAAGATCTTGTCACCTCAAGGGGCTCCTGGGTGGCTCAGTGGGTTAAAGCCTCTGGCTTCGGCTCAGGTCATGATCTCAGGGTCCTGGGATGGAGCCCCACATCGGGCTCTCTGCTCAGTGGGGAGCCTGCTTCTCTTCCTCTCTCTCTCCCTCTGTCTGCCTCTCTGCCTCCTTGTGATCTCTGTCTGCCAAATAAATAAATAAAATCTTAAAAAAAAAAAAAAAAGATCTTGTCACCTTGATATTTTGTTGAGTGTATGCTGTCTGCAACCCACAACTTTTGGAATGAGATCCACATTCAAGGCTTTAGATAGCTGCTTTTGAAAATACTAACAAAATCAAGGGTCTTTGCTCCTCTTGGAAATTCTGTGAACTTAAATGTGTATGTGCGTTAGTATGTGTGGGAGAATAGTGCAAACAGGTCAGCAGCTCATTACATTAAGTAAAAATCTTACACTCTTGTCTTTCTTTGACTTTAAGTTAGTTTATTCTCTCATCTGAGGAAAAGGAAGTCAAGAAACAAAGAAAATAGTCTTGAGTGAGATTTATTCCTCTTTCTTTTCCATGTTGTTCACCTTGCAAATGTCATTTCGGTGACTCCTACTCTATTTCCTTGACATTACAACACTTTCCTAAGAAAGATTAAGAATGTCATTCCCAACGCGGTTTTCCCCTGTGGTAACTCAATGGAGTTGCTGGCTCAAATAATCAGATTTTTGAACAGTAACAATGTAGACAGCTATATTGAGAGAGGACTTTTAACACTTAACACTAACTTGTTGGAAAAAAAAAAAGAGTTCTATCAGGAAAATCTTGGAAATAAAGTCATAAGATCTGTAATATCAAGATTAAGAAGCCCCTTTGCCAGCACTATTTGGAGTAGTACCACTTTGTTTAAACAATCAGAATCAGCTCCTTATTTGACAACAACCACAGGTTTATGCCACAGAGAGTGGCTGAAGGGCTTTGCTATCAGTCCTCATTTTCTCTTCACTAAGGAGTTGATAATAATCCTTCAGGAATATTTAGTTATTCACTAAATAACTTGCATCTTGCGAGACATTAATCTTTGTTTTCTAAAATAAATAGAAAAGCACATATTTTTTTAAAAGAAGTCATGGATGAACAAATTTGGAAACTGTAGTTACTATAAATTCTACTTGGATTTCTACATAGTCTATATGCATGTTGAATACTCTAAAATGTCCTAAAGTTAAAATAGATTTTTTTTTTTTTACAGATTTTATTTATTTATTTGAGAGAGAGAGCATGGGGTGGAGCAGAGGGAGATGGAGAAGGACAAGCTGACTCCATGTTGAATGTGGAGCACATCCTGGGGCTTGATCTCAGAGGATCTGAGATCCTGATCTGAGCCAAAACCAAGAGGTGGACGCTCAACCAACTGAGTCACTCAGGCACTCCAAAATAGATTTGCTTAAATAAGGATTTTATTCAGAACAAAATTGTTTACTTCCTAAAATACCTGTTATAACATTAAATCTCAAAGTATACAGTTGGAAAGCACTGTACCATCATTTTTACACCAATTCTTAAAGTTTTCAGAGTTGCCATCAGTTGTAGTATAATCACCTCAATCACCACAAAATAATAACAACAACAACAACAACAATTACCTTAAGCTTAAAATGTTTTTAGATCTTTGTTTTCTCAACTTCTCAGACATTTTCTAGGCACTAGTTGCAAATTTCTGACAAATGATCATTTTAAATACTTTCTCAGATAGACATACATGTTATACTATGCCATTTCTACACAGGTATAACTTGAAATGGTCCTACAAGTTAAATGTTAATTCATTTACTAAAACACTCCTCATGCTTCTTTTTCCAAAGAAAAAGAGCTCTGAGATTTTCATCCCAATATTTTGCATGAGGTGGAGAGTGCCATTAAATGCAATAATTCCTGTGGTGATGAATTGTTACATTTCAGAAAGAAAAATGCTATGGAGTACAAGGAATAAACTGCTTATTTGTTGATATCATATTAACCATCAGTGGTTTATACATGGACCACAAACTGAGAATCAATCCAGATCCCAGGACACTAATGTTTTTTACAAATCTTATAATGTTACTGACAATCAAATTCTTCAAACGGATGCATTTTCAATTCTTAAGTATATTTAAATCAGAGGTGAGAATCAGTCTCATTTCTACTTGAGCACTTTGAAGCAATTTTACTTATATTGTGTAAGAAATGGATACATGTTTACTTACCAAAATAAATAGGAAGCTGAACATCATACACCACCGGAATGGTGTGGTGGTTTTATTATATCAAAGTAGAAGAATTACTGTTATCCATGAGTCTTTCTCCCTGAACATTCCCCCTTTACAATGTTGAAGCCAGAGGTAAACGTTGTGATATAGGGATGATAGCTCTGACTTAGAGTGGAATACAGTTTCAAATCTCTTTATAAAGAATATTATAGTATACACATAAAAGAGAAATAAATCAAAGTATTTTTTTTTCATCTTACATGAAAGTCTTATGTCAGTTTTCATTCGGATGATATTGGAGGCTTTATTGGGTATAGATGTAATTGATTATGTTAAAACTGTCACTAGTAAATATGTAGATAAGGTTGTATTTGTCCTATGCTCTTTTCCATTTTAAATGATAAAACTAATAGAAAATAATTTGATGTTTATTACATTAAACTAAATACTAAACTAAAACATTTAAAGAGTAAAGATCAAGTATATCTTACAAATGCTGCCTTTGTCCAATCAAATTTGCTCAATTTGGTGGGGAAAAATCTCATTTGGATTGTTTGAATAACAAATTTAATCCAATGCTTAATTTGGTAGCACCATGTAGAGGCAGTGTTCAATCTTTAATCCTCATTTATGTTTTATAATCTTCATGGTAAGTACAAAAAAATACAAAATATCCTTCTTCATATCCTTTCATTATTACATGTGTTCATGTGTTCCTTGCATACATATGTTTGTACACGTGTAAATGTATACACACACATGTACACAGACACACAGGTATGCACATATATACCAAGATATTAAAATAGTAAATGGGGGCACCTGGGTGGCTCAGTGGGTTAAGCCTCTGCCTTCGGCTCAGGTCATGATCTCAGGGTCCTGGGATCAAGCCCCACATCGGGCTCTCTGCTTGGCGGGGGGCCTGCTTCCCCCTCTCTCTCTCTGCCTGCCTCTCTGTCTACTTGTGATCTCTGTCAAATAAATAAGTAAAATCTTTAAAAAAATAGTAAATGACTAAAACTAGAGTGCTTTTCCTTGAACATTAAAGTAAGATACTATGTTCTAAAAGCAAACGGTATTATGACTCAATCAGCAAAACTAAGTATACCAAAATATAAACCCCTTAAAGCTGTGACACTGGAAAAAAAAAAAAAAAAAGAGGAAGAAAGAAAGAAAGAAAAGAAAAGAAAAAACAAACAAGGAAAAACTTTGAAGCACTTTATTTGAGACAGCCACTACAAGTTATAAAGTAAGTGAATACATTTCAAAAATCAATGCCAATTGCAATCAAAATCCCCTATCTCACAACCCAGATGCACTTCACACACCAACAAATAGAACAGCACAAAAGAACATCGATGTGACAAAAGAATAGAGGAGAAAAGGAAGGTCATTTTGTTGTGGTTGTTCTTTGTTCTATTAAACCCAGCAGGAAGACTTCAGGTAGGTTTCTCAAAGCAAACAAAAAAAAGATCAAGTCTGAGGTAGTACCTTTTATTGAGCTAAAGTAAAATTACTTCATACCAGAAGGAAGGTTAGCTAGAAACAAATCTAAACAAAATGTAGTAAAAATGTAATGAAAACCTGCCAAATTAAGGGATGTGAATACTCATATTCTCCCTAACATTACCTTAAACACACACACACACACACACACACACAAACTATATATTAAAAACAAAAGGACATTACATGATTTTGATCTTAATGCATGATTTTCGTTTCATAATATCATCTAATTGAAAATGAACAAAATCACAACCAGAAATTATGGAACCTTTCAATTCATATGCAGGAATGTGGAGAAATTTTCAAGAGATGTATTGCAGGGAAGAAATAGGAAAGAGGGCAAAGCTGTTCAATTTGCAAATTATCATGTCCAAGTGGAGCAGCAACCTAACTAATAGACAAGGGAGACACTCAGAGGAAGCCACCAACAATCTTTAATACAGAGCCATGGACACATTACTATAAAGGGTGATAGTTCTGACGTTGACTTGCTAATGAGAGCAATCATAAATAGCTAGTTATTAGCTAACAAGTATGAAGCACAAACTATTGTCAAGCTCTTCTAAGTGCATTACCCCTTGTTGCTCATTTAATACATGTTACAAGGTAGTTAGTGTTATTACCCTAAAATTAAAATCAAGGAAACTAAAGCTGAGATAATCCAAATTTGCTAAAGATTACTCAACTAGTGGTAGCAGGGCTAGGATCCAAACACAGGCAATCTAGCTATAGAGCTTGGGTTCTTTGTCACTAAGCCACAGTGCGTCCCAGGTTTACAGTGTTTATTAAAAACGGCCCCTGTCTCCGGTTAACTCCTCTGTGCTAAAGAATTTCAGAGGTTACTGAATTCATGCAAAAGCTTGAAGTCATGAAATGGAATAATCAGAGAACAAGAAAGTTTTAAGAAAATTTAAAAAATTATCTTTACACTTAAAACTAAAATAAGAACAGGGCACCTGGGTGGCTCAGTGGGTTAAAGCCTCTGCCTTCGGCTCAGGTCATGGTCTCAGAATCCTGGGATCAAGTACCGTATCAGGCTCTGTGCTGGGCAGGGAGCTTACTTCCTCCTCTCTCTCTCTGCCTGCCTCTCTGCCTACTTATGATCTCTGTCTGTCAAATAAATTAAAAACAAACAAACAAACAAAAAACAAAACAAAAAAACTAAAATAAGAACAGTGGACTATTAGAGAAAAAAATTGGTTTCTTTTTCTTTTTTAAGATTTATTTATTTATTTATTTGTATTTATTTTTTTTTTTTTACTTATTTGAGAGAGAGAGAAAGACAGAGAGAGAGGGAGGGAGCATGAGCAGGGGAGGAGCACAGGAAAAGGAAGAGGCTTCCCCCCTGAGAAGGGACCAGGACGTGGAGCCCAATCCCAGGACCCCGGGATTGTGACATGACAGAAGGCAGACGTTCAAGCAGCTGAACCACCCAGGCTCCTCCCAGAATTGGTTTCTTGGAATAAAATCTTGAGAAACTAATCCAGTACTAGCCATAAAGAATGGAAAGATGTAATTTATAAAAAGAGAGAAAGAAAGCAAGAAAGGAAGAAAGAAAGAGGCATGAAGGGCCTGGAGAATGCAAAGGAAAGGGTTCCGAGAAGGAGAAAACTAATATCTGATTGAGAAGAATCAGTGAGAATGAGAGATGCAGAGAGAGCTTCTCTTATAAAACTGGAATCCATATCAATGAAGAGAGACAGAGTGTCCCAAACAAAATTTATGACAAAAGACTGTGTTGTGAAGTGGTTTCTGAGTTAATGTAGATCATTTTTAGCTACCCCATTTCAGTTTTTTCTCGTTTACCATGGAGTTGGAAGATTTGGCCCATTCTTAAAGCCAGTATACTGTGTGCCGGGCACAAGAGAGAATACGAAAGTGTGCGTTCTAACTCCTTCATCGCATGCCTGACCGTGAGGTTGACCAGTACAGCACGGATCTGTCAGCAATCCTGGCTGCTGCTTCTCGGGATGGGAGTGACTGAAGCAAACAGGACTAGTGGCTCATCCTGGATCACAGGCTGGCTGCTTGCGCGCCTATCTTTCTTCCCCTGGGGACAACCGGAGGAACAGAGCCGCTGGTCAGGGTAGCAAGGAGCATGAGTGTAAAGGCACAGACAGCAGTGCAGTCGGTATCCAGGACAAGGAATCCGACTCCTAGCTTGTCTATAACCAAGTGAACAAGCAAAAGATTTTTTTTTTTTTTTTTTTAATATATAGCACTAAATGCTGGAGTATGGGAGATCCGTCAGTGGTATTATGTGAGGAGAAACAGTGACAATAATTTTATGCTCAGCCACATGACTTCCTGGGTAAGACTGTTGCCGGATGGCGGGGCTCTTGTCTCAAGGAGTTGAAAAATGAATCTCGCAGACAGTAAAGGGTGAATTGAAGTGAAAGTTTATTAAGGGAAGGTGAGAGCAAAAAGGAAAGAAAAAAAAAAAAAAGTGATCCAGAGTGAGAGGGTTCCTGAATGGGCTGCCACTGAGGGCTTTTCGTGGCGGTCTTTTGTTGAGAACTGTATGGGAAGCTTGTGGGCTTGAGATGTTGTGCTCTCTTGGTTTGTTCCCTTCTTATCACTTCTGCTCTGTCTCAGCAACCCCATCTGCGGATACGGTTCAGAGCCTAGTCAGAGTCAGGAGCCTGCTAGCTCCCCTGCCTAGACCTTGACCCCTTCCCTGTTCATGGGACAGGACCTGTGGGCAGAAAGAGCTGTGCTGGGATTGTGGGCAGTAACTGACTGGGTACTTTTTAATTAGTGGGGGTTAGGGATAGTATAAGTCTCCAAGAAATCTAGATCTTGAGGGGCCAGCTGCTGCCAAGATAAAGTTATTTTTAAACATCAAGTTACAAGGCAGCCACTAGTTCCTTAAGGATGATCCTGGTCTGTGTGTCTCAGGGATCTATCAGTAGGCTGCATACTGTAAGGAGATATTCATTTAAGTTCATTTCTTTTGGCCAGTTTCCCACATGAAGACGTTAGACAAAGAACATTCTCACCTATGCAGTGTCTCGGACATGATCATCTCCAGATATTCTGACTGAAAATAGTATTTATCAAATCAAGAGATTAACAAAAAAATCAATTCAAGCAGATATATAAACTTTTTCCTGAAATGCTAGTATTATATGCTAGATTTAAGATGAAGAAAACAAGGTCTAATGTTGCTTTTATTATTTATCTTACTTAGGGACCTCTGCTAGTGAAATAAAACTGGAATATGGAATTAGCAAATACAGACATAATTAATATTAAAAGAAGATATGATTATTAGTTGTAGATGACATGCTTATTATTATCTGGTAAGTCCCCAGAGATTCAACTGGAGTAGAAAACCTAACCAAATGTAAACAATGTACTTAAAAGACTGAGTGAAGTTGTTAGTTAAAAAGTTAATAAACGAGCAGTAATCTACAAATAAATGAACAAAAACCAGTAAGAAAATACAATAGAAAAGTTTTACCTTCACAAAATGACATACTGGACATTCATAAAAATATTAAAATACAAATAATACTAAGGAAATAAACTAAAACAAACCCTTAGGATATTAAGGAAAATTTTTAATAAATGGAGAACATATTTCTGAATGCAAAAGTCCTATAAGGATATTATTTTCCTCAAATTAATATTATGTAATTTAATGCAACATCAAAATCTATCTGAACAAAGTAGTAAGAAAAAGTAGTAAATAATATTTTAAAGGGAGATAGTGAGAATAGAACAACATCCACAGATGTTAAAATTCATTCTAAAAAAAAAAGACCATGTTTTAGAAGTGTTCTGCCTACACTGCTAAACAGCCATGGAAATTACTTTCTCTTTCTTTCAGTTTCCTCACTATTATGTGGGGGTAATAAGAGCACCTGTCTTATAGAAGTATGGGAATTAAACTGGTTTATATATATAAAGTCCCAGTGTTTATTAAACATTCAAAAATATCTCTTTGATAATGGTACTGATGATAATGTTGATGATCTTATAGTAACTGAGCAGTGTCAAAAATGCTACAAAGTCTAGAAATAGATTCAAGTATATATAACAATCTGGTCGATCATTATAGCTATCAAGGGAACCTGCCAAGACAGAACATAAAAGCATAACCTATTATAAGCCTAAATTAATCTCTTGATCTTAAAAATTTTTTGAAGAGAATAATGAAGTCATTTTTTTCATAATCTAATAGGATTAAATATTTTAGGTGAAATTTTTATATTGCAAAATGACATTCTTAAATGACTGGAAATTAAGAAATCTACCCATGATAATCCTTGGAGCAAAAAATATCCACGGAAGAATTTCAGACTCTAGAGAAAACAGTAAAAGAAAGAAGACTTCATAACAATACCTATCAGAACATAAGGAATTCTGAACTAAAATTAAAAGTTATAGTTTTAAATGACTTAAATATTAAAGAAGAAAAAATAAACATTAATGTTACTTAGACCTGTAATTATTTATTTTTTCATTCAAAAAGTAAATATTTAATGCCATTTATAGGCATGGGAGGTATATCAGCTTCAAAAATTCAAAAAAACACATTTTTGTATGTTTGTATATAATATATATAAAACTATGTATAACATAAAGACACTATATATAAAAATTATATATATATATAAAATTTTAAGAGATGTATCAATTATATATAAAATTACAGGAGATATATCTCCTGTAATTTTGGAATTCATGTTTTAGTGAAGTGAGAAAAAAATAGGGAGATTATATTGTTTTAGAAGGTGATGAGTGCTCCAGAGAAAAATTAACCAGAAAGGAAGACAGAAAGTTTGAAGGATGGTGTGTGTGTGTGTGTGTGTGTGTGTGTGTGTGTTTTCTTAATATCTCCAAGAGTTCGTTGTTTGTATATAAGTATATAAAGATTACATTTTGATTTTGTATTCTGTAATTATACTGAATATATTTATTAGTTCTAGCAGTTTTTTTTTGTGAAATCTCTTGATTTTTCCAGATATAATATCATGTCATTTGAAAACAGAGACAAAATTCTTTCTTTCCAGTTTGGATTTTTTTTTAATTTCTTTTTATTCTCTGATTTCCCTGGTTACCATTTTTTTCAGGCACTGGGAAGCATCTCATCATCTTTTTTTTTTTTTTAATTTTTTTAATTAATTTTTTTATTTTTTTATAAACATGTATTTTTATCTCCAGGGGTACAGGTCTGTGAATTGCCAGGTTTACACACTTCACAGCACTCACCAAAGCATCTCATCATCTTAATCTGGTTCTGTCTGTCCTCTCTTGTGTCTTATTTTCTGGCTTAATCGCATTACACTGAATGGACATATGGCTTGGAAGGACAGCAATCTCAGTGTGCTTGAGGTAGTCTGCTATGGGACTGAGAGTTTTGCTGTGTTCCAAGACCCAAAACTCTTTATAAATATAACTAGACTAAACAATATGCTTCTAATCACTTGTGTCCTCTGTTCCATGCTCATGCATAATTCCAGGAAATCATCGCAAATTTGAAAATGTTTTCAATTTTTTGTTGAAAACTTCTGGCAAATTGCTTTTATTTAAACAAGGAAATGGGTATTTAACCCCTCTTCCTCTATATTTTTTTGTTCAGAAAACAGATCTCTCAAACCAAAATTCTAGTCTCAAAAAGAAAAATAAAATTATGTCCAGCCTCTGAGGAAATCTTTTATTTTAACAGTTTTCTGAGCATATTTCCAGTCTTTCCTTTTTCTCAGGTCCCAAGTTCATTTTTTTGTCCTCTTTTTTTTTTTTTTCCTAATAATGTTTATTACTGGGACAAAAAGTGAGGATTTTCACAGATGAAATCATCTCAAGAGTACTTCAATTTCGTATTTTAAAATTCCCATTTGGAAATTACATTTTCCTAAGTATAAAAATATTTTTGAGAAGCTGTCCTCTCAGAAACTATTAAACTGTTAAAAATTATTAAGACAAAAAACAAAAACCCATGCATATGAACATGCAAAGTCACTGTATTTTTTCAGATGAAATCCCCTGTGAAATCAAAAAGCAACAGATACATGTTAAAATAGAATTTCTAAGAAAAATAGTAGTGTGGATTTCATCATTTCTTTCTGAAAGCCAAGTATATAAAATTTAAAATATTAGCTATTATAAAATATTATATATAATATTATAAAATATTAGTTCTGTTCTTAACTTTAGGGGCATCTACATTCTCACTTTTCTGGAGTGCCTGTGTGACTTATTTGGTTGAGCATCTGACTATTCATTTCAGCTCAGATCATAATCTCAGGTTCCTGGGATTGAGCCCTGCCTGGGCCTCCATGCAGCAGGAAATCTGCTAGAGGATTCTCTCTCTGCTTCTGTCTGCCCGCATCCCCCTCCCCGCCCCAAACATGCACTCTTTCCTTCCCTTTCTCTCTAAAATAAATAAATCTTTAAAAAAAAATCTCACTTTTCTGGTTTCTGACTGAAGTGTCACTGAACTTCGCTTTCCCCATAACTAATCATGTCAAGTTACATTTCAGATGCTTATTAACTATTCATATATCATGTTCTGTGAGAAGTTTATTCAAATATTTTGCCCATTTTTATTGAAGAGTATATTTTCTTATTGAATTATAATAGTTCTCTATATGTTCTGATACAAATATTTTTCAGATGAATGAATTACAAATATAGGCACCCCCACATGTGTCTTGTCAATTCATTTTCTTAGTGATGTCCATCAAAGAACAGATTTAAAATCTTTTTTTTTTGAAATCTCATTTACTTTTGTGGTTAACACTTTTGTGGTTAACACTTTTCAGTCATCATCAATCCTTGCCAATCAAAAGGTTGAGAAGATTATTTTTGCTGTTTTCTTCTGTTTTTTTTAAATATCTTATATTCAATTTTCCTTTTCTATATTCATTTCTTGCATTTCTTACTTAAATATATATTGTCATAAGTGACAGCATATCCAATCCTCCCGTTAGCTCTTTGAGATGTACAAAGAAGGTTTTATTATTCCATTCTACAGATAAGGAAAATGAAGATTAAAATATTAAATGAGAGGCACCTGGGTGGCTCAGTGGGTTAAGCCTCTGCCTTCAGCCCAGGTCATGAGCTTGGGGTCCTGGGATGGAGCCCTGCATCGGGCTCTCTGCCTGCTCCTGCCTCCTCTTTCTGCCTGCTGCTCTGCCTGCTTGTGATCTCTTCCCTCTGTCAAATAAATAAATGAAATATTTTTAAAAATAAAAAATAATAAAATATTAAATGATTACCAAAAGAGTATATTGTAAGTAAATGGTCCTGATAACCCTTGAGTAGCCCTTGTCTAGTGCAATTTTCTCTACACGGCCGACAAAAAACTCCAAATACCAGTCTCAATCAAGAGACGGTGGATTAGAATCCTAGACATAAAGTCAACTTCATTTTTGGAAAATAGCCAGAAGGTATAGCCATTTTATTGTAAAGGAATGGGATTATTTTTAATATAAGAATCATCAAATCTCTACAAATATGCTAATATCTAATGACAACATTTTCACAAGAAACACAAACCAATTAGCATTTGGTATTTTTTTATTAGTAAAGTAAATTAGGTACGGTATGAAGAGTTGATACATTTAAATTAAAAGACCTATGAAAAGCAGGCCTCATTTAAAGAGACAGGGAATTAAAATGCTAACGCGAAGAGATCCTTTCAAGAATATTTATAAGAGAGCCAGTGTATCATTCTGCACCTGTTGTTAAGAGGAGTTACAACTGCTCAAGTTCCAAATTGAATTGGCTTCAAAGATTTTGAAAAAGAGCCTCTCTGTTTGTAAGTTTTTCTCTCTTGTGAATAGAGATTTTTCTTTTACAAGAGAGGAGTGGCTGGCTGACTGTGGGGCATTCTCTGCAGGAGGCACCTGGGAAACTTGGCAGACTGAAGTGTCTTAAGCTGCTGGTATGAATAGCTTTACAGTATGTGGCTAAAGAGGCAACCGGTATTTTCTGGCTAATGAATCCCTGGAATGCTAATTTTGTTATCCCTGGATTGTGTGACTAACTCAGCGTTTAAGTGTTGTTTTGAAATACAGTCACTTCATCTCATCAAGTTTGAAAACACATCCTTTAGCTTTAATGTCAGCATTTGATTTTGTAAAAGGTTTGTTAGGATGTTGAGAAAATAGCAAAACTAAGTTCTGTCTGGTCCTAAAATTTCTGGTTTTACTAAATAAAACTAATCTCTTGTTTAATCTAAAATTAACCTTTATGTAGGCATTTGGATCAATGGTTAATAACAGTTAATACAAATACAGTCCTGTGTCTGGAATATTTTTATATAATGTTATTAAGCAAATAGAGAAATTACTTTTTCATGGAAGATGACCTGTAGGCCAACAATAAGCATATAATATTGGTGATAGTATCACATCTAAAACTAGGTTTTATACATTTTTATCTATATAAGATTTTTATTTTAGATTAATGCAAGTACATTTTAATGTACAAATCAATATGGTTTTGAATATTTGTGAAAATGTTTCTATAGAGTAACATAAATACAACAACATTTGAATGAAATAGAATTTAAGTACAAAAATACTTAGGGTCACATAGAACAGAATAAAAAATACTCGTCAGCCCAACTAAACTGTTCTTTTCATGTGCCTTTACCGTATTTCCTCTCCCTATTGACTTGGTAAATTTCTACACATTTTTCAAGACTATTCAAATGTTACCTTCTCTCTTGAAAAGTTTTCCTAACCACCTTTCTCTCCAACAAGTTAGGAATTGCTTTTCTGTGTTCCATCTTCCTCAATTAGGACTTGTGCCATTTTTATTATACTTATTTGCTGTGTGTCTGTCTTTTCCAATGGAGAGGGAGCCCCTCTGAGACAAGAATGTGTTCTACTGATTATGCAGCCCTTTTGTTTAACATAAGGAAAATTAAGTGCACATTTATAATGTTGAGTATAAAAAAGAGGTAAATAACATACACATTGCCTAGAGAAACCTTAACTGTGTGAATTTATTTCATATGTTACACTGTTGCAGCCTGACTTAGCTCACTCTAGTTACCACTCTGTGATCAATTAGCATTGTCTTTCATTATGTACAGTGACTTAAAATGTTTGCTATTTTTTCTGAGGTCACCTTACTCATCTTTCCTGCTAATATGGCTTATCATCATAAGATTTTATATGATTTGTCTTATATTTAAAATATAAATAAAATAAGACATAGCATGGGGCACCTGGGTGGCTCAGTTGGTTGAGCATCTACCTTCAGCTAAGGACATGATCTCAGGGTCCTGGGTCCTGGGATTGAGTCCTGCTTCTCCCTCCAATGCCTCCTTTGATGCTCTTTCCTTCTCTCTCTGCCAAATAAATAAATAAATAAATATTTGAGAAAAAAAAAATCAGACATAGCATGATTTTGAATCATGTTTTCAGACGTGAAAAAGGTGTCTTTTTTATCCTTATGATGCAATCATTTGACATTTAGCCATTTGTTGTATCTAATGAAGAAATTTAAGCATATTAAGGTATATTCTTTCTAAATCTAACAGTCAACTCTGGTCTGTATTTTCACTTCATTAAGTTAAAATTAACTTAATTAATTCATTAAGTTAAAATCTTCTCTTTATGATTCTTCTCTTTACCCTTTGGGTTCATTCTAAACCTAATGTGGGTTTTCTATGCCTCATGCAGATATGAATGGCCTTTTGGAGGAATTCCAAATTTGTTTACCTGTCCCTGTTTACTCTCTTTGAAATGCATATGATTCTGATTTTGGCTTTGACAAGTCTACAGGGCATCTTGTATCTTCCTCTTTTTTTATGTTCAAGTCATTCAGATCTTTTTGTCCTTCCTTTGGCCATCTGGACCCAAGGAAGGAATTGGATGTTCCTCAAACTTTGGGAGGCACATCTTCCTCTCTGTTCCTGGCTACACACCACCAGAGTTCTACAAGTGTGTAGGTGGCCTGCTGACTCCCTTCGCATTAATCCTTCAGTTTAAAAGGGATACTTTACAGTTTTCTCCCTAATACCACCTGCACTCAGGCTCAACACAGGGTTGGTTCAAAGTATGAAAACTGGCCAACATCCCATCTGTCTGGGTTTTTCTCCAATTATCTTCTCTGGGATGGGCTACCAAATCGTTTTCTGACTCAGATATACATCCTGATATTTCTTGTTTCACTTTCAAATGGAGATTTCAATAATTTAATGCTCTGGTTCTTAACTTATGCAATAACTTCTTTGCCTCATTGGTTATTAGTTCATTTAGCTGACTTCATTGAGAGATGGGATCTCAGAAATACTGATAAAGAATTTAGTCTGGGGTTGGATAGGATCTACCGTTCAGAACTGTGAGGTAATTTCATTTCTAAAAGCAAAGGTTGTAACTGTACCATCTATCAAAAGATGACAAGAGAGATGTGAAGGTTGCAAGAAACAACACATATAATGTATTCATCACATAATAAATTATTAATAAATATAATAAATATTCACATCTTTTCTTTCCTTTCCCTTAGAGTAGTTTCCATTTCCTTGCCTATCATTCAGTCTTTCACACATTATAAAATAAATGGTTTGCACTCGATCTTTCCATCTTCTTCTTCCAGCGTAAGATAACGGCCAGCTAAGTGCCAGCACGTCCTTCCTTTTCAACCTGGAAATATTCATTTTAAAACCTGGTAGCTTCGGGACACTTGGGTGGCTCAGTGGGATAAGCCGCTGCCTTGGCTCAGGTCATGATCTCAGGGTCCTGGGATCAAGTCCTGCATCGGGCTCTCTGCTCAGCGGGGAGCCTGCTTCCCTCTGTCTCTCTCTCTCTCTGCCTACTTGTGATCTCTCTCTGTCTACTTGTGATCTCTCTCTGTCAAATAAATAAATAAAATACTAAAAAAAAAAAAAACCTGATAGCTTCTTATCTTTCTAAAAACTCTCTTTTTCTCAATTTCTACAATCTTGTAACCCCCTGATACTCTCCCTGCCTCTTTTTTTTTGATCACCCTAGTTTCATTCCAGACAATTGTTGAATTGTATTACTTTTTATTTTGCTTCTTCAGTTTACACATTCGAGGCCTTCATTTCCCTTAGTTTCGAGTCTACAGTTCTCAGTTAAGTGAATACCCGTATATCTAACCATGATTTTTCTCCCTACTTCCAGTCTCAGATCATTATTTGTCCTTCATATAGCAGAATAATTTTTCTTTCAAAAATGTAACTCTGATTGTGTGGCATCTTTATTTACTGCCTTTCCATTTGTAATACCTCATTGCTGATTAAGAGAAACTTATACATATTTTTCAAGATTTTAGTTATTTATGTATTTGAGAGCTCATGTGAGCAGAGGGGAGGAGCAGAGGGAGAGGGAAAGAAAGAATCTCCAGTAGACTCCATACTAATCCACAACCTTGAAATCAAACCTGAGCTAACATCAAGAGTCAAAGCTTAATCTACTGAACCACCCGGGTGCCCAAGAAAAAACTCATATTGATAGGAGCTTTCACTATCCCCTCTTGCCTTTTTATTTTTTTACCAAACATCCTTCAGTGATGTCAGAATGTAAAAATAGGAGTTTTTGTTCAGAAAAAGTCATATTCAAGTCATGAGCCTGTCATTATTCCCTTACCCAGTAGCTAAGGTGATTAGCCTATAAATTAGAGGAAAATAATGCCTAGTTCTCTAGGTATTGTGAGGATTTATAAAAACTCAGTTGTATTGCGTATTTACTATATTTCATTCACTTAAAAAGCATTTTTATATAAATATGCATTTTTTGGAGTTAATTTAGTTAAATGATTTAAAAGATTGGAACTGTTGAATAAATGTCTAACATATAGTGAATGCTCAAACACTGATGTCCATGATTATGGTATACACATTTATTTCTTTATTCTTCCAGTCTCCAATTGACCTCTTACTACTGCTTTGACAGATTTCTTTAATTTATGTATGTATGTATGTATGTATGTATGTATTTATTTTTGAGAGAGAGAGAGAGAGCGACAGAGAGAGAGAGTGCACACATGCACACATGTGTTGTCAGGAGAGGCAGAAGGAGAGGGAGAGAAAGAGAATCATAAGCCAGCTCCATGGCCAGAGCTGAGTGCAACATGGAGCCTGAGGTGAGGCTCAATCTCATGACCTTAAATCATGACCTGAGCCAAAATCAAGAGTCAGATGCTTAACTGAGCCACCGATACACCTCTCCTTTTCAATTTCTTTATTGGTAAATAATGAGATAAGAACAATGATTCTGCTTGAATTATAGGACTCTTGAAGATTATATGAAAAATGTATTGTATATAAAGAAAATGAATTAGATGATGGAATAGAGGGAAATGAGTGAATATGTCAAAACTGTAAGTTTATGGTAATTAAAATTCCGATAACAATAATGATTGAAGAATTATTTTATAGAGTTGTTTAATGATGAGGTTATTCCCAAAGGGAAGACACAGAGAAATGTTACCAATGTATTCTATAATGTGTTAGGTAAAGACTGCAACCAGTGCATTCCAATGAGAATAGAAAAGAAGGACTTCCTTGACAGGGACAGAGATGACAAGTTATAGTGGCTGAATATAGATCCAAATGCTGGTGATTTTGCTAAGCAATGCTTGTTGGACCTTAATAATATTGCTAATTAAGTCAATAATTTCAAAACTTTCTAAGTCAGATAAATTGTGTAGCATTCTTTTAATCAAAGAAGGGCTAAAGAAAAATTTTTTTTTTTTTAATTTTATTTATTTATTTGATAGAGAGAGATCACAAGTAGACAGAGAGGCAGGCAGAGAGAAGGGAGAAGCAGGCCCCCTGCCGAGCAGAGAGCCTGATGTGGGGCTCGATCCCAGGACCCTGAGATCATGACCTGAGCTGAAGGCAGAGGCTTAACCTACTGAGCCACCCAGGTGCCCCTAAAGAAAAATTTTTAAAAATGATAGTAATATAATATTCTGGAGATCTGGGATAATAATACTATTTTAATGTGATTGCATTTTGCTAGAATCTCTCTCAGAATATCTTTTCATTATTAAAAATACAAGAACCTACAGCATGTGTCTCTTCTAATAACTGAATGAATAGAAGATGTCCTCTACACACATCCATGCACACATGTGCACACAAATACACACACATGCGTGAATATCTCTCCTAACTCTTTTGTTGCTAGACTTAATTTTTATTACATTTCATGGTAATTTTGTTCTGCAAGAAGGTAGCTACTACACTAATACTACAGTAATACTATAGTAATGCTGTATAGCATACTACACTACAGTATATAGAGAGTATATAGTATACTAGGTAGTATACTATAGAGTATTACTATGATATATAGTAATAATATGTTGATATATAGTAATAATATATGTATATATTATTTAATATATTTGTATATTGGTGTAGAGATAATAGAGTTAGGGAAATATACAGACATTTTAACAAAATAGGTTATAAGGTCATACACTTCCTTACATCTTAGCTTTTCAGTTATATTATAACCAATGTAAATATTCAAATTAAATGAAGAATATATACTAAAACATTGGTGCCTGAGTAGCTCAGTTGGTTAAGCGACTATTTTCAGCTCAGGTCATGATCCTAGAGTCCGAGGATCAAGTCCCACAGAGGCTCTCTGCTCAGTGGAGAGTCTGCCTCTCCCTCTGACCCTCCCCCCTCTCACGTTCTCTCTCTTTCTCAAATAAACAAAAAAATTCTACAAAAGAAAAAAAATATATGTGTGTGTGTGTTTACTAAAACAGAAGCAATTTTTTATTATTAATAACCTACTCCCTTCTAAAATCATGTTTTGAGATGAATACATTGATGTTCTGTCTGGGGGCTCTAATCTAAAATCAAAGTGTCAGGGATGCCTGGGTGGCTCAGTTGGTTAAGCAGCTGCCTTCGGCTCAGGTCATGATCCCAGCATCCTGGGATCGAGTCCCACATCGGGCTCCTTGCTCCGCAGGGAGCCTGCTTCTCCCTCTGACTCTGCCTTCCACTCTGTCTGCCTGCGCTCCATCTCGCTCGCTTTCTCTCTGACAAATAAATAAATAAAATCTTTAAAAAATAAATAAATAAATAAATAAATAGATAAAATCAAAGTGTCAGATGCTAATATCATTGGTCACTTTATTAAATGCAAAGATATTTGTAATAGACATGACATTTTCTATCTCCATGGAAGATACAGTATACAAAATGATGATTTCTGGTTACTCCTACCATATTACCTTAATTTCCAATAGTAGTTTCTATTGTGTATTCATATGCATATGCACTACAATAAAGTATTGCCATGCATTTAAAAATAACAAAACGCTTGAATGTAAGTGTCATATTCCCAGTATTAAAACTAATGAATTCCAAATTCTATCAAAAAATGAAAAAGCCTTAGAGCATAAGTGAAACCAGGAACATTCCCAGAAGCATTCTCATAAAAGCACTTTATAGAGCGCTTTAAAAAAAAAAATACCATTAACAACATTTTATTTAAAAATCCTATAATTATAGCATTACCAATTCATAGTTTAAATTGACAGTTTTTTATTGTAGTTCTATGAATTTCTAATGACAAAGGCTATAGTGCCTAGTGGATATCCATTCAAAAGAAGCCATCTCTGTTTCTTAGAAAGATTGTATTCTAACTAAAACCAGAGTCTTGTCAATCTGGGCATTGGTAACCACTTCTGATGCTAATTGAAGTATATACATTTATTACTGTGGATTTCAAATCTTCCTTGATTCCATCTGGATTCAAGCATATGATCCATGTCACTAGACTTGTAGTAAAGAAGACCTGGGATGCACTCCTGCTCTGACTTTTCCTTAGCCCCCTCCAGCAGATTATTGTTCTGCCCTATAGGCTCATTCTCCAGCTCTCCAGGAGCAGTGGACCAGTCATTTTAAATCCTGGCATTTCATCATTACTCATATATCTAATATGTGAGCTTTATGCAAACTAAATACTACTCCCAAAAAGCATGGGTTAAAATACAGGCTATAATTTTATAAATCAAATTATGTAATTCTATTCTCACTCATTTGCTCAGCAATAAAATTGAAGTCCCTCATGTAGCCCGCTTGGTTTTTCTGACTCTGCCTGAGTCTGGAGCTTCCTCCTGGCTACACCATTAAACCCCCACACTAGCCACTGTCTTCTTTGCTCATGCCTGTACAGCACCAAGTCCTTACACATTCTGTTCCTTAAGCTTGGCACATTCATTTCAACTCCCTTTTCCTACTCTCATAGCATGGTCAGTCTACCTGCGCTCTTTACATTTTTCACAAATGTAATTTTAAGTTGATTTATATGGCTATTCGACTAGCATATTTCTTCCCTATTAGATAGTAGTTTCCAAATCATGTGAGGACCATTTATTATTTGGCTTAATATTCTTGGCTCAATAAAATTTGTCATCAAAGTTTAGCATGCTTTCTGGAGTAGATATGCACATTAGGCCAATTTCACCCAGGAAATTATATTGTTTGGGAAAGAGAAAATTTTCTTATTTTGATTTTATACATTGTTTTTGAAAGGCATATTATTGAAGGATTTTTATGTATTGAGCACTGTGCAAAGTTTTTTTCATGGCTCAGCTTGTGTAATCTGCATGGGTTATGTATTATTTTATCTTCAATGGCCATAGAGAAAGGAAAGTGAAAGAGAAGTTAAGTGTCTTGTCCAATATGCAAGAGCTAGAAAGAAACAGAACTAGTGAGAACCCATACTTACAACATTCAAGCTTGTGATCTCAAACCCTACGTATTATATTGGTGGCGGTGGGAGAGTGATATTTAACTATTACAAATTTACCGAAAACTCTATTCAGGTTAACAGAAGAAACTTTATAGTTAACTCTTAACTATGTCCAGGTCTCAGGGTCTCATTTATGATAAGTAATTGAATACTCAAAAGATAGTTTTAAAAACAAGCTTTACATATTATTACCTATTCATACTGTCGTGACCCCATTCACCTCTTTACTCAAATAAAACACACAGGAATCATCCCTGTTTTCTCTCTCTACATACTGTTTATGCTATCCAGCAACAGGTTGTATTAGTTTTACTTCTCAATGTCTATACTCCATATCTAGGTCTTTCTACACTCGCTCTTTCCAGCATTGCCTGAGGTACCATGATACCTTCCTGAAATTATACTGTAGTTGTGGTATCCTAACCGGTCTACCTCATTCCACCTCTCTCTTCTCTTCTTAAATTCCTTCTCCACACACAAGTCAGGACACTATTTTTTTTTAAGATTTTATTTATTTATTTGACAGACAGAGATCACAAGTATCCAGAGAGGCAGGCAGAGAGAGGGTAGGAAGCAGGTTCCCTGCCAAACAGAGAGCCTGATGCGGGGCTCGATCCCAGGACCCTGGGATCATGACCCAAGTGGAAGGCAGAGGCTTTAAACCCCCTGAGCCACCCAGGTGCCCCTAGGATGTTATTTCTGTAAAACAATTATTTTTCTTTTCTTTTCACTTTAGTCTAAACTGTAATCTAAATCTGCTTTCTATGACTAACATAATCCTACTTGATCTGGCCCCAGTTTTATCACTCTCAACAAACTCATGATGCTGAAATCACACTGATCTTTGTTATCCTTTTCATGCCAAGCCAAAGCATCTGCACTCTGCCTGGAATATATATCCTTTGCTCAGCTTTGCAAAGATAATGAATTCTAATCATTTAGCTCTCATTTTAAATATCACCTCCACAGGGGAGCTATCCCACAGTAGTCCTTGTACATTATGCCCTATCACATCACACTCTTAATCTTTTCATAGCACTTATACTTATTTAATACCTCTTGTTTATTATTTCACTTCTTTATTGTAGATTAAACCCACAATGGGCCTGGGTCTCTTTTTCATTATTGTATTCTTAATCCCCCAATACAAGAAATATTAGAGGGTTTTTTGTTTGTTTTTCTTTTGTTGTGTTTTATCTGTTTGGTTTGGTTTTTATCAAACTCAGGTACAGAGATTTAAGTTAATCATATATACAGATTGTCATCGTATTTTTCTTTTTATGCTAGGAACCCATCTCATTTATATATATGTGTGTGTGTTATGCTCTTATTGATTCTTTATCCGTACTACCATTCTGATGGATACCCACTGTACTAGGCTTGAAATAATGTCTTTAAATGTATTTCATTGTAAAGTGTGTAGTGTTGGTTTTTAAAAAATATGATTATTTACTTTGCATTGCTGTGTTATGCATTTTGTTAATTTCTTTCCATAAAACATGTTTTAAAGATCAGTGCATTTTTCTATACTTATATTTTGTGGCTTCTAATTGTTGCAGAACATTTTATAATTTGCATCCACTATAGTGTCCATATATTTTTTTTTAGTGACTTATACCCAAATTATCACTAACTCCCACCACCGTACACTAGCCACAATGAACATGCAGCTCTGTGTTCTGCTTCTAATCTGAGGAAAATTCCTCTGTGATTTATACTCAGGAGTGGGATCATAAGCCATAACACATGGATACATTATTTTTTTTTGATAAGACATAATAGTTGTTTAGTAAATATTTCTAGAATTAATTATTTTAGTACTGTGTAATAAACTATCTTAAATTACGTTTTTGTAATGTGGATAACATAAACCCCACATTTAAAAAAATCACAGAATAATTTTATAGTCTTTCTATAAACCATAAAATATGAGTTATCTATGGATGCATAAAAATTACCCTCAAATTTAGAAGCTTAAAAAATAAATATTTATTATATCATAATTTCTGTGAGTCCGGATTTGGAGAGTGTCTTAATTGGGTGTTTTTTTCTTAGTGTCTCCCATGACATTGAAGGGTAGCCTGCAGTCATCTGTAGGCTTGACTGGACTTGGAAGTTACACTTGTAAGCTGGATTACTGACATGCCTATTGGAAGTTCTCAGGTGCACCTGTCCAAGTGCTCATTGAGTGTCCTCCTGATACGTCAGCTTGCTTCTCCCAGAGTTAGCGATCCAAGACAGAGCAAGAAGACACATAGCTTTTTAAGATGTTTTCTCAGGAGTTAGAGAAAATTCCATCATAGTCTAACTGTTATATACAATCTAACCCTCACTCAAGAAGAAGAAACTTAAACTCCATGTCTTGAAGAAAAGAATGTCAAGGGATTGTAGGCATATTTCAAAATCACTACAAAAGCCATCTGTTATTATAGAGTGCTATATCTTATAAACTTGGAGCAAGTACCTGTTTCTTATTCTTGGTTTCAATTCAGTAAATAACATTAAATATCTACTTTGTGCTCAGTGTTTTGCTAAGTAATGGCAAGAGTAAGATGAGCAGTCAGGATTGATACCGTGAAGGGACTTAAAACTAGATAAGAGCAAATATGATACCCAAAACTTAAAATACAATTCAATGCAGATCCATCGAAACACATTCCACTACAACCCAATATAATATAATTCAGATATCTGGGATAATACAGTCATACATGACACAATACAATGCATTACAAAATTTGTAATGGCACAACATGAAAGTACTCCTACCATAGGCAAAATTAGCCTCAGTAACTAAATAAAAGTTTCACAGTTAAGTTATAATTTGAGTTACGATTTAAAGAGTGATTGAGTAAGCACTTGCCAGATAAATCACCCATCTTTAGAGGTTGTAGACAGAAAGGGCATCATATACAACTTACAGAAGCACAAACACTACAAGTATGTTCAGAAATCCATCAGTATAAGCTCTTGGCAAATTTAACTTGTAGGTCCTGAGTACCTCATGACTTTCACAATAGAGAATATCACAGATTGATATAAACAGTTGACAGGCTTTCTTTTTAGGCAAATAGTTTCCTTCTACACATTAGCCAGGATTAACAGTTCAAAACTTCGCTGCACATTTTGCATCCATTTTCTAAGTCATGCTGCAACAAATCGTTGCAGTTATTACTATCTCTATTACAAATCACTAACACGTCATACGTCTCCAAAATCCATTGTAAATGACACTACACAACACCAAATCCAATAATGCCCTGGATAGACTGTAGTTTAGTTTCTAGCCCATAAAATTCAAGGGGAAAAATTGGGATAAATGAAAATGAACTTGTAGGTAGGAGCAAGATCATGGAGAGCTTTATTAGTCCACAGTATAGAGCCATTGATTATTTGAGCCAGGGAATGATACTACCAGATTTACTAGTTAGATAGTTCACTTTGGTGATAATATAAAAATCAGTAAGAGTGGCTGAAATAGTCAGGAGAGAGACACTTGTGTGGTGCAGTCTGTTGGGTGTTCAACTCTTGCTTTGGCTCATGTCATGATCTTGGGGTGATAGGATCGAGGCCCTCAATGGGCTTTGTGTTGAGCAGGGAGTCGGCTTGGGTTTCTCTCTCTCCTTCCCTTCTGTAACCACCCCCCTTGCTCTTTCTTTCTATCCAAAATAAGTAAATAAATATTTAAAAAAAAAAAAAAAGGAAGAAGGTCAGGAGATATCTAGGCAAAAATTGACAAAAATTTTCCCAAAATAAGGGATAAATATGACATACTTAAGGAATATAATAGAAAGACCTTGGTGATTGTGGTTGTGCAGGGATGTGGGAGTCAGAAGCAATCAGAAAGATGTGAACATCTAAATTTGCATCTGGGTTGACAGAGACATTATTTACTGAGTTAGGAAATTGATGGTGTCTTCTGTTTTATTGGTACTATTCCAGGGGTCTTCAATGAGAAGAGGACACATTTCTAGCTATTCTCAAAATGTTATCTCCTAAATCTTCAGTGAAGGGTATAGTCAACATGTCCCATACCCACTTCACTGTAAGTGAAAGCTTTTGCATAGCTTTTGAGAGCAAAATTTTGGAGTTAGAGAACTTCCTCGTTTTTACTGTGCAACCTTAGGCAAGTAACTTCATTCCTCTTGGTCTCAGTTTCATCGCCTATTAAGCAGAGATAATAATCCATATCCGTTAGGTCAGACTACCTAGCTGTATATGGAACACATATAGCTGTAAGTTATAATGAATAAATACAATAGGAATTTGTTTTCCTCATTAAAAATACCCCAGATGGTTCCGTGTTGGTAGGGGAAAGGGAGAAGGTTTGAATTGTTGTGGAAACTTGCTTACTATGCTTCATTCAGGGATAAAAATGCCATGCTGACTTTTAGAGTAGTTGTGAAAATTAAATAAGATTATACATGTAGTGCTCTTAGAATACTAAGTGCTTGAATACAGTAACTGCTTAACAGATTCTAAGTTAAAGGGAGGTATTACAAGTAGCAATGCTCAGGATCTTCCCAGCACAATTTTCCCCTCATGAGATGACTAAAATAAGGCTTAAGGTAAGTAAAACCAGCTTAAAATTTTTAAAGGCACGAAATCTGAGTAACTAACTGCTTACCTCTTAAGAGGAAGTCAACAATGTTTTGAAGACAGACTGAATAAAAACAAACCAACAAACCAAAACCAAACCAAACCAAAACAAAACAAAACACGCAAAGAGCTTGGTTTAGAGTCCCGAGTGCTCAAAGGATAGCCTGAAGACACAGGCAACAAGGCTGAAAAGACTGAAAAAGAATTTTTTAAGTTGTTTTTAAGGAGAAAAATCATACCTACAGTCAAATAGCTTAAAGATGTCAGTCAACTCTGATTTTCCCCAACAAACCTGCAAACTAGAGAGAGAAAGTAACATGTCTAAAACCAGATAAAAATCTTCATGGCAGAAGCAGAATTGATATCTGAACATCCTTCCAGAATTCTTTCTTTGAAGAAGATACACTTTGCCACTGCACCATTTTCCCTTACTTGCAACTCCTCTTTGTGAGGACAACCATGAGATTTGTATTCAGAAATTCATAAGATAAAATCGTGCCTCCAAAAGAGATACATAAATCTTAAAGGGCTTTTTCTCGAAAGAATGGAATTTTGTGCACCATGTTGTTTTTAAAATGAGGACTGGCTGCCTTATTCACATGCTTACCATCACTATATGCCTCTTATTCTATCTTGATTTCAGAAGCACAGACTTCTCTGTGTTATTCATTACAGTATATGGAATTGATGTAAACCATTTCTCTATACATCTTCAGTGGCTTTTGGAAGAAAATGCTAGAGGAATAAGAAAGACCACTAACTAGGCAGCTAAAAACAACCTTTGTTTGCTAACGTCATCTACAATTTAAAAGTCTTCGTGATGTCAATAGCATTTTCATTCTTCACGTTAGGCATGCGGCTCGAAACACAGATTGGCTTATTGTCCTTAGTGTTCAGAAACTGCACCTGTTCTTTTTAATGGTATTTAAAGAACATAATGCTGTAATTATCTACTGCATGAATTACAAGTATCCCCAGAACTGGTAAATAACATAACACTACAAACTAAAATTATAGTTCAGTGCTTCTTTGCATGTAGATGACCGAAAATATGCCTCTCTGCACGTTCTTCATCTGCTAGACAATAAAATTACTAGCACTTCACTTCTAAAAGATAGTTCTCTTTTTAATTGTTGGCTGAGCTGGATAAATTTCAGAATTGGTTTACATAGAGGAAACTATCAGTAAGAATGAAAAGAATGAAGGAGTAGGGTTTGTTTGTTATTAACCTTCTAACACTTCTGTCTCTTGATCCTTATTTAAAGGGCAATAATAGAGTAGTTTTCTGTAAACAAGATCATCATATAAAATTGAATCTGATTTTTTTAATGTTTTGAAGGAAACTGAGCTATGGATAAATGAAGGCTAGGCAAAAATTGTATTCTTAACTTCCATTTGTAAGCATGATAGACTTATCCAATCAAATCAGAATTTTCCAATGTTACTGAAATGATCATTTGACACACTTTTCAAATTTTAAATTATTTTTGCATTTTGTACTTTCTGTTGTAGAGCTGGAAATGACATAAAGGGTTTTTTTGATCTAGTGTCAGTCAAGCTTTGATAAATAAGCAGATTCAGCAAGGATTTGCCACACAGTAGTGAATATTCAGGTTTTATCCAATATATTCCTCAACCACAGAGTTGAGATAATTGGTTTGTGTGGGTTAGTCTTTCTCGTAGTTATTCGCTACTTTAGGCGTTGGTAAAGGTATTCCACTATTTATTTGCTAAGCTGGTAAGCCATGGCAAATATCAAATAAGAGAATCCTGGAAAACTATTTTATTAATAAATAATGTGCGCTGAGTGTGATCTGGTAACTACTTTTCCTCTTTGGGGAGATATCAGGCAGATTTCTCTTCTAAGACATTTAGGTCTGGACCAAGTTGATATTTAAGGTTTTTTTTTTTTTTTTAAAAGATTTTATTTTTATTTATTTGACAGAGAGAAATTACAAGTACACTGAGAGGCAGGCAGAGAGAGAGAGAGAAGGAAGCAGGCTCCCTGCTGAGCAGAGAGCCCGATGCGGGACTCGATCCCAGGACCCTGAGATCATGACCTGAGCCGAAGGCAGCGGCTTAACCCACTGAGCCACCCAGGCGCCCCGATATTTAAGGTTTATGAAATCAGTAGACAGTGATTATTTATCTATTAACTAATTATTATGCATTGTTACAGGAAAATCAGCTTTTCAATTAGAAGCTTCAACAAATAGTTTGTGACTGATAAAACTGAGTTGTCAGTTATGTAATAGATAATAGCTGCATGCTAAATATTTGTCGAATAAACAAATTAAATTATTGAATTATAAAATAATTGGTTAAAAGGCGTTTTATAGTCTAAGTATTGAAAGGAAAGCATTTAATAGTTTCTGAGGACTTACCATATGATTATCTTTTCCATATATGATCTAGTTAAATTCTTACTACAGTGGCATAAAGTGGTTATTTATTTCTCATTTATGTAAAGGAAAAAACAAAGTTTAAAGTATATTACAAAATTCACATGACTATTTATGAAGTATGAGGTAGAAACATAGTTACTGACTCCCAAGTACCCATGTGCCCTCCATTGGCTTTCTCAAATTCCACTGTAGTTAGAGGAGACCATGAAACGTTACAACTAGTAGATTGAGAGGAGCAATGGTGTGTGTCCCTTTGAAACCAAAGAATTTAAAAGTCAGTGAATGACACTCCCGATTGTCTTCTACCCTATTGATCTTGGCGACCTCCTATTGGCATGGTGACCCGGTTATGCTGCTGTAGCATGCAAACTCTAAATGTTAGTGATATAACACAACAAAAATTGTTTCTTACTCACTCTGTGTGTATAAGAAGAGTTAGCAGACTCTGCGCATTGTAGTTACTCGGGCAGTCCGTCCGGGTACATGCATTCACGATTGCTGAGCCCGGGAATACTACTCTGAACTGGGCACTTGGGTTTAGGGCTTCCTTTCAGAAGTGACATCTACATCACTTTTATTCTTATTTTACCTATAAGGGAAATTCACTTGGCCACTGTGATGGTTACTTTTATGTGTCAGCTTGGCTAAAGTAAATTACTTAGTTGTTTAATCACTCTTGTATGAGAAACAAAAATAAAACCACGTACTTTTTAGAGAATCTGTATATTCACAGATTCAGCATTGTAAAAAGCAAAGAAGACAGAAAGAAGGCCAAATGCATGTTGGGAGTACTGACATTTGGTTTTATAACTTAGGAAAAGACTTGTCCTTAACTTTAAACATTTTTAAAATAGCCCCATCTTTTATAATTTATATGAATGAATAACTAAAAATATTTTTAAATACTTTATTATTCCAGATTAAATTATTGACCACATATGTATTTTCATTAAGTATTCTTTATTTAGGCAGGTAAGCATAGAAAAAATTAATGTCATTCCAGTTTCAAGAACCAAATTTGGAACAGATTATGCAAATATATTAGAAGTCCTTCTGTTGAAGAGCAAAAATAAATTCATGTAAAAATATAAAATGCATCAATTTGCATTGCAGTTTATTAGAAAAGACTCATAAGACTCCAAGTGACTGATTAATGTACATTTGCAGTTTTATACCATATGTGTACAATGCTAAGATTGTGAGCTTATGATTCATGATTTTAAGAAACAAATTCTGACTGATTAAATTTAATACTTCATTTATATAAGAGCTACACAGCCCTCTTAGTGATTACCTTAGTAATTATTTGTCAAATGTCTGTTATCTTCATTGTCCTGTAACTCCATTGAAGATAGATATTGTTCACATGGTTGAGATTGCTGAATCTCAGATCTCTTTCTCTTATATATAGTCTAGAACATAGCAAAGGGAACACAGGTAATAAACAATCAACAGATAAATATATAAGATAATTTCAGATAAGATTGAAATCTATGAAGGAAATAAACAGGCGGATGTGGTAATAATTTACTAGGAAGGAAAGTGCCATTTTCCATAGAAGAGTCTCTGAAAAGTAAGATTTGAAGAAAGACAGGAAGGATGGAGTAGGATTCAGCCATCTAGTTCTGAAACAAGGAAATATCAAATGCGAAAACATGCAGTATTGTCTGTAAGCTGGGAATTAAAAGATCTAACACTGATGTATCATGTATCCTGCTTTCAAAGGAAAATAGAGATAAATTAATAAACAATTATAATACCAGTTGATAGATTTTATGTACAGGTATGTACAAGCCCAGAGGAGAGGCACAGTGGACTGTGGTGAAAGTGGGAATGTTGAACTGACTTTTCTGTAAAATAGTAGCTAGTCCTCAGTCCAAGGATAACATATGGAAAACGCCAAAAAACAATTTAATAAAATTATACATTTTTTTTAAAGAACCAGTGTTTCTGGGCAGTGAGTCATTAAATGTAGGATTATTTTTTAAAATTCTTCTTAGGTTGGAAGACTTGCTTTTAGAATGAATCCTAACATTGTCTATTAGTGTAAACTTTCAAATTTTCCAGTCAAATCAAGTCCATTTGCATCAAGTGGGTTATCTGCCAGGCTGCTGAGAAAGGCAAGACTCAAACAGTCGTTGACAGAGTCCACAAGGATCTTTCTCTCTCTTGTAAGCAAGTGTATAGGACATTTAGAACTGGTTTCATGGTTTCATGATGTCAGAGAAGCAGGTTCCTTCCGGCAGTTGTGCTGCCATCTTCCACACACACAGCTCTAATCTTAGGGTTCAGGATGGCTTTTAACTATCTCTATAAATGACTCCATTTGAGCAGCAGTGACGGAAAAATGCAAGAGAGAAAGAACACTTCTTTCCTTTGAAGGAATAACCCAAAAGTTACATATATCATCCCAATTACAACCCAGAGGCCAGAACTTATTCTTAGAGCACTTTAACTCCAGGAAACGTTAGAACACATGGTTTTGGCTGAGTGGCTATGTCATCAGCCAAAAATTTTATTACTGTGCAAAGAAAGGAAGAATGAATATTAAGAAACACGTCGTGGTCTCTGCCATACTATCCCATCGTGATTTTAATTTTCAAGTGTTAGATTCATATCTGGAAATATAGCAAATTCCTTAAGATGTAATCAAATGAACTGTGCAGAAAATCAATTATGTATTCTGAATAGCTATCTCATTCTTGCTGCTTATGCCTTCATCATTATCAACAAAGCTCTCATGTTAATAATTGTTAAAATAAAATGTGCAACATATTCTTTAAGAAGAGCAAATATGCATTTTAAAGAAATGTAAAAGAACAAAAATATAGGTACTTATCTGCATACCTTTCTATTATAATATATTATATATGAATATTTTTATCTGTTCAACATTTATTTCTTTAGAATGTGCTTGATGGCAGAGCCCTTTGTTCTATTTTATTTTGTAGTGCTTTGGAACAGCATGACCTTTATTCAGTTGAAAGGACCCTACTTAGGAGTTTGAATACTTATGTTCGAGCCCTTGTTCTGCTACTAATTATCTGTGCGACCTTGGGAAATTATCCTTACCAATCTAGTTTCAATTTCCTCATCTGCCAAATGAAGGTGTTGGACAAGGTGATCTCCAAGGTCCTATCCTGCTCTAATTTCCATGATTCTCTGACTCATGGTACATTGTGAATGCTGATCTAATTAATTTTCTTAGTCACCTTCATGACACTCAATGGAATATATTTTCTCATGGTGTGCAAAAGGTTGATTTGTATATATGTAAAGATTTCAGTTAAATATAAACACTAATTTTGGCTTTTCTGAAAGGCAAAGAGTTGAGTTTATGATAATATACACTAATTGCATAGGACAACTACTCTCCTTTTCTTGTTCTTCTTACATCAATTTTGTGCATCTCTACCTCCTCTGATAAGCTATGAAATGGCATCAGACTGATTTTTATACCACAGTTACACGCAATGCTTTGGAGCTTTCTAAAATAGTTTTCAAACTGTTGAAAGTAGAGTGATTTTTTTAAAAGATTTTATTTATTTATCTGAGAGAATGAGCCAGGAGAGGGGCAGAGAAGCAGGCTCCCTGCTGAGCAGAGAGCCCAGTGCAGGACTTGATCCCAGAACTCTGGGATTGTGACCTGAACCGAAGGCAGACGCCCAACTGACTGAGCCACCCAGGCATCTGGAATGATTTGTTTAAATATCACAATGCATCACTTTTTATATAGCATTTTGTTATTTTCATTGTTAAATAAAAATTTACTGAGCAGCATCTGTATGTTATACAATTTCCTGGGGTCCAAGAATAAAAACCTAAATATTACCATCAGCCCTCAAAAGCTTAGCATCTCTTAGGGGCTTCATAAGGGTGTACATTCTTTATCAGTACAGAAATATTTTGAGTGACTTCAGAATCAGCAAGGGGTAGGGGAGCTAAAGACAATTTGGAGACTCTACTTGTCCATCAATATAAGAACAAGACTTAAGTAAAGTTGGTGCAGCTACCTAAACTGGGGAAATGATTTAAACAAAGATGTGGAAGTGAGCATATTTAAAGAGAGTGCTTAGAGATGGAGAGTGAATACAACTTCCAGGCACCACATGAGATCAGATTGTAAAGGCCCGGGATGCTGCATTAAGAACTTTGCAATGGGGACTCAATGTGTTTGTTTTTCTTTTGCTGAGTGATGTGGATGCTAATTTTGAAAACATGTTTTTAAAAAGTTTCTCTAGTAATCCAATGTATCTATTTGGTGGCACAATGAGTAGGGCTAAGACAGTGAAAAAGATGAAAAAACACAATTTCATAATTAAGTGAGTAGGGAGGAAGTGTCAAGGAATATGCAGGATTCTTAAGTTTTATATGACTTGCAATCTACTCTGTTAGCCTCTTATCGTTCATGGATGTTGGCAAAGGATGCAAGACTCCTCAATCAGGGTCAAAGGTCTTTATTACTCATGCCAAATAAAGCAGTGTAAACATCAGCATGATTACATTGGTTGTCCTTGTCTGAAATTCACACAGAGAGGATGTGATGGGTCCAGATGGATTCCTTTTCTTTTTTTTTTTTTTTTATTTTTTTTAAATCTTTTTTTGAAGATTTTATTTGTTTATTTGACAGGGATCACAAGTAGGCAGAGAGGCAGGCAGAGAGAGCAGACTCCCTGTTGAGCATGAGCAGAGAGCCTGGTGCGGTGCTCGATCCCAGGACCCTGGGACCATGACCTGAGCCAAAGGCAGAGGCTTTAATCCACTGGCTTTAATCCAGGTACCCCAGATGGATGCTTTCCATCTGGTGAAATTTCATTACTACTGAGAAATACAGCACCAAGGGTCTAAAACTTTTGAGCAACAAAGAAGCATTATGATAACTGGTAACAAGCTACATCCTTCCCCTGGGCAGTTACAAAGTAGTCACCATCAGACTATAGTTGTCTTGATCTACTTAGCTGCCTATATGATTAGCTACAGAAATGCTTAATGTCAGGAGACAGATAACACTTGCAGACTGGTACACTCAACAAGAATGTGCTGGGAAACTCAAGGCCCATGGCAACTATGCACGAACAGAAGGAGAATTCAAAACTGATTGCTTGATTTCCAGACTTTTAACTTCAAAAGAGCATGACTTCAGACTTACTCATTTTATAAATCTCAGGCGCTGGCACCAGACCATACAGATCTATCTGTCTGTCTAGTTAGCTATCTGTTTATCATCTATTATCTATCTCTATACTTGGATCTCTCTATGTTTCCTAGGGATGCTGCAACATTTCCACAAACAAGATGACTGAAAAAAATAAGGGACTTTTATTCTCTCAATATTCTGTAGGTCAGAAATCTCAAATCAAGGGGTTCACAGATCATGATCCTTCTGGCTCTGGAGAAGAACACTTCCTTGGTAGTTGCTAGTTCCTGCCAACATATTGGCAACCCTTGACTTGGAATTACATCACTGAATCACTGCTTCCATTGTCACCTGGACGTCTTCCCTCTATGTGTCTGTGTCTCTATGTAATCTCCTCTTACAAGGATGCCAGTGCACTTGACCCTGAACAACATGAGTTTGAACTCTGGGGGTCCATATCTGCATTGACATTTTTTGATAAATACAGTATAGTACTGTAATTTTATTTTCTTTATGATCTCTCAATAACATTCTTTCTGTAGCTTACTTTATTATAAGAATACAGTCTATAATTCATATATAAAATATGTATTAATAGGCTGTTTATGTAATGAGTAAGGTTTCCAGTCACCAGTTGTCTCTTAGTAGTTGTTTTGGAGTCAGAGTTATACGTGGGTTTTTGATTGCATGAGGAGTGAGCACTTCAACCCCTATGTTGTTCAAGGGTCAGTTGTGTTTGGATTTAGAGCTTACCCTTATCCAGCATAGACTCACCTAAGTTGAACTAATTGCCTTGTAAAGACCCCATTTCCAAATAAAGTCACATTCTGAGGCCCAGGCAGACATGATTTTGAGGTGACACTGTACAACCCAGTATAATATCTATATCTGTATCTTGCTAGTGAGTGTATGAATCGAACAGGAGTGATGAATGAACTCAAGACCATGTAATTGGATGAACAATGGATCCAACTCTAAAAAAAAAAAAAAAAGTATTATAACACAGGAGATTTCAAGATATGCTGATTTAACTTGATTAATGAGCTTAAGGTAGAGAGGACCCACTGTCAGTTGGAAAAAACACGGGTGTTATCACTCCTCTATTTACTACCCCATGTAAGATATGATTCTCCACAATAATGTCACCTGGTGTTCCCTTTACTTATCCATACCATACTTATTCTATAAACCTCAGTTCAGAGACCATCTCTTTTTTGGTTGTTTTCACCCACATGATTTATATTTTTATAACTTCTATACTTACTAGCATAGCCTATGAATTGCTTTTAATTTAAGTTTATTATATATGTATATGCATTTCTAGTGTAATAGGCCCTTAGAATTCACACATAAAACTATTTATTTTTTAATTTGCATTTCATTCCATTTCATTTCATTTTCCTCACATAATATTATCTAAAATTGATATTAGACACATAATTATAACTAAATGAGTACTTACTAAACTTTCATATATAGGCTTATGCAAGTCTTCTCTAAGAAGATTAATTCAGATTTTGTTGACAATTTAACATATTTCAAAATAGGGAACAAAGTAATACAAGTTTTAGCATTTATTTCATAGAGAAATGGATGTGAAAGCATTTCAATAGCATTCTCTGTGCAGATGGTTTCCAACTTTGACTTTTAACATTTTGTTTTATCTCTAATATTAATATACAATTTTCATTATCTTCATATCCTCAAATAATGAAACACATTTTGTATGGTCTTGGAGATTTTACTAGTAAGAGTCTGCAACGAACAAAGCAAACTAGACTTCCAGTCCATCACACTGTGTGTCTAGTTCAGTAGGAGGTTGACTTTTAAGCCTTTTTTCAGCTTTGCAAATTTGCCTGATCTATTTATCATTCCATATTTAATTTGATTTCATGGCATTTTCACCTTAGTTGACAACATGTACTGTACTATAAGCAGTCTCTTGTTTGCATTTTCCTTAGTTTAATTTCAATTCTGTATCATATGCCATAGTTCAATTTTTGTCTACAGGCCTAGGGATACATTATCTGTGACTACTGTATGTACTTAATTCAAGTATTATTTTTTAAAGGTGTAGTCTTGTGTATACAACCAGTTTTAGGCAAATTCTGTACTTAATAAAGGTAGGTTTTAAAACTATACTTAAATGCTTGTCATTATGAGAAACAGTGATTATAATGACAATATTTTTATGACTTAGGGGAATAACGCTGTGTTTTCTTTGTTATATGTTGCATTTTCTAATACATTTTTCCCATACAATGCAATATTTTCATGAAATGGTAAGACTTTATTACTAAATACTTCATAGTGCTTGGACTGCAATGAAATAAGGTTGCAGTAGAGAAAAAATAATGCTGAAGAAAGGTGAAGGAGAGCTGAACTTTTCAGAATTCTCTACTGTTAGAATTCAAAATCACTAGCTTCTTATCACCAGCCTTCAGGCTTTTTCAAATATACCTTTCATAATGGCCAGAGAAAGCAGTTCACCAACCTCCTTTCCCTCAAAAGATAAAATAAGTAAAGGAAATGAAATAAAATAAGAACAACAGATCAAACAGATAGAAGGAAAAAATTAAGGAAATGTAGCAATGAGATATTTACTTGCTAGAATTGATGGGGTCATAAATTAACTCATTGTGTTATTGCAAAGTAATAAGACAAATGAAGAGCTGCTCTATGGGACTCCGTAGCTTGAGTATACTGGCACAGGTCCTGACCACATCAGTACTGAAGAATGACTCGCAGGGGGCCCCGGCTGAATGGTTCACAGGCAGTCTGAGTTGTCCATCAGTGCTACTAATTCCAGACACTGGGGCTTCCATCTAGAAAATTTTATAGTATAAAAAGATGCATGTAAGTCATTAATCAATTAGAATAACCTACACTTCAATCTTGCCATTGCTGTTTTCCCTGTCCCTCACATTGATGAAGTCCCAGAACCTAAGTCAGGTTCAGTGGGGTGAGGTTCAGAGCTGATGACTAAAGAAAGAATTCTTAAGACATCTTTGGTGCAAAATGATGGTTTATTAAAGCACGGGGACAGGACCCATGGGCAGACGGAGATGCTGCTGCCCAGGGCCTGTGAGGAGTGTCTGGTTATATACACAGGAGTTGGGTAGGTGAGGACAAAGGGGTGTTCAGAAGGGCTATTGGGGTAAAGAAGACTGTCAGGATACGGAAGGCCTGGTTACTATCAAGCCAAGGCCACTTTCCCTCTAATGAGGCATTAACATAAAGACAATTGGGAGTCTCCTGGTGGAATGTTACATTCCTGCTATCAAATGTCCTTGTTAGTGAGATTTAGGTTTTAAAAGAAATTTAACTTTATTTACTTTTCTTTCTACCTCCGCCTCCTTCGGTTTTTTATGGAGGGGAGGGTGACGTTAGGGCTTGAGGAACTGAGTTATGTATCTTTGGAAATTGGGCTATTGATAAGGTAACTTCTTTGTTGTAAATCTCAAGGACATTTGTAAACCAAGAGAGACTCCTGCCTTGCAGGACTGTGATCTCTGCAAGATAACCATTTGCTCTTCTTTTAGGGCCGTCAGGGGTGCCTGTGAAATGTCACACATATTACCAAGGGGAGTGGGTGGAGAGGGGGTGCAAGGCACCAGCCCCTGCTCCGTGCTCCGCCAGCCTCCTGCTCCCTCATCAACATAAATTTAAGCCCAGTAGCAGGCTTTAACAAAGCACCAGAAAGTTACCTGAAATAGACATCTGTAGTCAGTGTAAGTGAACTTTGTGGATAATAAATGGCTAAAACAATAAAAAAAAAAAAATAGAGAGAGGGAAGTTTCAACAAAGTTTCATCTAATGCGATATATTAAAAATTTAGAGACTCTCAGGAAGTACTGATATGTAAAAATGTAACCTTAAATTAATTCTGATAATGGTAACACAGAAATGAATCCAACTGAATTTTTGTTGTTTAGCTACACACCAGGAAAATCAGAAAAGGATAAACAGCGGTTACCTTTTGTTATTCTTCTTATTTCAAATACTATTTCAACAGAATTTGAAAGTTCAGATTTTAACTCATATTATTAACATAGAAACATGGCTTTTGTCACAGAAAAGCAAATGAGAAAAGACATGAGATAACCTCTTGGGATATGCTTTGAATTAATGAATATTCCGGAAACAAAAAATCTCAGCTCAGTAAGTGATTCATGAATGAACAAATAAATTAATAATTTAGGGTTTTTTTTTCCTATTTCTCTATTTAAAAATGTTTCTCTGCATCTCCTCTTCCTCTGCATACATTCTTACCTCTTTCATGTATCAATGAGTCTCTTAGAATTGACTGAGGTTTTAATTACCTGAAGGAAATGCCATTACCTTTTATTGTGCCTTTAAAAAGGAGCTAGTTTTATGGAAATGCAGTATTAACTAGTGCATAAGAGTATCATACTGCCGGTTTAAATCCCAGCTCAGCCATTTCAGTGTTCGTGTTCCAAATTACTTCACTCCTCACTGTAATTCACTTTCCTCATCAGCAAAATGGAGAAGATATCAGTACCAATCTTGGACTCCTGTTGAGTCTAAATGAGTTCATAAAGGTATGGTGTTTAGAGAAATACCTGGAACGTAGTAGGCAGTGCATATTAGCCACTATGGTAAAATTAAATCCTTACCTCTTTCAAAATTAAAATACAAATACCAGTTAATAAATCAATCTTTGTTTATACCCAAAGTAATTATTCTAAGTCTAAAATTGAAGGAAAACTTAACAGTAGTTTGGAGTTAAGCTAGAAATATAATGAAGTACTTTCTGTTGTAATAGGCAGCTTTGGTACTGTATTTTCCTAATTACTTTATTTGAATTACTCTTTTCCTTCCTTCCTTCCTTCCTGATGTAAGGGAATAAGTTTTATAATGAAAGAATTGTAAGCAATGAAGCAATATATTTGGGGCAGGGTTCTTGATTTATGATGGTTCAAGTTAGGATTTTTGACTTTATGACGGTACAAAAGCAATAAACATCCAGTCAAAATCATTCTTCAAATGTTGAATTTTTATCTTTTCCCAGGCTAGCCAGATGAGGTATGCTACTCTCTCAGGATGTTGGGCAGCTCCCAGTCAGCCACATGATCATGAGGTCAACAATCGATACATTTATAACCATTCTGTACCCACAACCATTCTCGTTTTGTATAGTATTAAAAAAAATTACTAGAGATATTTAACACCTTATTATAAAATAGGCTTTGTATTAGAAGATTGTGCCCAACTGTGGTTTTAAGTTAGGCTAGACTAAGCTATGATGTTTGGTATCTCAGATGTGTTAAATGTTTTTTTGACTTAACGATATTTTCAACTTATGAGAGATTTATCAGGACATAAATCCATTGTAAGTGGAGGAAGATCTGTGCTTGTAGTCATCCATATACTTCTAAGGTTGAGCTAGGTCGTAGTAGGAAGATCTTTGCTCAACTCCCTAATCTCCCCCTTACTCATTATCTTTATGACCCAGAAAGTTACTTCACCTCTCAGTCTCAGTAATCTGCTCTGTAAAAAAAATAGTGTTAATAATATTTACTTCATAGGAGTGAGAATTATATAAATATGTTAGGTAAAGTACCTAAGATAGCTGCTTAAAAATGTTATACATCTTTCTTTTCTCTCTTAGATCTCACGTGAAAGCACTTTGTGAAGATTTAACCATATCTTAATTCCAGTTGTATTTTTTTTTCCATGTAACATTTTATTTCTTATTTGCACAGGACGAAATAGAAGTCAAGGGTCAGAAGGAATGTCATAGTACTTGGCTTAAGCACACTGTACAGGCTGTTCTTAATGAAAATTTTTTAGGTTATCACAGAGTTCGGTTTGAAATCTGAGTTGTTTATACTGTCTGAGTGTATGTGTGTGTGTTTATGATTTGAGGGAAGAATATTGAACATAGAAACAGTAAATATTCAGAATCACGCATGAGATTTTTCTGTACTCTGTGCCATAAAACACAATGTACTTGAGTCTAATCATACATATAATGCCAACTTCTAATCTACAGGTAATTAATTAGGGATAGAAGAGCGAGTTTAATGGTACCCTTAAGTGACCCTGAGGAATGCATTATTAAATCCAGAGCATGAGCTCTTCTACAAAACTGGTCTCCTTTCCTCAAAAAGTCAATGGAATGGGAAGAAACAAAGAAAGCAAAACTGAAAAGACTTAAGGGACATAGCTACTTAATGAAATGAATAGGATCTCTTTAAATCCTTATTTTTAATAACTAAAAATATGTATTTTTAGAATTTCACAGAAATTTGATTATGGCTTGAGTATTAATCACTGTCAATAAATTATGGTTATTTTTTGTTATGTGATAGTGGCAATTATGATTATGTAAGGGAATGTTCTAACGTTTTAATTTTGAGATGCATATAGACTTGCATGCAACATATTTAGAGGGAAATAACAGGAGGTCTGAAATTTGCCTTAAAATGTTCTAAACTACCGCAACCTTCCCACCTCCCATAAAAGGGGAGGAGGTGGATAAAACGTGTAAAACTAGTAAGGAACCTAAAAATAGTTATTAAATAGCATGTATTGTTATGTACACATTTTAGTTTATCCTAACACAAAATTTTTGTAGAAATTTGTTAAACAAAAATGTTGAAAGTTGCTACTACTATTTTAAAACATTTAGCAAGATATTTCTTCTTAATTTACTCTGAATCACAATGAGACGGTTATCTCTAACATAGAACAATTAGATTACAAAGGGATTTAGAACCCTTAGCTCCATATTTTGCAAAGACATTATATTGAGAAGGTCAAATATATCTTGCATAGAGTAGGAGATTAAATACCCAAAGTAGTTGGGCAATTGTTCCCTTTAACCAACTATAAATTGATTTAGAGAGGTAATCATCTTTTTAAGTTGGAGAATAACTATGAGGATTATGGTGTCCCTATACCCAATGCACCGTTTTGTTTTTGTTTTTGTTTTTAATAATCACGTAGAAAAACAGAAATCTGTCTTTGTGTACAGAAATTTCAAGAAACACAAGGCTCTCAAATTCATTGAGTGAGAGAACAGCCAAGTATCCCAAGTATTTCATATGCAAATAGCTAAGTATAGCTTCAACTCATCCCTTCAATTTTCTTCAGGTAACTATTCCATGAATAAAAACTCATATTTATCTCATTCAATTTTTGAATCAGAAAATCTATTAAGAAAGGTAATGGAAATACGTTCATTTGAAATTGTGTTTAGTCCCTTTAGGATGTTCTGTTTACACCGACTGCTGACATTGCACGAACACTTGACGACACTCACCCCAGGGTGGATATCCAGTTATATGGTAGTCATGCTACTTTGAATTTAATTTGTCAAACAAATAACAGAAAGGACAGCAGGTGTTTTTGTCTAACCCCATTGGTTATGATTAAAGATATTATGAAACTATGAAAATTAATGTTGACATACCACTTTGAAAGCTAATTTTCTCGTGTATGTGCCATGCCATAGCGTATCTGAAATGTGTGTATTCCCACTTGCCAGAATAACACATTATATGTCGGAGCCTTTGGTTCTAAAAGCAGATGTTGTCTACTTTAATCAATTTTCAGCTATTAATGGTTGCTTTTAACTACATTTGTGAGAGGCAGATACTTCTAATTAGTATTTTTCAGGAGCAGTATGATGGTTATTCCAAAGAGAAAGTTAAGACTAACCAGAATCCATTTTAGTGTAGACTCATGTAGATAAAAATGACCAAGTATAAGCCTAACTGTACACAGCTTTAGGGAACAACTTCATCATTCCTTTGATTTTACACTACATAGGAAGCAATGAATTTTGGCTACTCTTAGTGGTGTGAAGCGAGAAGAATAGAAATAGAGTGAATGGATTAGCATAGTTAAGGTGCATCAAAAACTCCTCCAGTGGCTCTCGGGTTTTAGGGACAATACAGTTGCTTTGTTTCTCGGAGGAGTGCTCAGAGAACCATATACACTTACTTCAAATCTCATTTCTCTGTTAATGTGTAAGGAAGCCAAATAGAAAGCTGCCCTAGAACGTGTTCAGAAAATCAATTTCATCTACCATGTTTTATGTGTATCAGAGTCATTAAGCAAAATATTCTTAAATCAAATATTAAAACTATAATAAAAAATTACCTGTTACCTTCTCTTTTCTGAAGCTGTTGGGGACTGTGATATTCAGGGCTTCTCTCTTGGTCTGAATGTCTCCACATCTGTGTCCAGAGCACGGGGCTTAGGAGGATGTTAAGTCATCCTAAGTTAGAATTGATTTAATTGTTCTACTTTGATTTCTGTGCTGATGTATAAAAAACACAGAATTTTATTTCTCATGTTCTTCCTTTCTTTAAGAAACTGTGGAAAATGATAAAGTCAGATACTGATGATAGAACAAGATGTTTAAAATGTGAATGGAAGTTTACTTTTCAGGGAAAGGTAGATGGATGCTATCTAAGGCATGGGATAAGAAGCTGGAATCTAGAAGTATTTGTCAAGTTATAGGTGAGAAACAGATTTAAAAATTGACTCTTTTCAAAGCCCCTGGGTGACTTAGGTGGTTAAGCATCTGCCTTTGGCTCAGGTCATGACCCTGGGGTCCTGGGATCCAGGAGCCCTGCATCAGGCTCCTTGCTCAGGAGGGAATCTGCTTCTCCCTCTCTCTCTGTTGCTCCCCCTGTTTGTGCATGCTCTCTCTGTCTTTATCAAATAAATAAATACAATATTTAAAAAAAAAATTGACACTTCTTTTTGCTCTTCAGTATTGCTTTATTCTAAAACTTCCCTCAAGTGGATTTTTTTATTCCAAATACTCCAGTGTTTAATAAAAGAAAAATGAATAGAGCTAATTTTGACCATTGAAGCATAGAACATAGTGTTCAAAGCAAAATGAAAAGAAATGAGTAATGATTTTCAAGTTGAGGTATTTCTACTTCACTGAGAAGTGCTCATATTATATCTAAGAGTACCTTCTGTAAATTGAAGATATGCAACTTGAACAAGCTAGTTACTTGTGTCTACTAAGTATGCCTCTCACTTTATAAATTTTCTAAGGGATTAGTTAATATATTCTGCAACATAATTTATTGAATGCATACAATGAACCAGATAGTGTTTCTGGGAATATAACAGTAAATAAGTGAGATAAAAATGCTTACTTTCAATGACTAACATTCTGGTGAAGAGAGACATTTGTTTATTATTATTATTTTTATTTTAAAAAATATTTATTTGAGACAGAGTGAGAGGGAGAAAGAGAGGATGTGTGTTCAGGGGGAGAGACAGAGGGAGAGAAACTCAAACAGACTCCACACTGAGTGCTGAGTTCCGATCAGGCCTCAGTCTCAGGACCCCAAGATCATGTCCTGAGCCAAAGTCAAGAGTCTAGAAATCAACCGACTGAGCCACATGGGAGCCCATATAGAGATATTTAAAACAGCCTGAACATTAATGTTCCAGTAAAATAAAGCAGAGGAGGGCAATAGGGAGGGAGGGCTGGGGTGACCAACAATTTTAAGCAGGTCACCCATAGAAAGCCTCAACTAAGAAAAAAATGAGCTTAAACATCTGAACGAGTTGAAGGAGGCCATAGAGAGAGATGTACCATCAAGGGAGCTCCAGGACTAGGGAAGAGCAAACGAAAAATGCCCAGTAACAGAAGCAAAGGAATGTTCAGGAAGGAGAAGGAGGCAGTGACACTGGTTGGAGCAAGGATGCAGGAAAGGAATCTCAATGAGGTTAGAGAATGGTAGGGGGTCTAGTTATGCGGGGTCTTAGAAGTCACTCTAAAGCCTTTTATGCTAACTGAGATGGTGGGAAGGTTTTCATCTGAGGAGTGAGATGATCGTAAGTAGGTATTAATGGAACCACAATGTATTCAAAAGACGCCAGAAGAATTTCAGAACTTAATGTTCATAGGCACCGTTGATGCCCCCTCTTTAGATTAAAATCATTAGAATCTAAGGCAATATTTTTAGAAAGAAAACATACTATGGGATCTTATCATATGAGAAACTATTCCCTGAATACTGAAATGTAAGTTGTAGGTTTGATTTAATCCTGGGTTCTTTTCTGGGAAATGCAGTGGTTCAGTTCAATCTCCCCAAAACAACTCTGGCATTGATATATGGTGACATGCTTCTTTCCATTTAGAGGAATAGGAGAGGTTGTACTTGAGATCATTTACAGGAGTGATATATGTGGGAATAAACTGAAGTGAGAAATAAAATTTTTCTTGTAAGAGTCCAAATACTGTTAGGAAGACACTAAAAAGAGACTTTTGATTTACTGGAAGAGGAAAAGCATACATTGGATTAAAAAAAAAAATCAGTGTGTATTTATTGGTTTACTGACTTTGTTTTCCAATCTAATGCTGCAAATGGATTCTCTAAACTTTTCATTGTAAAAACAAAAGGCATTCTGAAATATATATGTAGAATATTGGCTTATGTGGTGGCACAGTCAATGAAGTGATAATACAGTAATACTTAAAATTTTCAATGATTTCTATAATTTCAGTTACTGACCTAATATTTTTTGAAATTCTACTAAATACTCATGAACCAAGAAAACAAAATTCAGTCTCAACATTAATTTGACATTATTTCAAAAATAATGGCCCCATAGGGATATGGCTAACCAATGCTAAAAACACATACTTATTTTTTTTAAAGTGCTATTTTTTTAACATACCTCCACCTCCAGGTTTTATTTTAAACAAGCATTGAAAATCTTTCAGAAGTATTCAATAATGCCTGAAGAATCCACAATCTTTCCCAAGTTGTTAATACTTTTGTTGATTGCTAAGTGGTTTTTCTCTTTGTTCAGTGACATAAAATCACTTGTCCATTAAGCCAACAGATGTAATGTTCTGTTTCATGTTGTCAGTCTTTATATATTTGAATTCCAAGGAAGTTCCAAGAATTTGATTTGCTTGGCTTTTATTTTAGAGCAGCAAAAACAAGTTACTTTTTTTTTTAATTAATTTTTTATTTTTTATAAACATATATTTTTATCCCCAGGGGTACAGGTCCGCGAATCACCAGGTTTACACACTTCACAGCACTCACCAAAGCACACACCCTCCCCAATGTCCACAACCCCACCCCCTTCTCCCAAACCCCCTCCCCCCAGCAACCCTCAGTTTGTTTTGTGAGATTAAGAGTCACTTATGGTAGAGTTTCCTTCGGAAACCTTGTTACAGTTAGTATGCAAATAACTTCAGCTTGCTTTACCCTGAGATATCCCTCAATCTCCAAGGACTAGGGGTTTCTTCCCCAACCCCCACTTCACCCCTAACACAAAAGCAAGGGACTATTTAGTTTCAAAGTTTGAGTGCTTCTCAGAAACTTTTATCTTGTTTCTAGTAATCAATATTCTGCTACAAGTAACAGAAACAGTGATGAATGGAATCTTAAAAACAAAGATTTTTCTTTCTCAAATAACAGGAGTTTTGTAGAAAGTAGCTGCTGGCAATGGCTCTGCAACTTGATGTTGTAGATGTTGCAGTTGTTGATGGTTCTTAAGGATAGGACCAGTTTGCTTGCTTTTGAATGGTTGGATTTTTAAAATTTAATTTTATTTGTTTGTTTGTTTGTTTGTTTGCTTTTTGCCTTTGCCTCAACTTTACATGTCTGTTGTCTTGAATCCATGGGATGGCTCTTGTTGCTTCAGAAATCAAAACCGTTTTCAGCATAAATAGCAGGACTAGGAGTGGCAAGCGTGGCTACTGAGTTCTTTCAGGAAAAAGAAGCTATCCCAGACTATTCTGCATCAGACAGACGTCTGTTTGTATTAGAATTGTATCTACTGTTAATTTCAAGGAAAACAGCAAGTAGTGTTGCTTTGATTTGTTTTTCAACACCTTGTGCTGAACAAAATCAGCTTCTGTTTGTAGGAAGAAGGGGCCTGTGGATGTTGGACAGGTAATTAACAACAAATGAAGCACTCATTTTTAATTTACAAATCGTACTGCTATTTCTCACCTCTTCAGCTTGCCTTTGCCTCTACACAACCAGATATCATAACAAATTATATATATAATCTATATATCTATATATAGATAGAGATAGAGATATCATTTGTTTTGACATATGATATCCTATATCATATAGGACAAGTGATTTTATGTCACTGAACAAAGAGAAAAACCACTTAGCAATCAACAAAAGTATTAACAACTTAGGAACAAATGTGGATTCTTCAGGCATTATTGAATACTTCTGAAAGACTTTCAATGCTTGTTTAAAATAAAACCTGGAAGTGGAGGTATGTTAAGTTATCACAAGTTATCACATATCACAAGTTATGATATCCTATATAATATGTCAAAAAAATGATATCTCTATCTCTATCTCTATCTATATACTAGGATGACTTGATAGGTAAAGACAGAATGAGAAGAAATCTTATATAAACTACTGTATTTAGCTAAGGAGCCTTATCCCATGCTAGAAGGATAAGGAAACATGACGAAAAATGTTTATATAATAATAATTTAACTTCCAGAATCAAGGGCAAGTTGTTTTTAGCCCTGAATCCACTTGAGTTGTTATTGTTTTTCTTTCATGCAAGGTACATGTGTCATAAAAATGTATTATTGCTCTAAACAGAAACTGAGGTAGACCTACTCTTTCTTCAGTTAAGTGGATAGGATGGCTCTGATACACACTGATGCAAGTTATTTCAGAATCTCCCTTGTATCACATGATTCTTTTTTATTATCATATGATTTTAACATAATCTGTAAAATATAGGATTTTAGATTACTAAACATCGTGATGATATTAAGATGTCAGTGTGAATTATATTTTCATCTCACTTTGTGCTGTTTAATCCAGAAATAGTATAGTAGTTCACATTTTGTCCAAAGCTTATCTGGGCAGTCAAAACATTTCAGATAATTGTCACCTGGGGAGGTAGACTGAAATTATAATCATCTAGAAAAATATACTTTCTCATCATTTTTTCATATATGCCTTTATTGGGCCAGTAACACCATAGTAATCTGGTGGAGTGGTGAAGAGCATGAACACTGGCTCATTTTTATAGACAGTTTGTACTGTCCCTTAAGGGGCACCTTGTGGAAAATCATAGTGGTTACTTTGATAGAGTTGTTGCAAGGGCTAAATGTTAATATACATATATATTTGTATATATACATGTAAAATATTTAAATAGTCTTCAGCACATAGTAAGTGCTCATGATGTATTTGTGATTATTACTTAATGGTGGACATAAGGACCATGTGATTACCCTGATAACTCTGAGGTCTAGAGAGAATGGGGTTTTGACTTTTAGTCAAAACCTCCTTCTATGGATCTTCTTCTATGGGTCTGGTGAACTGTTTCTAGAATGCCCTTTGTTAGCTCTTGGTTTGCAAACTACATATGAATTTATAAGGTCAGACTATTTGTATTAGAATGGGTACTTATTATACATCTCATCTATAAATATTTATAAGGTTTTAGTTATCTGATTATTTTCTACATCATGGTTTTAGCAGTTACTTGCATATAATGTCTTTTTTGCCTTCCCCTTCAAAGGATTGTTTGATTATTAAAAGGTAATAAATGGCAGTGGCAACAAATGAAAAGAGAAACAAAGATAACTTAAAATGAATTTATAAGCAAAAAAATGACAATATCTAATTTTCAAATAATTTCAAAATGGACTTACTGTTCAAAAATTAAATGAAAGCTAAACCTGCAACACAAAGGAACAAACTTGTAAATGTTCCCCCCTGCCAACAGAATAGATTAAGCTCTGGAAATGACACAAGTTTCTCTCTTTCTGCCAATTGATAAGAAGCTCCATTCGTATTGTTGTGGTTCACCCTGTGAGTGAGAGAACAGCACATTTTAAATACCCATTTGATGGTGTCACTGCTGATATCATCCAGAGTGACTCATTTTTTTCCCTATCAGATGATATTTTGGTTAATGGAATGTCTTGTGTGCTGAGGAAAGAGATGTTCTACATAACGTAAGCCTGCTCCAGGAACCCAAGGATTAAAGTGATTGCTCTGCTATTTGTTTTCTAAATAGATGTGGAACAGTCATTTAAGATAATCCATCATTTCTTGTAATCTCATTTGAAAAATAATGAGGTCAAAGAAAACTAGACATTCTGAATTGTTTCCATTTTTCTATACAGTCATTTGATTCACTTTTATTTTCCACAGACTTAAATGTAATATTAAGTTGGTAGAAAAATTGGGAGATAATACCTGTCTTAGTCAGTTTGGGCAGCTATAACGAAAATACCATGGACTGGATGACTTGAACAATACATGAGTATTTCCCACAGTGCTGGAGGCTAGAGGACCAAGGTCAAGGCTCAGAGAAAGACTTGGTGTCTGGCGTGAGGTCACTTCTTCTCTTATAGATAGCCATCTTGTCACCATGCCCTCGCATTGTGGAAACAGGGTGAGACAGCTGTCTAGGGTCCCTTTTCTAAGGACAGTAATTCCATTAATGATGGCTCCATCCTCATTACCTAATTATTTCCCAAAGTCCCTAACTCCTAATAATATCATATTGAGAAATAGTATTTCAACATATAAAGTGACCATCAAGCCCTGTGCTAGGCACAGAGCTTGCTTGATATCCTCACTCTCTCTGTCTCTCACCCTTCCACACACATACCATCTCTCTCTCGCTATAAAAAAATTAATAACAATAATAATAAAAGTAGCAGTCTGAAAATAATCCTGTACAATATCACATTTATAATCTGCAGTAAATTCAATGAAACCTTTGCAATTTTGTAGTTACAGTATGGCACGGTGTTCACACTTATAGAATAACTATCATTCTTCTAGCCATAGTTGTTTGGCAATTTGAAAATCATAAATAATATGCATAATACTGATGTCTTATAACTGTAGTGCCTTCAGATTTTCACATTTTCTTGTGTGAGACATAAAAAGATTTTGCCCATCTTCTTGTCACTTATTATCCAGATAATCAGGGTTAAGTTCTCCTCAAGTGGAAGCAGGGAGTTGAAAATATGTGTAAAAGTAGTATTGTGATTCTAGGCCATGCCATCCAACATGGAGAAGGGAGAAAATAATGTATAAAGGTGAAAACAATCACAAATAAAAACTACCACATCCTCATGTGCTTTTTTTTTTTTTTTTTTTTGATTGTGAGCTCATGGTCAAAATTATTTTTATCTATATTGATTCTTCAAGTACTTTGCAGAATGTACATTCTTCTAGAAAATGTATGTTTCATTTTGCCACCTTACAACAATTTTGGAGCACTTTAAAATAATTATTTTCATTCCTGTTTTTGAATTTATAGATCATGCACTCTCCCTTCTACAAACAGCAAGGTCAGGGTAGACGTTCAATTTGCTCTCTTCCTTTTCTAGATGTTGGTTGTTTTTGCTGCTGTTTTTTTTTTTTTTTTTTAAGCTGACTCCCCTTCAATGCACAGAGTCTGTCTTTGCAAATATAGTGGGTCTCCAATTCAACTTCTTACTGTTAAGTGTGCCACACTTTGTCTCTGATACCCAAGATGACCACCCCAAACTCGAGATCAGGCACACATGCCTTCTTTCATATTGTTCTTTTACTTCAATTTCAGCCTGTGAAGTTTTACATCTTTCTTTCCATCCTACAATGCATTCAAAATAGGTGTTGCCAGAATTTCTTGGCATTTTGCATTGAGGGGTTTTTAAGGGTATTCTCTCTGACATCTTCCAAAAACATAAGTCCATAATTCAATTTTGACTGAGCAGTTTTATTTGGAAGTGTCAGGAAGGCATTTTGTCGATCTCTAGAAATGCCAATGGAATAACAGGCATTTTCTTTTTTCTGAAGAGCTTATACTCTAATTAAGAAAACTAACATGTAAGAAATTACAGATATTATCATGAATAGTATACATTAGTTGAAATAATGAGATAAGAATCTATTAAACCACAGTATATGGCTACACATAGTTTAATTACAAATACAGGAATATAGATATCTGATACACTCATTCAAGGAATTTAGTTATTTTAAGTTATGTCATCAAAAAAAAAAAAAGACTGTTTAGAGGAAAAGTGATTCAATTTGCATCCTGAACACATTAAGCAGAAGAGAAAGGACATTCAATTCTATAAGAAGAAAATTCAATGTAGTTGGAATTGAGCATCACATTTTTAGGGAGGGGAACAGGGACAGTTTAAATGGAGAATACACTTTATCAAGCATTGAAAGCTAGGGGCTATCAGTTTGTGAATGGCTTCGAAAGTTATAAAGGTGACATACAATTAGAAATGGATCAGTTTTAAGATTAGCTTGCTAATCGTGCTAGCACACCAATGTAACAAAATGATGAAGAGAGTAGGTACAAGGTTTCTAGAAACCAGGTTCTTGCTTTACTTGAGGCACAAAGGGATAAGCTGTTATCCATGTTTGTAGACAACAATGATGATTGTAGCATGAAAGAAGAAAATGGCAAGTTTGGAGACAATCTATTTGGAGGGATGTTTCTAAGACCAAGGTAAATATATCACAGATAGCTCATGCCATAGTAGTGTTCACAGGTATAAAATAGATGGACCTCAGATTTGCACAAATTATGTTTTATTTATTTAAATTTAAAATTATGCTTTAAATGTAAATGGTATTCTTATTAGTTTTAGAAAAGCATTAAAATTGATTAAAGTATTCACATGATAGAGTTAAACATTTTATTGATCTTCTCTAAGTTGATAAGAAATTGGTCATGAAACATACTTTAAAAAAATGTGAAAATAAGACAATTTTTAAAAATGTTCATCACTTACTAGAAATCAAGAAAGCCATATGAAATATTAACAAGAACAACAATAATGAGGACATTTTCAATTTAGTCTTAAATTTTCTTTTCCAGCTTCCTCTTCTTCACTAATTTATTCACTTTTATAAAATTTATGTTAGGTTTGAGGTATAGGATCAGAGATGAATACACCTGTGAAAGATAGAATGGTCTCTTTATAAATATTTTAAATTCCTAATTTATATTATTTAAATTTTCAAATTTGGATCCATAATGCACACATTTAAGACCAATAACGGTTTAGAACATTGTAATGGGGGATTGAAGTATAAACATGATACACTGATTGAGTACATCGTTATAGTCAAATAGCGAAGTAAACAAATACATATTTTTCTTCATAGATTGTATAATGTAATGAGAGAGACAGATGATTTGGTAATAATGACTTGGTGTAATGAACATTATGGTGGATAAAAGCCAGGATGTTATGAATGTATTTAGGAGAGACCAGATTTACCTGTCTTTGCGAAATAATTGCGTATGTGTCAGTATTTATCAATTGCAAGAACCACTTACTAGCTGAATTTGCACATACTAAATACAAGAATTAAATGTGCACTCTAATTAAGAAAATGCTGGTGTTCTTTTGATAATATCTTCTCTTTACTTAGAGAAACATAATTGTGTTCATTTTTGCATGCCTCTCATTTCACAGACTGAATGTTGACCTGTCTCTTTTCATATTTTATGTCAAAAGTAGAAGAAAAATGTATCTTTTGATTTTTTGAACTATAATATCAGAGGCAGCATCTTTGGGGACAAAACGTTTCAGTCGCTCTCTAAGAAGTAAGCAGATTTGTCCATGTATGCCACTCAACCAAGTGTGTCACAAATCAGTTCAACTAAAACCTTTTGTTTGCTGTTGTCCTACTTATTAATTTTTCATTTTGTTGCTTGTGCTTTTGATGTCATGTCCAAAACAATCACTGGGAGTCATAAAGACCAAGGATCTTCTTTCAGTTCTACCATCGACTAGCTGTTAGACTTTGAACAAGTTCTAGTTATTTAAGCTTTTTAAAAAGCATGCCCTTGAGGCGCCTGAGTGGATCAGTTGGTTAAGCAACTGCCTTCAGCTCAGGTCCTAATCCTGGAGATCAGAATCAAGTCCCACATCAGTCCCGCTGCTCAGCAGAGTCGGCTTCTCCCTCTGGGCACCCCTCCCCCCCCCCCATGCTCTCTCTCTTTCTCATTCTTTCTCTCTCCAATAAATAAATAAAATCTTTAAAAAATAAAAATAAATAAAAGGCATGCCCTCACCTTTATAAATTGGGGTACTAAGCATCATTACTCAAGGAGTAATGAGAATTGAGAGGAACAAATAAATAATGCTTATTAAATGTGCTCATGATAAAACCTCAGTGAACGTTAACTACCAGGTAATAACGTCTTTAAAATATAACCTACCCTCCTCTTCAACTGCTTCACTCCCTTTTTCATTGCCTTCCTTCACATTCAAGCCAAAATTATTAGTCAATACTCGAATTAAAGTGTGTATCTGTATGTGTCTATAGATCTATAGATGTGTATCTATATACACATGTAGTATAGAGATGGTTCCTTGGGAGACTCAGGACTGAGGGAACTTTGAAAATGACATTCGCTTACTTGAGGTATAAAACTGTTCTCAAGAGTGAGGGGCGCCTGTGTGGCTCAGTGGATTAAACCTCTGCCTTCAGTTTAGGTCATCAAGCCCCACATCAGTCTCTCTGCTCAGCAGGGAGCCTGCTTCACCCCCACACCCTCTGCCTGCCTCTCTGCCTACGTGTGATCTCTGTCTGTCAAATAAATAAATAAAACATCTTTTAAAAAACAAAAAAGAAAGAAAGAAAGAGTGAGAGTATTACGTGTTGGGGTGTCACCATGAGCCCTAGGCCACTTTGTCAAGGCTGGGATGGTCAGAGCAGCAGAATTGGAAGAGGGTGGGTCCTAGAATCTTATTTGGCATTATTTCTCTGGGGCTGAGCTAATAATCAGCTTTAGATTGTTTAAATAGCTTTGGGCACTTAATCCCAAATTCATATTTAGTTTAAAGTATTAGAGTCGGAGAAACACAAACCGATGAAGGCTGAAATGAAATGCTCTACTCAAAAGAGTGATATTTAACTTCAAAAAGATACTGAAACTATATTGTTTAGGTTTTAAAAGTTGGATCCACATTGCACAGATTTGGAGAGCAATAAAAGATTAGAAGGTTGAAATTAGGGACCTTTGAAATAAGATTATTAGTGCTCAGAGAGGATTTAACTGTGAAAGGAAGTAATTGTTTTTGTATCAACATATGTTCTAATACCTCAGTGCAAACCATTACACATCAGAATATATGTCCTGAATTTAAGCAATATTGTCTTAACACACATTTTAGAGTTTTAAAACTATCACAAAGAGGCCACATGTGTACTTTTAAATATAGTCTTGACTATATTTAAATATAGTCTTGACTGTGTTATCAATAACTATATTTTGGTAAAGATAAAATTCAGAAATACAGTGTGATATTATGCATGCAATGCATGAATTGTAAGTAAAATAAAAATATTCAATTTTCGAGGGGAAAACATTTGTATTAAAGGAACTACATGCAGTGATATTTCCTTAAAAAGATAACAGTAGTAACAATAGTAATAATAAAAATAAGCATTTTCATTTATTTCATAGGCACCCTTTTAACTGCTTTTCCTGAAATTGTGTTTTAATTTATAACAACAACCTATATTTTATTCCCAGTATATATGAGGTAAATGAAATAAAATTCAAAGTTGATCATTTGGCTCCCCAAAAGTGATTGAAGCCAATAGAGTATACTGTCACTCAAAAAATTAAACTTTATATCATAATTAAAAGTAATTTTTATCAAATTAAAAGTCATTTTATCTTTGATGCTGTCCAGCTAATAGTAATCTATGGGTATTTTCCTAAAGTCATTTGTTAAGTACTTTTTCTCATGATCCCATGCAACCATACTTTCAACCACATTTAAAAAAATATTTAAGTTTGATTCTCTGAGTATGTCTACATGGTCCTACTTAACATATATGCAACTGAGAAAGTCATTAAAAGAATGAACCTCAAGGGTGCCTGGGTGGCTGAGTCATTAAGTGGCTGCCTTAGGCTCAGGCCATGGTCCAAGAGTCCTGGGATGAGCCCCCCATCAAGCTCGGTGGGAAGCCTGCTTCTCCCTCTCCCACTCCCTCTGCTTGTGTTCCCTCTCTTGCTGTGTCTCTCTGTCAAATAAATAAGTAAAATCTTAAAAAAAAAAAAATGAACCTCAGTATTTTTAAAATTTTAAAATGAGGTTTACCTTTGGAAACTCCTGTGAAGAATTTTCGATATTGAATACAAAGTAGCTGGCCCATGACATGAGAGGTGGTCACTAAATAATTAATATTACCGTAGCAACGTAGAATTCATTTATTAAGGTAGGCTTTAGCATTTGCCTTGTTCTTCAATGTAAACACATGGCAAATTTTCTAGTGTAGGGTTCGCAAACTGTAGTGTACACATTGGGGACAGAGCCTCACATGTTAATTCAAAGCCATCTGATGCTGATGCTTCTCCACAGAAATTGTAACTTTTATCTACCTTCTCTGAACATATGCTTACATGCTGATGGCTAGATGGTGTATTAAGAGTCCCTAGGCACTATTTGGATTGTCAGTTTTCTTACATAGGAACCTTGCAGCCTATGTGTACATAATGTCCTCTGAGATTGCATATTCCTGGGCCCTACTCCTCGAAATTCTTAGAGCATCTCTGAAGGGAGGCCCAGGAATCTGTTTCACGAATCACAGTTAACATCATTCAAAACTATAAGAATAAGACCATGTCTTAGTTGATATTCTAAATAACAGGAACATTTTAGAGACAAACATTTCACTCACACTGTTTCCTTATGAATAACCACCACATGGGAGACAGCGATGATGGGGTTTCTATGTGACACCATTTCGCCCTGACAGAAATCGGCAAGTGAAGTCACACATGGGCACATGAAGGTTCAGAAAGCTACCACCACTCCTCACGGTCAAGAAAATCCAAACTCTGAACTACTGTTTCTTTGACTCTGCTCAAAGTTAAGGAGGCTAAGTGACCTGTCCCAGGTTACCAGGTAGAGTCCAGCCCAGAAGTCAGGTATCCATCTTCTAGTCTAGGCCTCTCCTGATGCTCACAGGACGTGTATCCTGTGGAGAAGATCAGGCTTTCTACACACGGAGAGTGTTACAGACTGAAGGGAGACAACTGGTTAAACAGCTGTGTGAAGTTCCCAAGTGGGCAAGCCACGTGATCCCTCAAATGTACACATGCTGTCAGCCTTTAGCTTCAATGTTACTTAAATTTTAAATTTTAACTTAACTCTGGAAGGCACTTTTCTCTTTTTAATACCACCCCATAAAAGCCTTTGTAAAAATTATTTCCAAAATCCAAACTGTTCCTGATAGATAAGGGAGTTCCTCCCCTTCCTGAAGTGCTCCATATCATAGGCGCTACCGCATGTCAATGGCCTTTTAAATTCTGTCTTCTGTTTCTGTCTTCTGTTCTCTCATAATCCGCAGTTCCTTCACTCTAATTTCTGTCTCTAGCCCCTCCTTGCTCCTCTCTCCCCTCTTTCTTCTTTTCTTTCTTACTTCATTTAGTAAATATTTATCAAAGTGCAATTAAGTAGCTGTCATGAACCATGCCACCTGCTTGATAAAAAGCAACAAAAGACCTCTTGCCAGAAGTACATCTACTGACATCGTATCCTCTAGCCTTAGCCCGAGGAGACAACAAATAATGAGTGTGAATAAAAGCTGTAGATGGGAATTAAAAAAAAAAACAAATGTGGTACTACTTTCTTTAAATATTTAGATTTAAAAGGAAGCAGCGTTAAATACTCAATACAGGCCTACTTTTGATTTTTATTAATTTTACATTAGTTAAATGAATTTATAAAGTTTCTTAACAATTTGACTATTTAAAATAAGTTTAAAAGGCTTTAGAATAAAGAAAAAAATCAGTTCTACTTAACTTTGTTGGGAAAAATAAAACCACATAATGGGGTAAATGAAAAATCCAGAGGGGTTCCCTTCTCCATGTTTGACTCCTCTGCTTTAGCCAAGATTTTACAAAAAGGAAAGCAAAGACTGATTGCTGCATTTAATTTTCCTTTAAAAAATCTATTCCTTACTTATGAAATACAGTATAAAATTGTCAAAAGGTAGGTAGTAGGGGGAGAAAGGACAAGAAGCCTAAAAGAAGAAAATCTACACACTAGCCCTGCTATCCCAGGGTACAGGAGCTTTGGCAGTGTGCCAAGTTATCAATATTCATACATGACAAGCTGAAACCCACGAAGCTGAAACGTATTCCTTCAGTAATGCATCTGTGGGGACGTGAAAAGGATTGGAAGAGATTGAAAGCTGAAAAAGCCCTTGCTTTTCTAAAGTGTCCAAATGCTTCTTCCTACAGGGCCCTAGTTTTGTGAGCTCTGTCTTTAGCCTTAGGTCTATTTATTTCATTTTTTTGTTTGTCCTTATGATTTGGAAACATGATTAGAGCTTACAGTGAAAGATGAATTGGCTCAGAGAATTTATGCTTTGGTTTCAGGGAAGAAAATATAATTTTCAATCCGGATAGGATATATCTTTTATATTCTTTATCATAGAAAGACACAAATAGAGTTACAGAAGAGGAGAGAGAGAGAGAGAAAGGGTTGAGGGAAGGGATAAGAGAACATAGAAATGAAAGGAAGGAAGAAAGAGAAGGTGGCAAGAAAGGGAAGGAAGGAAAAAAGAAGAGGAAAAAAGGAGAGAGGAAAGAGAGAGAAAGAAGCCAAGATAGACATTAATAGCCTGTGAAAGAGAAAAGTGATAGAATAAATACATTAGTAACTGCAGATTAAAAATCAGTAGTAATTTCTATATGTCTAAATTGAATACAGAGATAATCAAGTTATTTCATGCACCACCGAAGGAAGCTTTTTGCACATTTATTCTACGGAGAGGAAACAACCAGAGCTAGAGGGAGACTCATATGCAGATGTACAGCTCCCAAAGTGCCCAAGAGCCTCACACAATTGATATTTCACCACCCTTGAGTGTGCTTCTGGGAGAGTTTTTCCCAGAACTTATTTTTAAAGAATCTAGAGAAAGTTACTAATGAATTTAGTAGGTTCGCATTTCTGGCCAGTGTTTTTCAGTGTGAGAAATAATTAAGAGGAAGACCTTTTATGCTGTGGTTGGGTTTGGTTTAATTTTATTGTTGTTGTTGTTTTTCTTTTCTTCTGGGTCTATAACAAAAAAATTACATTTAGAGAAGGTGGAAAAGAAAAACTTTCTATACATTTAATTGTGCAAATGTCGAAGTGTATGTTGTGTAACTTGAGACCTGGGACTTTACAACCATCTTAAATGTTCTTTTTAGGGCTTTAACTTTCACTCAAAATTACACTTATTGAGAAAATGTCTTTTAATTCCTATATGGATTTGAGTCAAGATTCAGTAAACATTAAAGGGCTGTGGCCTCCTGGTATTCTGCTTGGCACTGGACACATAGCACTAAACAGGCATACATCCTTTTGGCAAGCTGGATATTATATTTAATAGGATAAATGGAGTATGAACAAGTAGATACAGAATAATACAAAATTTTAAGTGAAAAAGGTACCATGAAAAGAGTAAGTATGAGGTGCATGGGTGGCTCAGTGGGTTAAAGCCTCCACCTTCAGCTCAGGTCATGATCGCGGAGCCCTGGGATCAAGCCCCACATCAGGCTCTCTGCTCAGCAGGGAGATTGCTGCCTCCTCTCTCTCTCTCTCTTTGCCTGCCTCTCTGCCTACTTGTGATCTCTGTCTGTGAAATAAATAAAAATAAAATCTTAAAAAATAAAAAAAAGAATAAGTAAGCACCATGAGAGAGAAGGAAGGAGTTATGGGTTTTATTTGGGAAAATAAGGAAGAACTCACTTAAAAAAAGTGTGTTGCATTTCAAGGTAAGGATGGGCAGGAAACAGAAATGAATATGTAATATAAAGAGCTCAAATAGTGTTATGGACATTGAAATGTTTTTATTGGTTATTTAGACAGATTAGACAGATTATTAGACAGATTAATACCTATGTTTTACCAGTATTCTGCATATACAACGTCTTTGGAACAGCAACAGTGTTCAAGTGTAAAGGATTGAGCGTAATAGACACATTTCACAGAAAATCTCATGGGTACTAAATAATGAACACCAGAAAGGCATAAGAATATCAGAAATAGATACATTGTGCAATATTCTAGCCACACGCATAGAGTCTGAGCCTAACTATTTCTCAGAAAACTCAGTGTGGAAGATATTGCTATTCCACACAAGAGAATGGCACGTTATAGATGCCCTTCAGCTCTTCCATGATCATACACTGTGATAAAAACAAAGAATTACCTGGTTACCGGACCACACAATTTTTCCTTCATTATTTTGCTGAGATTTTAAACTCACCAAAAGAGTTTGAATAATGTGGGCAAAACGTGAAAAGTAAAAATCTTACATTTGCCTCATGATTAGCCTGATTTCTGGGCATAAATAAGGAAAAACGTTAATGACTCAAATCAAACACATTAAACGGACACACTTAACCCTTATTAAAACAACTTGTAGTTGGTTTTAACAAGATATTTTCAACAATTTTCTTGAGCAGCCTGTAAGAATAAAGTCAAGCATGTTTTAAGAATATTTTCCTTCTCAGTGGGTACTTGTTCGGTCAATACTGATAAAACCTGATTATTTAAATACACCGATTGACACTTTAAAGTTGTTTATTTTTCTTTCATTTTTATTTTACTCTCTATTTGGCTTCTTGCAACATTAGTGCTTTACGCAGCTAAGAGCAAATGAATGAGCAGTCAGCATTTATACGCTCTAATTCTACTCTAGATATTTTGTGATAATATCACTTTTATTTCCTATTGCTGGTTCGCATTTCAAAACAATAACTGACCCAATTATGTTCACAATCAGCTTCCAAGTACCCTAGCGAAATGACAAGCAATCTCATCAGAAGGTAGTCTGTGCCAGATTTCATTTCAAATCAAATATATCCACATCTGGCCTTGTGCAATGAAGAATGAAAAAAAATTATCTAATATATATATATATATATACATATATATATATATATAACATACATAAATATTATATAAAATGTATCTATTTTCAATTATAAACTGTCTGGATCTTTTATCCAAACAACTGGAGCTAACCTAAGAAATGATAGTGAGGCTTTCGGAGCTAAAGTTAATTTTATTGCAGTACACACACAAAATATATCCTTGTATTTATATAGATTCGTGTTGTTTTGTATTTCTAGAACCTCAACCTACTGGCTCACTCGCATCCAGTCTTTTCTCTACTGCAACGAGAATGGTCTCCTGGGCAGCTTTTCCGAAGAGACGCACTCGTGCACTTGCCCGAATGACCAGGTGGTCTGCACCGCGTTCCTGCCTTGCACGGTGGGCGACGCCTCCGCCTGCCTGACCTGCGCCCCTGACAACCGCACTCGCTGTGGCACCTGCAACACGGGCTACATGCTGAGCCAGGGGCTCTGCAAGCCCGAGGTCGCTGAGTCCACCGATCACTATATTGGCTTTGAGACTGACCTGCAAGACCTCGAGATGAAATACCTGCTGCAGAAGACGGACAGACGAATAGAAGTCCATGCCATTTTTATCAGCAACGACATGCGCCTCAATAGCTGGTTTGACCCCTCCTGGCGTAAGCGGATGCTCCTCACCTTGAAGAGTAACAAGTACAAGTCGAGTCTGGTCCATATGATCTTGGGTCTCTCCTTACAGATTTGCTTAACTAAAAACAGCACCTTGGAGCCAGTGTTGGCCGTTTACATCAATCCCTTCGGAGGCAGCCACTCCGAGAGCTGGTTTATGCCTGTGAATGAAAACAGCTTTCCAGACTGGGAGCGGACTAAGCTGGACCTCCCGCTGCAGTGCTATAACTGGTCGCTGACTCTGGGCAACAAATGGAAGACATTTTTTGAGACGGTGCACATCTACTTGAGGAGTCGCATCAAGTCCAGCGGCCCCAATGGCAATGAGAGCATTTACTACGAACCTCTGGAGTTTATTGACCCTTCCCGGAACCTGGGTTATATGAAAATCAATAACATTCAAGTGTTTGGTTACAGCATGCACTTTGACCCTGAAGCAATTCGGGACTTGATTTTGCAGCTGGACTACCCCTATACTCAGGGATCCCAGGACTCAGCACTTTTGCAACTTCTAGAGATAAGAGACCGTGTAAATAAACTCTCCCCACCTGGTCAGCGTCGTCTAGATCTTTTCTCTTGCTTGCTTCGTCATAGACTCAAGCTGTCTACCAGCGAGGTGGTGAGGATCCAATCTGCTCTGCAGGCGTTTAATGCCAAATTGCCAAACACAGTGGATTATGACACGACCAAATTATGTAGTTAACCATAAATGTCAAGCACAACCCAAAATCTTGAAGGAGTTTTTACAGTGCTTTTGTGGAACAGTTTATGTTTGGAAGAGTACATTTAAATTGTCTTTTCAATATCTGTCTTATATCAGTCAATAACATTGGATGGCAATTTACACACATGAACTTGCTGACAATGAATATATTATACTGCAGTTTTGGTTTATGAATGAAATAAATACTGACACCAGTCTAGAAGACATTCTACTTTTTACAATAAATTTCATTTGTAATTTTATATGTTCCGTGGCAATGCTTTTGTGCATTACATCCTCTAGAGGGAACATAAAAAGATACCAATAAAATTTTGTAGCTGAACAGTTATTAAAAAGAAGTGCTGTGGGATTCCTTTTTTCCATGAAATGAGTTTTATTTTGATATAGCTTGTTAGAACCTGGGGAAAATTCACCAAGAGTTTTTTAATGGAAACATTTGAAGGTCCCCTTCAATAGCCATTAAAGAAAACCCAACTAGGTAGAATATTTAGTGTTCAGTTGAAATTGTTATGGTCAACAACACAATGCCGGTGGTACCTCTATTACTTGTGCTCATAAATCATTCCTACAGACACTGTCATTATTAAAATAAGCAGATAAACTATTTCCTGCCTAAATATGAGAACATTCTGGCAAACAAACAAAAAAAGCTATTGTGATTATAAGCCCATGATGGAGAAAGTAAACCTTTTATTTCCTTAGAAACTTCCTTTTTCTTCCTTTTCTTTCCCAATTCTAAACCAATAATCAGCATACTCTGCACAATCATTTTCATTTCAAATACTGGAAACCTAGTTATTCTAGCACTTTACCAAAGTCAGTAAAATAACATTTTAAAAAATTTTTAATTAATTAATTTTTTTGTTAAGATTCTATTTATTTATTTGAGAGAGAGCATGAGGAGGGGAGGGGAGCAGAGAGAGAGAGAGAGAGAGAGAGAGAGAAGCAGACTCCAGGATCATGACCTGAGACAAAGTCAACCACCCAACCAACTGAGCCAGCCAGGTGCCCCAGTAAAGTAACATTTTTAAAATTCACAAGTTTTAATGTGTTGGTATAAAGTAATTAATCAAATAAGTAATTCAAGTGTAGATAGGGAGGGAATTTTTTTTCCCTCAGAGAAGCTACTACTAAAATAAATTTTGAAGACCAAACTCATTCAATATAAAATTGATTTTAGTTGAGATTTTTGGCTTGAAATTTGAGTTCCCATATTACCCATGGTATAATAATAGACATGTAATTTGTACTTTTTTGCTAGAAATTTAAATGACATTTCTGTTTAGCTCTATGGATGTATCTGTAAAGTGTGTTATGATATTTATCACTCAGCTTTTGTCTATATATTTCATAAACATTTCTTGTAATTGAAACAAATACACTGTTCAGCCCAGCTTTCTTGTTGGGGGTCATGGAATCTTTTCTTGGGCACTGAGAAAGGAACCCATGACATGAATAATACTGATGACAAAAACATTACACAGACATTCTAGATTCTTGGGCTGCTTGTTTTTGATTATAAAGCATTTTATTTTATTTTTAAAAAGAGTTTATTTATTTATTTGTCAGAGAGAGAGAGAGAGAGAAAACATGCATGCAGGAGGAGTGATGTGGGTCTTGATCCCACTGATGAGCCACCCAGGCATCCCTGATTCCAAAGCATTTTAGAACAAGTGGACAGTTCAGACAACAAAGACTTTTTCTACTTACCATAGACAAGGGATTATTTTTCCACCCAGTATTTGAAAGCTGATTTTCTTTCTTTTTTATCCAGTTTCTCTGTTATTATAGATAATACAATAGAAAAATACATATAATTATTAAATGCCATAATTCTTATATCATAGCAGATATTATCTTCATTTAATTCTGACGACACTAGGTTATGGATTATTATACCCACTTTCTTGGTGGGGGGAAAAAAACAAAAACAAAACAAAACAAAAAAAAAACAAAGAACAGGCTCAGCCTGGTTTGTCAAATTCCCCAAAATCACAAACCAAGATGTTGAAAGACTAAGATTCCAACACAGACTTTTCTGGATGAATCTGTTCTCTTTTCACTATATCACTGAGCTTTAAATGAAACATCCTATTTCTGTATTTAATCTCATCATGTGTAAAGGCTTATGGCAAAACAAGAACCACAAATTTGAGGTCTAAGTCATTAGAAAACAGATACTTTCACAGTACACTCGAACAATTAAATAAAACCAGAATTTGTCATTCAAAATCAATCATCAGCAACATGACCAAGCTTATCAAATATAAAGAATTTGTTTCAAAGACATTTGCTGTAAGAGTCAGAATTGCCACTAGAACTTTTTCCAGAAGAGTTTTGGAGGCTCAGATGTCCAGAGCCTCTGAGACCTATAAACTGCCAAGCAACATGCATAATCACCAAAGGACTCTGAAGAGCAATCCCTCCCTGGAACTTAAGGAAAATGTCAGTAATGCTACTTCTTTTATGGCTCAGCTCTCTCTGACCTGGCTGGCTTAGGAGAGAGAAGATTCTACAGTCACAGGTAAGAAAGTATATAACTAGGCTTTTGTCCTGAGACTTCTTGTGCCTGGCATGTCCTGGCAGAAAATTCTTATCAGATAGGATCAAAGTGTCTTAGTTCTAACTGTCTTGGTAACACTGTCCATGAATTCTTTATATCTCTGAGTCAATTTTCCCCCTCTTTTTCAAAGTGAAATTTTTCAAAGTGAAAAAGTGATATGAAGACCTTTCTCTGAATGTTGTGTCTAAGATAACACGAGTACACTTCAAGTAAACACACCAAGCAAATTCTGGAGCACTATAGAGGTAAAGGATAAATAAATAACACGCATTTTCATATATCTGATATATTACCAGTTATTAAACAGTGTCCAGGAAAGCAATAGACAATATAATCTAATTTAATAAAACATGTATTTGCCGACATATGGAGAAAAATGCATATTTTTGGAGACATTGAATGGAGACATTCAATTTTTCCTGAAATATATACAAACATTTTGCTCATTATTATTTCAGGAATTTGAAAAATTTTACTTAAAATAGCTTTACTGTCCAAATCTTAGCTAGAGCAAATGAACAAGAGGTATAAATGCAAAAGTGTATTTTAAAAGGCAGTGTATTTGATCTCTTTTTCAGTATTTCTACTTGAAGTGTCTAAATTAGGGGTTAGTTGAATTTAATAAATTTGGTGAAACTTGAGATTCTGAATATCAGGAATTTGTTAAGGATACATTTTCACCAGAAATGTCTCAGACTGCTGTAGCTATTTTGATGACTGTCATACTTTAACTTGCCTCCCTATCACTGGACTCTCAAATTGATTTTTAGCAAGTTAAATCAATATTCAAACGATCACTGTCAGTGCAGGAAGGAAGAAAGGAAGGGAGGAAGGAAGGAAGGAGAAAAGAAAAGAGAAAGAACGAAAAGCTAAAATAACTTTTGGTCTTCTCTAACTGCATTTAAATAATGCAAGAAAATTAATTTTCTCTCTTTTCGTGTGATTCTTGTCAAGTTAGAAGGAAATATTTTGGAAGGAACCAGGATCATGTACTGCTCTCTACTCATGTGTCCCTTTTTTTTACAAGTAGGCATCCTTTTTTGTTGTTGTTATGAAGGATATTAATGACCTCTTCAGTTTGAACACACCTAAAATTTGTTCATTTGAGGAAAATAAGCCATTTGAAACAACTGAAGAACAAAATAAAACTATGTATATTTACTGAAGTGGAAGGTACAGAATATAGAAATTTAACCGAAAGGGAATTAAGTTTTAGAACCCCAGTAGAAAAAAAAAAAAAAACACCTTAATTTTAAATAATAAATTTCACTTCAGAATTTTAAAAGCTACATATAAGTCTCTCAAATCAATGTGACAGTTGAAAAAAAATTTTTACATAAATCAAGCTTAGAGAAACTATAAGAGCAAATCTCATTCTGATTTGGTGCCTAGATCATTTAATTAGAATAATAATCCTGGAGCAAAATTGCATTTTCCCTTCGGTCATAAGTATGGCATTTATCATTTGAAACTACAAAGTCACAGATGTTAAACTTGCAGTATTCTTAGGCAATAATTGTGCCATCAGCTGAATTTTTAACACCTGATGGTTTGTATTTTGCCAAACCCATTCACTGCACTACTGTCCTACTGTTATTGACACCCCACTTGTCTCTCCTCCACCAACACGATCAGAGTTCTATTTCTACCTTCAGGCTTTCCTAGAGATAAAAATATAAAGTCTAATTCAATCACTCCATTGTATTCCAGGATTTGGTAAATAGGTCTGAACTGGCAATTTTTACACATCTCCATTTCTTGAACACGAAGGTAACATTAGCTATTCTAATGAGCCATGAGAGACTGATGAATTGGAATATCCATGTCAAATCATTTGATATTGAGGACCTGCCGCCAAGTTTGGTAAATAAGTACACATTAATGAAATTCAATCTGAAATAAACACACCACACTTGGAGGTATCGCTGGTGTTGGCAGTCAGACTAACCATTTAATGACTGAAGTACTTGAATTAATTAAATACCTATGCAGTACCTACCAGGAGTAAATGAACAGTTCTGAGAGTAGAGTGAATGCAAGGATGTTGGGGTGAGATAGTGACCTGACCACAGATTTCTAACCTGCCTCACCCTTCAACCAGCATTATGTTATGGGCATACAAAATTCCTGGGAGAATGAAAAAAAGAAAAAAAAGTGCAATGATGAATAACTAAGAAAAAACTGGCCCATAAAAAGGATTTGTAACAATAATACAGAACATGACACTCAAAATGTCAACAATAATACATTTAAAATATTAATTATATACAACAGAAAACTGAAATTAATTTCATGATTTTACACAAAAGCATTTGAAATGGCATCTCATGCATTCTTGATTTTTGAATCAAAGCTATAGTTTTCTTCATTCATTCATAGTAATGTAGGCAGATTCTTTAAAATATACCAATTCCAAATCATGAAAGTAATAAGAAAAAATAAATAAAACTCCTCTGTAAAGGGCATATGCTCTAGATTTATGTAGATGTCATACTTGGTATGTAAGAGATCTAGGACAATTTCAGAAATATTATAAAAATAAGAATAATAAATGTTTGGAATGCTTTTAACTAAACCACCAATGAGTATAATGGGATTAGATCTTTATTTCTAATACCTAGTTGGGTATTTCTCAACATAAATTGCAAAAGTCTTAATGCATAAGAAAAATCTATAATGTAAAGGATAGATACCTTACTAAATAAATATGAAAAATAAGCTTAAAAACCTATTGCAAAGAAAAAAACAAAATGAAACTAACAGGTGGGGAAATACATACAAGGCTATCAGAAAATTACACTATACTTATTGCAAAAAATGTGAACTCCATCCCAAAATAATGTTTAAGTTTACTTCCAGTTAAACAAAATTTAATGGAATCTTTAATTGTTATACATATAACACAATAATTTGAAAAGTGTGTTTGGAGAAAGAAATGGTTGTGAACAAACAAATCAAAATGAAAATAAGACAAATCAATGGGAACTTCCATCAAAAGACATTAAAATGTGTAAGTGGTGGGAAAATGTAGTATCAAGAAACAAAGGAGGTGCAAAGAGGGAATTTAAGAGAAAATTTCCATTTTTGTTTGTTTATTAAAGAGAGAGAGAGAGTGCATCCCTGAGCAGGGGTCAGAGGGGCAGAGGGAGAGAGAGAGAGAGAAAATCTCAAGAGGACTCCATGGTGAGCACAGAAGCTGACACAGGCCTGGATCCCAGCACCCTGAGACAATAACCTGAGCCAGAATCAGAAACCTGAGCCAAATAATTGGCTGCTCAACCGACTGAGCCACACAGGCACCCAGATAAAATTGTCATTTTAAATAGTTAGGGGGAAGGTGGTTCGTACTGGCTGGGACATTTGATTTTCTATTTGGAGAAGAGGATTCATTAATCAAATGTATATCTTAAAGCAAAAGCAAAAAAGAAGTTAAATTCTAGTGGTCTTAAGAGAGTTAACATTGTCAGCAAGAAATAATGCAGTTACTAGCTGGGAGATCCTAGTGTTAAGACATCACTCCCTAGGACAGAGCTGTCCAGTAGAAAGATAATATAAGTCAAACTGCAAGTTATGAATGTAATTTAAAATTCTCTTACAGCCATATTTTTTAAAAAGCAGAAGAAAAGAGTATTAATTAATTCTTAATTAATTCTTAATTGATTCTTAATTAATTAATTAAACCAGCTTATCTAAGATATCATGATTTCAAATGTAATTTACAAGAAATTTTATCCGTGAGATATTTGTATTATTTTTTGGCACTATCTTTTGGATATTTGATATATATTTTACACTTACATCTCCTTTTGGACTAGCCACGTTTCTAGGGCTCCACAGTCACAAGTGGTCCATGGATACTGTTCTGACAGGGCAGCTCTATGGTGTGACCTTCCTTCTTCTTGTGTGGCCTGAACGACTTCCCCATGAAGGGACTTTTTTTAGGTGGGAGAGTATCCTGCCATCTTGATTCAACTTCTTTATCTGCTCTAAGTTTTTGTTTACATATTTTCATTATCTTCATTTAAATATTTTTAAGGCTTTTCCTATGTTCTTACACAGTGGTTAAAATCTGAACTAATTGATTAGTATGACGCTGTTGCTCACCAGTTGCTCCTTGTTATCTGACCTACACTTCCTCCTTTATCCCAGAGTTGATAACAGCATCTGTCTTTCAATTTCTGTTTAATTTGTGGATTTTAAAAATTTCTCTTGCTTTCTTACTTGTCAGCTCTGCTTCAAAGGACAGTTGCATAGCTGTTTATTTAGTTTGTCCATTTTAAGTGTTTGTTAAGGATTTTTTTTTATCCCCTCAAATTGCTGAGTCTGCTGTGTTGATAGAAGTCCACAATTCATCTTCTTCTTCTAATTCCCTTTGATACTTTTCCAATCCATCTTCTGCCTAGTCACCAGCATGAACTTTTACATTATAAACCTTTTAAAATGGTAATGTTACACATCTCTCTGCAGAAAAGGATTTAACTCTTTAGCTAGCATGTAATTCCTTTCTTAATCTAGCTCCTGGCTATTTCCCTATCCCCTTCTTTCAAAGTATTTATTTCATATCAAACTATGCCTTCAGTGCAAAAGTGACATGCTCTTTCATGTCTTTAGATTTTTTCTTCTGCAGTATGTTGCCTTCTGCCTGCAACATTCTTTCATCCTCTACCATTGATGGCTTTCTAAAAAGCAAAGTAATAATAATTCCCATTCATGAGTCAGATAAAATCTTGTATTTGAATTTAATCTCCATCTTTCCATTAATAAGATGGATCATTCCCTTTTATACCCCAATTGCAGCAAGGTAAAAAAACGGTAACTTTTTTTGGTATTTTACAGTACTAATTTTTATAATCCCATTAGACTATAGATTTTTAGAAGGCAGAAACTGTGCACACTCATATTTTTAAAAATATTTAATATTTACAATTATTGACAATCTGAAATCAGAGTTTCTAATACCCAGAAAACTTTGTAAGTGTAACAACTTGTGGTTCCATGAATAAATGATACAGAAAAGTGGTTCTGAATTGAAAGATGCCATAAAGATGCCTTGAAAGATTGCTATTAGTAACTATGTCGACCTTGAACATTCCTTATATTATACTAAATTTGAAATCATCACAGCTAAGACCCAACAGTGTAAAATAAGCAATTTTCTTTTCTTTTCTTCTAGATTTAAACATCATCATTTAATCCTTTAAATAGTATTCATTGGTCATTTTATCAACAAAATATGGCTGATGCCACTGTTAGTAGAGCTTGGTATCATTTTCCTGAGATACATCACCTTTTAATATGTAATAAAGGGTGATGATTAAAAGATTTATTTCAAACACAAATTTAGATGTCCTTCCCGTAACAAGCCATCTATAGTACCCAACACAAAAAAGAAGAGAATGGAAAATGGGTAACTCCTTCCAGAAAATTCACTTCCTTGATTTTCATACAACAGAGCGAATTAATAATAATAGGAGACAGAAGGATCCAGAAGTGGATTATAAAATGATGCCCCACTAAATGAATTTAAATATGGTTTTGTGTTTTTATTATTACTACTTAATATTAAATTGGATTTAAAAAAAAAGAAAAGAAGGAAGAAAAAACATATGGCATGTTTCTACTTTCCAGTTTGCCTCAGTACCATCTGTGATTTTTTTTCTAAAAAGATTGTTACGAATTTTAATAGCATTAACTTAGTTTCAAGTTGTTAACCACTTGCTTCTATTAAAAAAAAAAATTCCAACATGTCTTCCTTTTTCAAAATTTAATTGAATTATTTAAAATTAATTTAGTTTAATATAGAGTTTTCAAGGCCCTGATGATCATTCACATTCACATTATTGCTTACTATTTATTTTTTGGAAATTAAGTCATTCCATTTCTGTTAGTATTGAACATTCATTTATCAAATAAACATTTACTGGGACGCCTGGGTGGCTCAGTTAGTTAAGCAACTGCCTTCGGCTCAGGTCATGATCCCAGCATCCTGGGATCGAGTCCCACATCGGGCTCCTTGCTCAGCGGGGAGCCTGCTTCTCCCTCTGCCTCTGTCTGCCATTCTGTCTGCCTGTGCTCTCTCTCCCCCCCCCCCGATAAATAAATAAAATCTTAAAAAAAATAAACATTTACTAACATGTGACATAGACTGCTATGTGTCGATCATACAAAGATTTTTTTTTTTAAGATTTTTAAAAATTTATTTGGCAGAGAGAGAGATCACAAGTCGGCAGAGGCAGGCAGGGGGTGGGGGGAAGCATGCTCCCTTCTGAGCAGAGAGCCTGATGTGGGGCTCCATCACAGGACCTTGAGATCATGACCCGAGCCGAAGGCAGAGGCCTAACCCACTGAGCCACCCAGGCACGCCATACAAAGACTTTTAATGTGATCACTGCTCTTAAGGCCCTCAGTATGGTTAACAAAAAAAAAAAAAAAAAAAAAAAGAAAAAGAGTGGAAGGTACAGGGAGCTTTTACTCTCTCACTTATGCATCTGTAATGAAAGGATTAGTGGAAGTATACTAATAAAATTGATCATAATTCAGAAATTTAATTTTCTATTTTGGCTTTCATCTTGTTTATATAATTAAACGTGACTGTAATAAACATCTAGTTTCATGCAGAAAGCTCATGGAATTTTCTAAACTCATTAAAAATAAATTCATGCAACATCCTTTCAATTAAATATGCTCATAATTAAATTTTATATGTAAGTTAATAGCAAAATGATATGCAATAAAATATAATAAGGCATCGCAATTTGACTTTCAGTTTCAATGGTGACATAGAAAGAGGTTGAAAGTCATCACTTCCTTCCATACAATAAGAAAACCTAAATTCCCTGAAAATCAATAACTTTTATTGAACCTATCAGATAACTAAAGAACTGAGTTTGCAGATCAAACAACACCCCCAGAGTCTGGAAAAACAAGTGAACCCAGAGAGTAAAAGCCAAGATAACGCTTCCCTGGAGCAGAACTGCTGGAGCCATAAACTGGTGGGAACATCTCAATGATGACTTTCAAGAATTTCTTAAAGCTGGTTTTAGTCCAGCACAAAGTTAAGAATCTCCTGGGGACATTCTTACCTACCCTATGAGCCACCCCTCTTTGTGAATTATACCATTAGGACCACCAACGGATTCTCAAGGTAAAGATAAAAACAATGACCACATGGGTCTGATAGAGGGAGAGGAAGAGAAATCATTGTGAAATATGCCAGAAATTTCTCTATAACAAAGGATTATTCTCCAGGGAAAAACCTTTGCCAGAGTTTATCCCACATGATGGAAGGGTGTTCTGTTTATTTTAGTTCCAGCTAGCCTTTTTGTCTTGCAAACAAGGTGACAAAGAAGGAATACCACTAGAGAAAATCACTTGTCCACAGTCAAAAGCAGAGAGCCACTATAAGTCTACTACTTAAACAAAAGGATATAAAATAGTTTCCCTCTGGCCCCCCCTTCCTTACCACCACAGCTGCAGGGTTCCAATATAGTGTGGGTCACAGCTGAAACAGCAGACTTTAAGAAGGAGTAGTAAGAAATCAAAGTGAGCAAGAGAGACAAAACCAAGAGAACTAAAGGAATAAAAACTTCTCACATCTGCAACTACAGAACAAATAAAAACAGCTACCCGCCATCCAGATTAACATCACCACTTCTCACTAAGGCACATTTACTTCAGCTCCAATTAATCCAACATAGCATGCCTACATTTCAACAAAAAAATTACAAGGCAAAGAGGGGGAAAAAAAAAAGATACTGGAATTTTCTAACAGGGAATTTAAAATAACTATGTTTCACATGTTAAAAACTCTAATGAAAAAAGTAGACAACACACAAGAATGTATTGATAATGTAAGCGGAGAGATAGTAATTCTAGTAAAGTATCAAAAGTAAATGGTTGAAAACAAAAACACTTGAAGAGAAATGAAAAATGCCATTGATGAGTTTGTCAGTAGATTGTAAACAGTTGAGGAAAGAATCAAAGATTCACGGGTTTAAAGATACATCAATAGAAATTTCCCAAACTGAAAAACAAAGAGAAAAAAAAATTAAAAAAAAAAAGTAAAAATATAACTGAAATCCAAGAACTGAGTTGTGTACCAGCAGATTGTGTAGGTTTGTTGCCCTAACCAGCAGAACCTTAAAATGTAATTGTCTTTAGAGATAGGATCTTTAAGGAAGTAGTTAAGTTAAAATGATGATCATTAGTATGGGACCTAATCCAGTAGGAAGGATGCTCTTGTAAGTGATTAAGACACAGACACACACAGAATAAAGACTTTGTGAAGACACAGGGAGAAGACTGCCATCTGTTAGCCAAAGAGAGAGGCCTCAGAAGAAATGAAACATATAGTTACCTTAATTTTAGACATCTAGCTTCCAGAATTGTGAGAAAATAAATTTCTGTTCTTTAAGATACCCAGTCTGCTGCACTTTAATATGACAGCCCTCTTGAACTAATAATATAACAATGGAACATGATTTCAAAAGCTGTAACACACAGATACTCAGAATAACAGAATATGGAACAACAAAATATTTGAAGCAGTAATGACGAAGAGCTCACCAAAATCAATGACAGACAACAAATTACAGATCCAGGAAGCTCAAAAAATACCAAATAGGATAAATATCAAAAACTTGAAACCTAGACAAATCATATTTGAGGGGCAGAAAAGCAAAGACAAAGATAAAATCTTGAAAGCAGACAAAGGGGAAAAAATCACTTTAACTAAAGAGGCATGGGGATAAGAATTAAGTAGACTTCTAGTCTGAAATCATGCAAGCAAGAAGAAAGAAGTGTAAAATATTTAAGTTCTGAAAGGAAAAAAAAACAAAAACAAAACTCAGAATTTTACTCCTGGTAACATAATCACCTAAAAAGTTTAAGGGAAGAAAAAAGACATTCTTATATAATAAAACAATCCCTCACCCAGCAACAACAACAATAATAACAAAAAAATAAGAGGATTAATTACTAACATATGACATTTTTTTCTGCCAAAAAAATGTTTTAAAAACTTTCTACAGGGAGAAGGAAAATTTTATGCATCAAAAATTTAATCTATGTAAAGAAAAGAAGAGCATTAACAAACAATAAAGGTAGGTATATAATTTCTTACTGTTCATTGATCTAACAGATAACTGTTTAAAGTATTAAAAGCAACAATATAATAGGCAATTTTATATATATATATATATATATATACACACATATATATGAAATAAATGACAACAATGTCATAGAGATCAGAGGAAGGTATTGGAAATACTCTGTTAAAAATTACCTGAATTAACATGATGTTGCATAGTGTTCTTAAAGTTGCAATTAAGATAGTTAAAAATATATATTACTCCCTTCAGAACAACCACTCAAAATATATATTTTAGTGGGGCCTGTATGGCTCAGATGATTAAGCATCTGCCTTCTGATCAAGCCATGATCCCAGGTTCCTGGGATGGAGCCCTGCATCAGGATCCCTGCTCAGTACAGAGCCTACTTCACCCTCTCCATCCAATATTTCCTCTGCTTATGCTCTCTGGCTCTGTCTATTTCTCTGTCAAATAAATAAATTAAATATACATATATATGCATATATATATGTGTGTATATATATATATTTTTTAAACAGTGTAACTGATATAGTAAGAAAGGATATAAAAGGAAATAACAAAATTATGTTAAATCCAGAGAAGACAAAAACAAAAGGAGAAAAAAAAGAAACAAATAAGAATACAATTAATACAAAGTGATTATAAATACAGTAGATATCAATACAAATATATTAATCAATTTAAGAGTGAGTAGTTTCAATACACCAATTAAATGTCAGATTGTTATAATCAATTAAACAATATGTCATCTCAAAGAAACCATTTTAAATATTAAAAAATCAGTTATTTTAAAAGTAAAGGAGTGAAAAAAAGATATACCATGCTCACACCAATAGACAGAAAGCTGGAGTAGCTATAATTGTTGATGAAACAGGTTTTGGAACAAGGTGAATTATCAGAGATAGAGATGGGTGCTGCATAATGAAAAAATGATCAGTTGTCCAAGGAAACACAATAGGCCTTATCATGTACGTACCTGAGAACAGGGCATCAAAATACATAAGGCAACAATTGATAGAAATAAAAGAACTAGTCCAATCTACGACTAGAGTTTGAGACTTCAATGTCCCTCTTCCAGTAATTAATAGATGAAGCAGTGAGAAGATTAACAAAGCTATAGTTGACCTGAGTAGAACTATCAATCAAATTGTTCCATTCAACAACAGTAGAATATATGTTCTCAACACCATGGGACTGGATGGGGCTTTGTGTTTTTGAGAAAAAGCCACAAAGTGCCATTTGTTACATCATATAAATGGTACAAACTATCCACATGAATTATTGCTTTTTGTTTGTTTGTTTACAGACCCTTACCCAAGTCTCCATCCTAAGACCCTGAGATCATGACCTGAGCTGAAACTAAGACTTGAACACTTCATCAACTGCACCACCCAGGCCCCTGAATTATTGTGGTTGATGTTGGCCTTGATGACCCAACTGAAGTAGTGCTAGTGAGAGTCATATACTGTAAACCTTCTCTTTTCCCCTTTCCAAATGATGCTTTTTGGTAGAAAGTTACTTTGTTCACCCCACACTTAAGGAGTGTGCAGTTATACTCAACCTCTTTGAGAGTATAGGTGCTACAAAACTTAACTGAAATTCTGCATGGGAGAAAGGTCTCTTCTCCCCTCTGCTTATATCAGTATGGAGTCATGGATATTTATTTTATTTTTTTTAATACTTTTATTTCTTTATTTGAAAGAGGATGAGATTGAGAGAGAGAGAGCATGAGAGTGGAGAGGGCCAGAGGGGGAAGCAGACTCCCCGCTGAGCAGGCAGCCCAAAGCGGGACTTGATCCCAGGACTCCAAGATCATGATCTGAGCCGAAGGCAGTTGCTTAACCAACTGAGCCACCCAGGTGTGCATGGATATTTGTTTTATACTGTGGGTTATAACCTGATACTATTTATCAGCTTTTGCTATGAAAAGTTCTTCAAGGTGACTTCTGCATGCCCTTCACCTATCAGTATCATGGTAGTTTTGGTTTTGGCATTGAGCACCTTTTTACTCTGTCACTAACAAGATGCTTCCAGCTCATATATTTCCTGTCTCGATCCTAGAGGCAGCCATTTCTCCAAGCAGCTCTAGTTCCTTGTTTTGGAGAATAGCATTAGCAATGAAGATCTGGCCATTAGGGTGTGCTCATTGGCACAGAGTTGTCTTTGTGGCTAGGCCTTATCAATTAAGAAAGCAAGAGTACCAAGTTAATATAAAACAATACTTTCTTATATACCAGCAATGAGCAAAAGTCATTAGGTAAAAATTAAGGAAATCTGGATAAAGTACAAAATGTAGTTAACAATAATGTTATATTATTTATTAATTATAACAGAGTACCATACTAATATAAACTGTTAATAATAGGGGAAATTGGGAGTGGATGATATATTTGCACTACCTTCATAGTTATTCCATAAGTTGAAATGTGTTCTAAGTAAAATCTGTTTTAGAAACAAAACCATAAGACATTCTTGAAATGTCTTACTTGAAATTTCATAAATACAAATACTTTTCAAACAAAAATCTCAACTCTTAACATTTCCTAGGACATGTTGCTCTGATATATGTTCATTACCTCAAATTATTCTTTTTATCCCTAAAAACAAACCTTCCTAGCTTAATAACATTTTTTTTTTTTTTAACCTGACTTGTAGGTAAGTGTGACTACATGTCTAAATATTCAACCAAAGAAATCATATCAGCAACTCCCATCTCACTTGCTTAAGAAAAACTTGGTCTGGGGTCATTCTTTCTTTCCTCCCTGCCTATGAATGGCCATGAATGGTGCTGCCTGGAAAATCTTATTTCAAGGATAGCAGAGCCCTCAACTATTCTGAATTGATTACTCTAAGTAGATCCCTTGTATACCCATGAGATTCATGGGAACCTGTGTATACCCATATAATACATTATGGTAGAGAAAAATAAATTTCTCTTTTTTGACTCATTCCATTTTAGTTCTTTTAAAAATTATTTTTTAGCTTTCATTCTACTAATGCATTTTAATGCATTCTATGCTTACTTTTTCTCCAGTGGATCCTCCAGTTGAATATCTAATGTGTTTTTATAGTAATGGGCACAAAATTTACAATTTACAAAATATAAGAAATGCTTTATTTTTTTTATAAGAATATATTCCAGAAATGCAAACCTTACACCCCTTTTATGGCTTCAAATTGTTTTGCTGTAATTTTTTTGATTGAGCTTTTTCTAAATTCCTTATACGAGTATAATAAGTAATCAAAATGACCATCAGTTACCTTAAGCTGTTGTAATAACATATAAAGCAAAGTGATTATTTTGGCAGTAAGTTTGCTTTCGCTCTATACTAAAAGATTCAATATTGCTATAATTTTGCTTTTTATGTCACTTTCACAAACATCAGCCTATCATTCAGGTACATAGTATCATATATTACTTTTGGTTAAGGGTTACAGAAAGAAAGTTATGACACCAAAGTGTGCCTGAATTAAGACTATGTTTTCCAAGGGTCATTTGATATATTCAGTGATCAGAGAACATGAGATTTTGTACCTCTGTAATATATGGTTTGCTCAAATATCATTTATACTTTTGAAAATAGAACTCCACAGGGTACTACTAACCTAATTTTGCCTATTGTGTATCAAGGATTTTGAAGGTATTTTCTAATCTTTGGAAATGCTTATCTAATATCAAATATGACTAGTTTGGGACAGTCTCATTTTCCTAATGGCTTTGGTGACATAGATCTACCTAAAATGGAAAGATTTTAGTTTCTTTAGTTCTGTTTACTCAGAATTGAACCATATATTCATTTAGTTAACAACAACAACAACAACAAAATAGGCCAAGCATCAACCATGTGCCTATAGTATTGCCAAGTTCTGGGAATAAAACAATAGAAAACAGACATTGTGACTAATTTTGCTGGATATTGATAATATTCTTTACTTTTTCTTTTAATATTGGAACTCCCGAGTTTTAGCTGACATTGGCTACCAGCAAAATACAACATTCCTTAGTATTCTTTAGCAAGTTGCAGTCATATAGCCAAATTCTGGCACATAAAAGGTAAAAAAAAGAAATGCATGGTTGGGTCATTCTCTCAGTGCTGGCTACATAATTTGCAGTGTTTAAATGAAGAGTGAAAATGCAGAATTTCAAGATGGTGACAGTGGTACATTAAACTAAGCATGGAACCCCTCTAAGTGAGGGGTCCTTGGAATCTGCCTAGGCTGTGGAATTTGACTTTGCATGCTCTTATAGGAATGTGGTTAAATAGTCTTTGCATTTTTATCCCTTTTGCAATTGCTAGAATAAAAAAAATTACATCAGGGCTTGGATGAGCCATGAGTCCATGGATAAAAGTCATATGAAAAGAATGAAACAACTACACTTTATCCCTGGACTAACCTATTTTTTTCATTATAATGTGAGATAAAAACAGAAACATTGTATACCTATTGCAATTTTTAGTTCTTTGCTGTGGCACATTGTCAGATTCCGAGTGTTCCATACATATATTTTTAAAAGGCTATCTTGTAAATTTGCCTTATTTTATTTCAGTACTCATAGAATTGACTTTTTATTATCATTATGTTTAATCCTAGAGCTATTAATTAAAGTGGAATAGGTAAACTGGTAGAAAGTTATTTATTTAAGTGATCCTAAGCTGCTTTAAATATGGTTGAGCATATGTTCATTGTATCCTGCTGGATAAAAACATGTGTCTCTGATATTTGATTTCATTTAATGAATCATTAATTTCATTAATTAATGTTGATGTCAGTTATGTCAAACTGTTGATACATATAAAATTACATACTATTTCCACTTCAGCTGACTTTATTACTCTCATTATCATTAATATTGGAAATTATACTGAATACTTAGTTTAGGCTGTTGTGAATAAACTGGATGGGTAAGGGATAATATAAGGTATTATCATCCCCTTCAAGTACAGTAAAATCAAAGTTGGGTTAACAAGGAGCATGTATTCTTTCTTATCTACTCATACGGATGGTTGGATGGATGGATGGATGGATGGGTATAGAGATAATAGATAAATAGCAAAACAATGTAAAAATATATGGAAAGAAGGAAAGTTTTAATGTAGTTATTTTTTAACAAATTTCTGCTAACTGAAAGCTATGTATATAATACAAATTAAAGTGATCCCTCTACTGAAATCAGGTTGGAGTATCATGTGTGGAGGCTAAACCCTGGTCATTCTCACCATTATCTCTGTGATGGTAACTGATTGATTTCCATGGGCTCCTAGGAAAAAACTACTATTTTAATAATAAATTATAGTCAGGCACTTTAATTTTTTTTTGTATGTGCTAGGCTATTAACTCCTCTGGAATCTGGGTTCTTCCCATATAAAGGTATATGTACTTGTGCTTACAACTTACTTACTTGTTCTTGAACTTACAACCCCAAGATCAAGAGTTGCATGCTCTACCAATTAAGCGAGACAGGCATCCCATATGCCTTTTCTTTTTAAAGAACTAAATGCTTGGTCCATTTCTCAAAGTTCTCCTTTAGCTTCAGAATTCCTATGACTTTATGCACAAATGATTCAGATAATAAAGCTCTCTTTGGGTGAAAGTGGTTGGACAATACCTATGGTGATGACAGCTGCTGGCTGAAATATGAGTAGGGTCTTAATAAATTAAGGCAGTGGGAGAGGACAGTCCATATCAAGCAAATGCCATTTAATTTGGGAATGCAAATGCATGTCCTGGAAGCAAGGAACATATATGTGTTTCTCATCGCTTGAAAGTTTAATTTTCACTTTCGATCCAAACCCTGTGATTTTGGAAGGGTAAACATTTTTTTTTTTTTGAAACATTACCGAACACAGTAATTTACTCAGTTGTTCAGAGAGATTGAAAAATTAATGCCACTTTTCATTGGCAAGAGTTTCTGTACACATTCAGACGTATTTGGCATTTGCAGTAACAAAGCCACAGTTAAGTTTGCCAATGCAACAGTTGCTAAGACCATAATGTCTATCATCCCATGATGACTGAAGGGTGAGATAGAATAAAAAGAATATACAATGAATGATTTATCAGATTAATTCACTTTCTGTAATACAAATTCTTGAAAATTTCTGTTAGTCATGTTGACTACAGGGATCACGGAAAAGTATACATAAAATTTGGAGATACAACACCTTTCAAAAAGAGGAATAATTAAAATGAACACACAACAGATTCAACAGTCTATTCAGAAATTTTTATTGTAAAAATAATCGTCAAAATGGATCAATGTAAAACAAGGCTATAAACTTTTCAAGTGCATTGGTAAGATGTCTCAATAAAAGTAAAGCTGCCTAAATGCCTTCTAAAGATTATGTTTGAGAGAGAGCACACACATGAGCAGGGAGGGGGTCAGAGACCGGGAAGACAGGGGCAGAGAGGGACAGAGAGGCACCAAGGGGGAAGAAGACTCCACGCTGAGCAGGAGGCCCTGGCAGGGTTTGATCCCAGAACCCTGAGATCATGACCTGAGCCACCTAGGTACCCCTGCCAATATGCATTCTAAAGGGAGTAGAGCCCCAGAATTGAAATTCATCTGTTGTTCTCCAATACCATCCAGAGGCATGCATACTTTAATCGGTCTATTTCTTTTCTTTTTTTTTTTTTTTTTTTTTTTAATTTTATTTCTAGGAATGTCTGGGTGGCTCAGTCAGTTAAAACATCTGCCTTTGGCTGGGGTTGTGATCCTAGGGTCCTGGGATTGAGTCCACTGGGGCTCCTTGAGCAGAGAGAAACTGCTTTCCTTTCTGCCTGCCACTCCCTCTGCTTGTACTCTCTCTCTCTCTCTGACAAATAAATAAAATGTTAAAAAGAAAAAAAAAGACTGTATTTCTGAGTAATTCCTACACCCAACATGGAGCACAAATTTACAATCCAAAATCAAGTGTTACACACTCTACTGACTGAGCCAGCCAGATTCTCCACTTCCTCTTTTAGATATTTGTTTTCTATGTTAACATTTTTGAAACACCTTCCTCCTAATAGGAAACATTAACATAATAGTATCTATTTTTCTTTTCGTTTTCCAAAACTAGCAGTTTTTTAATTGCTATAGACTAAATGTTTATGCCCCTCAAAATTCGTCTGTTGAAGCCTAATTGCCAATGGGATGGTATTTGGATGATTAGTCATGATCCACCCCTGAGTAAAATCATGAATGGGATTAGTGCTCTTTCAAAAGAGACCCTAGAGAGCTCCCTCACCCCTCCACACTGTGAGGACACAGGAAGAAGATACTCACCTAGGGTACAAATACACAGACTCTCCTAAGACACTGAATCTTCTAACACCTCAATCTTGGACTTCCCAGCTTCCACATCTGTGAGAAATAAATGTTTATCGTTGAAGCCACCCAGTCTTCGGTATTTTTGTTGTAATAGTCTGAATGGACTGACAACTACAAGATTGACGAAACTTCTTAAAAATCACTGGTATTTTAAAGAGCACAAATTTAGTTTATGCCCGGAGTGATGAGTAGTTCAAGTTTGTCTTATTTACTGACACACACTTTGGAGATTTTAATTTTTAAAGTAATCTCTACACCCAACATGGTACTTGACCTTCCAACACCAAGATCTAGAGTTGCATGCTCTACCAATTGAGCCAGACAGGCATCCCATATAAGCATTCTTAAAAAACTAAATGCCTGGTACAGTTCTAAATAATGTATAAATACCAACCCATTTAATTCAGAGAGCAACCCAGTAAAGACTGTTTAAATCACTAGTTTATAGACTGAATAAACAAGACAAAAAAAGGTAAAATAATATATCCAAGGTCACCCAACTGGTAAATAATAGAAACAGGATTTAAACAGTGACATTTTAGTCCCAAACTCTATGCTCTTAAGTATTATACTTTCAGTCTCTTTAAAAAAAATTGCAGTATGAAACACGCAATATGATATATATATTTCTATACATCCTTTTAGCAACTTCATTCATACTCTTTATTTCAAAAGTAAACAAATAAATAAATTAAAAAAAAAATTAGAGACCATCAGTGACTCATGTTGTTAGGTATATAACAATAATTTCAGTAAATTTATAAAGTGTATTAATTATCCATTCACTTCAATTACTTCATTTATTGCACTTGTGCTTTTTTTAAATAATTGAGTGTTTACTCATGATAGTATGAAAACCCTGGAAATTAAATTTCCTTTAGCCATATGCAAATTACTGCATACTTAAAACTAAAACCAAATTACTTCTCAGACGCTAACCATATCCCCTGGGTCCTTAGTTCTTAATTTCTTTCTTTCCCAGCTTTTTTTTTTTTTTTTATTTGTTTTTGCAAACTCAGTCAACATCATTCATTCCATGGCTTTTATTTGTGTGTTTGCATTCAAAGCACAAATCATATCCATATGAAGTTAGTAATGATGATTTTCCTGTGGCTGCTGTAACAAATTACTACAAACAACATGGCTTAAAACATTTAAATTTATTTTCTTACATTTCTGAAGCCCAAAAGAAGCCAGTATTACTGGGCTGAAATCAAGGTGCTAGCAAGGTCGCAGTCCCTGAGGAGACTGTTGGGGAGAACCCATACCTGTCTCAGCATCTGGTGGCTGCCTAGAAACATCCCTCCAATTTCTGTTTCTGAGTTCACATGGTTTTCTTTGTGTGTCATCACCCATCAGTCTGGCTAGAAATTCTGTTGACTTCTCAAGCCAATTCTAATGATGCATTTTCTCTGAACTTGTGCATATAACCTGCTAGCTGAACAGGTGCATCTCTTTCTACACAGTGGGGGTCTGGGTACTTGAAGCCTCTCTGGTGTTATTAAAAGCCATAGTCCTGGAGCTTCCCCTAGTGACTATCTGTAGTAAGTCTCTGCAAACACTCTGGTGCTAGACCAAGCCATGGTAATGTCCTTTATTCTTAGTGGCCTCCAAGCTGCTGCCCATTCCTTTCAGAATTTAGATTGAGGCAAGATAGAAACCAACCCTCCTGCAACCTCCCACAAAAACCAGAAGATGGGATGTGATGAGGAAACAGAAGGCTAGCTGGGGACAGGCCGAAACGGACACCCCCACAAACCCCATGATACCCCATGGGATATGTATGACGTTCCTCAGGCACTCCTGGCTGCCCTAAAGGAAAAACAAATAGTTTACTTTGAGAGTTTATGGTTCTGCAAGACATGAGTTCCACCTCAGTTTACAAAAACCTTAGTAATTTATAAAATCAAAACATTTCTGTCAAGGGCCTAGCTTCCAGAAGGGAATGTAGATACAATTAAACAAATGTCCTTATAATCTGCAGCCCATTGGCAGATACTTAAAACAGACAAAGTGTAATGTTCCTCCAGGAAACTCCCAACTATTTTACTGTTAATGACTTGCTAGAGGGAAAAACAACCTTAACCTGACAATGGCAAGGCCTCAGGTATCCTGTGAGTCTTCTTCAACATTGAAAAATCCTTGTGAAACCTCCCTTTTCTACCTTCCCCAACCCCCTAGTATATATTTTCAGCCACATCTCACAAACCCTGGGGCAGGAGCCTATTTTGCCCACGGTTCCTGTCCCTGTGCTTTAATAAAACAACCTTTTTGTACCAGCGATGTCTCAAGAATTCTTTCTTGGTCATCAGCTCCAGACCTCACCCAACCGAACCTCATCTATATTTTTAAACCCCATCAGGATGTATGTTCCATTCCTCTTTTTCTTTCCTCAGAGAGAAGTCAGAAATTGGGAGTTTTCTCCTGATTGTGCATTACTGTGCCAGAGGAAGGGGCGTGATCAGTAAATACCACAAGTATTCCTCCTAGACTCAGTGCAGATCTTCTTGGCTGTGCCTGGCTTGAGGTGTGGTAAACAAACTGCCTTCTGGATTTCTCACGTGTCTGTTGGTCTGAAAGACCAGCGGATCCCCTTACCCAAGAATCCAACACTGCCACTGGATGCAATCAGCAAGAGGTTCTTTATTGTTATGCAGGCGCCTGCGGGTGGTCAGCAGCTCCTGCTAGCTGAGCACACCCGGCCGGGGTGGTGCCGGGTTTTTATAGACAGGTACAAACAAGTTTTGGGTGGGGCGCAACTGATTGGTTGACAGTTAGAACTTTTGAAAAAGGCATACCTGGAGTTTGCTGATTGGCTTTGGGGACCCGCGCGCGGGAAGAGAGAGGCGGGAAGGGGGAACAAGCTGATTGGTTCTGAGGGCCCGCGCGCGGGAGGAGAGAGGCAGGGAGGGGGAACAAGAAGGGGGAAGGTAGGAATGCCATCATGGCGTCTTCTATTATTTCTATAAGCCAAGCGGTTACAGAAGGGCAAAAGAGCGATTAATAAGCAATTAATAACCTAATTTACGCCTAAAAGCCAGCGGTTCACAGAAAAGCAAACAAGCGGTTAGTTATCCTATCTATCTTCTAGGGGAGGGGTCTTTCAGGTCCTTGTATTAAGTTATTGTCTCCGTGGAGAAGGAAGGTGTGGAGTTATGTATTTTATCAGCTGTCACTACCTTGATTTTTTTTTAAAAGTCCATATATGTCAAGCCCTTTGATTAAATTTGGTGACAGAAGGGTAAAATGACATAATTCTATCCCTCAAATAGCCCAAAAACTAATAAGAGAAGTGAATGTGAACTCAAACTGTAACACAGCATCATCTGTGCAATGATGAATACAAATGATGAAGTTTTAGAATAGAGCTGAGGTTCAGTGGGGTGGAGTCTGGAGCCAAAGACCAAGAAAGAATTCTTGAGATAGCTTTGGTGCAAAATGGTGGTTTATTAAAAGCCTGAGGAGAGGAACCTTGGGTGTAAAAAGCTGCTGCCTGGAGTTTGTGAGGGGTGGCAAGTTATAAACTATGGGGTTGAGGGAGGTAAAGAAAAAGGGAGGCTTCAAAAGAACTTTCATATGCTAAAGAGGACCTACAGGATACCAGAGGCCTTGAGGTCTTGCCATTGTCAAGGTTTTTCCCTCTAGCAAGGTATTAACATTAAGAGAGTTGGGAGATTCCTGAAGAATGTCACATATGTCCCACCCAGGATTGGAAGTGGAGGAAGTTTGCAGGGTGTCAGCCTTTTGCTTTGTTCTCAGCCAGCCTTCTGTTCCCTCCTCACAGACTTGACTAGTAGTGACATTATAAGTAAAAAATAGAGCGTTTTATAACAAGGATGTCAGAAAAGAAAATATCCAAACTGTGTCTTCCGATCTGAAGGCTCAGAAGAAATTTTCTAGTTGTGTGAGTGGTAAATAATATAAAAAATACCATACGAAAATAATTATAGACATCAAGTTACATTTGGTATTTAAAAAAAAAAAAAAAGTAATTCATGTGGCCAAGAGGAGTGAAATTATTAATGAGGAATTAAAAGCTTAGATTTAATTCCAAATGTCTTTCTTGGACTGTCTGGTCAAAAGGGGTGTGTGTCATCAACCAGGTAGGTAATGTGGTAATAGGAGCAAGTTTGGCAAAAAGGATAAGGAGTGTGGTTTAGGCATACCGAAATTAAAATTCCTACAAAACATTCTATTGAAAGTATCTAAGGGACACAAACTATTACAAGATGAATATTCATTGTCATCAAGGTATCACAGGTGGAAGTCTGAACAAATACACACAAGAAAAGAAGTGGATGGAGGGAACAAAGAAGTGGTAATGAATAATTTAAACAATGGGAAAACATTTTTTTTTCCTACAAATCAGAGAATGGTCAACAGAGTCATAGGCCATGGATGTTAAAACAAAGATTGCCAAACTTAATGAGATTACCTAGAGAAATTCCAAGGCATAATCTGATGGAAAGGTGCTCTTCCTTGTTATCAAGGGGGGCGGGAGATGAGCAAGTCAAGGTTAGAAAGTGTAGTTTCTTCATAAAGGAATGTGGCTATGTTATCTGGATAAAGGTCAGTCTATACTGGCCTCCTAATACCTTCCCATGAATTGTGGGAGGTGTTCAATGATGAGGGAGCAGGAGGCTGGCTGAGGACAGGGCGCCTTGCACCCCCTCTTCACCCGCTCCCCTCCATATGTGTAGCATTCCTCAGGCACCCCAGACTGCCATAAAACGATAAATAGTTAACTTGCAGGGATCACAGTCCTGCAGAACAGGAATCTCCCTTGCTCTACAGATGTCCTAGAGATCTAAACAGGGAGGTTACCTTATCAATAGCACAAATTTCCAGAGGCAAATAACTCTCAGTTCCTGAAGCCCTAATGTCTCCCTCCCCACCATAAACTGGAGGAGGCTGAGGTAGAAGGGAATGTAAATGACAGCAGGATCATAATACCCCACCAAGAATCTCCCAACTATTTTGATGTTAATGCCTGACCTAAAGATGACATTGATCAGGCCATAAGGGCAAGGCCTCCCCCGGGCACCTTGTAGGCCCTCCCTAACATGTGAGAACTCTGTTGAAACCTCCCATCCCTTCCCCTCACCTTCCCCCAACCACAAGGTATATAACATGCCTACCCTCACAACCCGGGGCAGCAGCTCTTCCTGCCCACGGGTCCTGTCCCCGTGCTTTAATAAACCACCATTTTGCACCAAAGATGTCTTACGAATTCTTTCTTTAGTTGTCAGCTCCGAACCTCACCCCACCGAACCAGACTTGGGTTCTGGGACTTCATCACAATGCAGTCAGCAGATGTTTTGAAATACATTCCTGATAAATGCAGAACTGGACACAGAATAAAACATATGTGACTGCCTACACATCTTCCAACATAAGTTAACTCATGTTACCATTAGCTTAACTCTGTATCAATATTAACATTTTTTTTTTTTTCCTGTGTTTTGGCTTCCCTGGCACAGACTCCTTATTTTTCAGCCTTTTTGGAAAGCACTGTAAACAGAGTATGAGGAGGAAAATTTAGCTCTTAAGGACTCCTTAGGAAGGAATGGAATGGTTCCCAAATGTAGAAGGGTCATGGTAAAATTGTTATTGTGCAGTTATAGCTTCGACTGGAGAGCCCATGATCATGGGCATATGCTAAAATGAGGAACCACTGGAAAGTATGAGGGAACGCTATGAAGAAAAAGGAAACTAAGAGTTTGGTGGAATTAAGATGGCAACACAAACATTGCCAGTTTAATTACAAGACAGAAATAGAATTTTGAGGTGCAAAATAATAAAATTAGGAATGAAAGAAATTAAAATACAAGTGGAAAGAGTCACCTGGTTGGCTTAGTGGGTAACCTGCCTTCTGCTCAGGTCATGATCTCAGGGTTCTGGGATCGAGCACCATATTGAGCTCTGCACCAGAGAGCCCGCTTCCCCTCTCTCTGCCTGTCTCTCTGCCTACTTGTGATCTCTCTCTCTCTCTCTGTCAGATAAATAAATAAAGTCTTTAAAAAAAAAAGAAAACAAACAAGTGCACACATAGAGCTATATTCTGAATGTCCCTAAGTACAAATGTGTTGAACCAGAAGTGATGTTAAAACCTAAATCTGGATTTGGGAGAATCATTTTATTATGATTGAAGCATATTTCAGGTGGTTCTTAACTTGATTGTGAATGCAACAATCTTCAGGCCATGCTAAGGAAATCCTATTTCATTGCAATGAACAGACTGAGTCAAAGAGAGAAATGTTATAAGGACAAAAAGAATTAATGAAGGGCTTGAATCAGATTTAGTCCTAGACAAACTTTGATATGATACACATCAATTATTTGGTAAATATATGAGAATGTACAAAACTTTCCTAATGAATAAAAATTTCATCATCGATATTTGTAAAACGATTCCGTTTGGGACACAATGATTAAATTTGTTTTCTCAGAGGCATAATACAAATTTTGTCATCACAAACCAACACCAAACTTCTAGTGTGGGTTGTATGTCTTACTCAAATAAAATGTGGAAATGAAAAATATGTTTGTTACTTGCTTTGGAAGTTTTCTGTTTCCTAAGTTCACTTCTTTCTAAATTCTATTAAGTAACTTGACTGTAAAATGAACCACAGAAAGCAGATTGTTCATTTTCATTGGGTACACATAGCTTATTATTTTTAGACCAAGCAAAATGTTATACCATCAAGTAGATGAACATCTGTTGAAAACCTTAAATTGATTTTTCCATAAACCCGTATGATCAAAATATATTCATAACTCTACAGATAAAAAAATAATTCTTCCTGTTTTTCTTTAATCATCTTCTAGTCACTAATACTTCCTATACAAGTTTGAAATATGGTGTGAGGAAGCTACTTTTTAACCTTATTGAGTTAGAAAACATTTGAAGGGTCAGTGTAGAGAAGTATACTGTGTTATTTGCATATTTTTAGCACATACGGACTGTTCAAAGTTGCTAGAAAGCAAGCTAAATAAATCACCTTTTTCAAGATAATGAAACTGATGTTTCAAAGTCTGCAGTATTGACATCTGAATTACTATTGGCTAGGGAATCCTGGGGCTGTGTTTCAATGGCCAGGAAATTTCAAACGGGATTCTAATAGGAATAAGAGGAAAATAGACCTAGGATAAATTAAATGGCAATTGATACTGCTTGAAATAATGAAACAATTGAGTCAAACTAAATTCTAAAATTAATTTTAGATAGACGACTTGGTTTCTTAAATAAATTTCAAAACTTCAATTTTTTGACTCATGTAGACACTGTGTATTTAAGGTGTAGAGCATGAAATGTGATCTATGGATACACTGTGAAATGATTACCATAATCAACCTAATTAACATATCCATCAACTCACATAGTTACTTTTTTTCCCTTGATGTTTAGAGCGCTGAGGATTTACTCTCAGCAGATTTGAAATATCAATACACTATTATAAACAATAACTACCACACATCATATTATATCTCCAGAATATATTTATTCTGGGTAACTAAAACACTTTATCCTTTGAATAACACCTGTTCCTTTATCCTAAGTCCCAGGCCCTGGCAACCACCCTTCCACTCTGCTTTTATGAGTTCTACATTTTTAGATTCCACGTGTAAGTAAAATGCAGTATTTGAGCTTCCGGATCAGGCTCATTTTACTTAGCATAATGTCATCTATGTTGTTGCAAATGGCATGACCCCCTTTTTTTAAGGTTGAATAATATCCCATGAAGAATGAATTTTTTTCATTCATTCATCCACTGATAAACATTTAGGCTGTTTTCATTCTGTGGATACTGTGAATCATGCTGCAATGAACTTAAGAATACAGATATCTTTCCAAGATACTGATTTCATTTCTTTTGAATATATACCCAGAGGTGGGATAGCTAGATCATGCGGTAGTTCTAAATTTAGTTTTGGAGGAACTTCCATTCTGTTTTCCATAGTGGCTATACCAATTTAGTTCCCACCAAACAGTGTGTCAAGTTTCCCTTTTCCACGAACACTGTTTTTTTCCCCACCGATATTTTTAAAATATTTGTCTTTTTAATAATAACCTTTCTAACAGATGTGAAGTAGTATCTCATTGTGGTTTTGATTTCTGTTTCTCTGGTGATTAGTGACATTAAGCACATTGTCATATACTTGTTGGCAATTTATATATCTTCTTTTGAGCTATATTTATTCATTTCCTTTACTCATTTTTTGAATTATTTTTGTTTTGTTTGTTTGTTTTGGTATTATGTTATTTGAGTTCTTTAGATATTTTGGATATTAACACCTTATCAGACATACGGTTTGCAATTATTTTCTCTTATTCCATAGGTTGTGTCTTCACTATGTTTGCTTTGCAGAAACTTTTTAGTTTGACATATTCTTACTTGCTTATTTTCACTTTTGCTGCTTGTGCTTTTGCTTTCTGATCCAAACAAAAATCTTTGCCAAGATCAATGTCAAGATTTTTTTCTCTTTGTTTTCTTCTAGTAGTTTCAGTTTTAGGTGTGACATTTATGTCTTTCATCCATTTTGAGTTGATTTTTGTTGTGAATGAGAGTCCAATTTCATTCTTCTGCCTGTGGACATCCAGTTTTCCCAACACTGTTTATTGAAGAAGTTATTTTCCCCATTGGGTTTTCTTCGCGTGCTTGCCAAAGAGTGGTTGAATGCAGATATGTAGATTTGAGGGTCTCTTTTCTGGTCCATTGGTTTATACATCTGTTTTTATGCCAATTCCACATTGTTTTAGTGTATAAGTGTTCATAGTCTTCTCTGATGACCCTTTGTATTTCTGGTATCAGTTATAAATCTTTTTTCTTATTTATAACTTTACTTGAACCCTTTCTCTTTTTTTCTGGTTAGTTGATCTAGTTTGTTCTTTCTAGACTCCATTTTATTTATTTCTGCTTTAATCTTTACTATGTCCTTGTCTTTATAAAATTTGGGCTTAGTTAGTTCTTCCTAACCTAGCTCCGTGAGACATAAAGCTAGTTTCTTTATTTGAAATGTTTCTTTTTTTCTTAATGTGAATGTTTATTATTAGAAATGTTCCTCTTAGAATTGCTTTTGCAGCATCTCACAAGTTTTGTTATGTTGTTTCTGTTTCCATTTGTCTCAGGGTACTTTTTTTTTATTTCCCATGTGATTTTCTCTTTGATTCATTGGTTGTTCACCAATGTATTGTTTAATTTCTGCATATTTTAAGTTTTAATTTTAGTCTTTGTTTAAACAAGCAGTAGGAGTAGTACTAAGCATTGATTATCATCTATCATGTTTCATATTTTTTTATTTATATTTTACTGCCTATAAATATTTGGTCATCTAAGGTAGTATGGATCACCTAAACCTTTTGTTAAGATCTTTTTTTTAGAGAAGAGGGACAATATAATTAATCTTAACTACCTAGGCCTAGTGTTCACGATAGAACTGTTATAGGGTCAAGGAGGCCCCAAGTAGTCAGGATTAAAAGTTTATTTGCTGAAGCATGGAGTGGCTAGATAATTCTGAAGAAGGAATTGGGCAACTGGAGAATTTGAAATTTTCAGAGGACTTACAGAAGTGGCTGTTTATTGAGGAATGTGGGATATAGGTCAGTGGCTGTACCCACTGCAGTTTTCAAAATATCTTAGCTTTGAGTAATATAGCTTTGAGTAATTGAGGATATTGGGACTTATTACAGCACTCCCCCCACCAAATACCCCTCTCCAAATTCACATGTTTAAGCCTTAACTACCAAAATGACTGTATTTGGAGACAGGGTTTTTAAAGAGGTAAATGAAATTAAATGAGGCATAAAAATAGGGCAATGATCCAATATAACAGAGTTTTTGTAAGAAGAGAAAGATACCAGTAATGCATACTAACAGAGAAAAGACCCTATGAGAACACAGTGAAAAGGCAGACATTTATAATCTAAGGACAGAGACATCAAGAAAAACGAAACCTTCTGACACCTTGATTTTGGATTTTCAACTTCTAAAACTGTGGAAAACTAAATTTTGTATTTTTAAGCCGCTCTAGTTCATAGCACCACTTTATGGCAGCTAGCAACTATTATAGGACCTATCTCTTCATATCTTGACATAGACTTTGGAGGTTGTGTGTTTCTCAGAGAAGCCCTAGATCACTATGGGCCCAACCAGATTCCATTAGAGTGAACTATGTAGTGTATGAGGTAGAGTTAAGACTTAATCTAGCACCTTTCTTGTTGCCCCCAGTGTGTGTCAGTTTCAAAAGCTACATGAACTCATAAATAAACTTTTGTGGAAGAACAGGAGTAGCTGAGGAGCATATTTTATGTGCCTCCCATGTTCCCTGAAGCATGAGGTGAGGAGAATGTAAAGCTGAAGAACAGCACCAGCCAGAACTGAGGTGGAAAGCTTCATCAGCCAGGCAAGATAGTTTAGCAGTTACTATCAACGTCTTATCCTGAGAGAACAGACCACTAATTACACCAACAGGGACTCAAAGCCCACTGAGGATGATCTATACTCCCTAAGATAGGCATGTATTTAGAGTACTGACACAACAAAGGAATCCCAACATAGTGTTTCCCACAGAGTCAGTATAATACAATTTTGTGTTCCTCCTGCATACTTAAGCAAAGGTGTGAACTAGAATGCTCCTTGCTTGAAGGGACACTACTTCCAAAAAATTAAGATAGAATAAGTTTTTATTTTATTTTATTTTAAATTTATCCCTACACCCAGTGTGGGGCTCAAACTTACTATCCTGAGATCAAGAGAGCCAGCCAGGCACCCCAGCAGATGAAATATTTTAAAAAATTTACCTGGATGCCATATGTTAAATTTTGACAGGTTTTATATTGCATTTGACAATATCTGAAAAAGTTGTGCAACATGGAACTTTGTAAAGATCACTGAATTATTTACTAAGAATTAACATGAAGGGCATTGGTAGATGGAGAGGAGAAGTGAGTTGGAAAAAATCAGGGAGAGATAAACCATGAAAGACTATGGACTCTGAGAAACAAACTGAGGGTTTTGGAGGGGAGGGGAGTGGGGGGTTGGATGAGCCTGGTGGTGGGTATTATGGAGGGCACATATTGCATGGAGTACTGGGTGTAGTGCATAAACAATGAATTTTGGAACATGGAAAAAAATTAAATTAGATTTTAAAAAAGATTAAAAAGAATTAATCAAATCATAGTATCAAACAGCAATGATATTGGTTTAAAAACAGTTGAAACATATACACAGATGCACAAGCACACCCACTGACATAACTCCCCAATCTCAATCACCATGCCACGTACTTTTATTAATAATTTTAAATCACATTCTAGTAATTTGTGTCCAGATGTTCTGTTCACAGATACAGATTTTGCAGATCCCCTCCTTGGTGCTCAACACCAGTTTGTTCAAGAATGATGTCTATCTGGTTAGTTTATGTCAAATGTGAAGAATTCTATTTCTACTACTGCACATTTTTAATCAAAGTTGAAATATTTTCTGAGGAAATTTGTATCAATAAAATGTACATTTTCATCATGGTGCTTGATTATACAGGATTTGTGGGGTTCCCATAAGCTTAGCAATGAGGGAATATTCTCTTTCTCCAGTTTGCCTTTATCTTTGCATAGCAATATTTCTGCCTTGGTGTGCTGCACACTTGAAAAACTTTTACAATGTTCAGATACACAAGCAGCTTGGGAATCTACCTCTTATTTTTTTTTTTTTTGTTGATAATGTCTCCCCATCTTATTTTTCTCTTCTTTCATTTTCTTTCATTCTTTCTTTCTTTTTTTCTTTCTTTCTTTCTTTCTTTTCTTTCTTTCTCTCACTGTGTCTTTTTTCTCTCAATTCATCAATTTACATTCAGCAATTGATAACTGGATGGGATTACTTTGAAGGACAAGTTGGGAGAGGTTGATTACTAATCATAATATCCTCATATATCTCTAATAAAATAATAGACATTTATGAAAGAGAATAGGTCGAGATTGGGGGATGATGTCACTTCTTAAAGTTAAAAATCTCTGTCCTACGGTTTTCCTAAATTTCACATGAAAATAATGAAAATTCCATAAGATAGTTTTTGAGTGGATTGCAGACATTGTGTGCCTCATTTGCAAAGTTACAGAATTTCCGGGCATAAAAACATTTAAAGAAGCTTATTGGGCTGGCACTGTAAAAACCAGATTAGTGTGAATAGCAGGGAAATACATGTGATATATGAACTGGGAATTAGGTAATGGAAATAAATAGTGACATAATATTGAAAAAATTAATTTGATAGAACAATTGCTAAATGTTTAATGGCATAACTATTTTAATATTATCCCTCCGAGATAGCATACTTGAAATTTTACTCTATTTCTCCCATATTTCCTCATTTTAAAATAGCTACATATTTATTGTATTTCTTTCAAATTAACAATTAGATTCATTGCTTTGAATTTAGAGATATTTGAACTAAAAATTTTTAAAAAGCACATTATTTGTTTTTAACTAACATTATTTTTAAATACAATCTTATTTTCTATGTTTCTAGACCTAAGAATATCCAATAAACTGACAGCATGACATATTATCAATGAAAAGCATTATATTGATCTCTCCTTTTCTATTATAGTATATAGCATGTGGTAAAAATCCTTGTTGGAAAAACATCTTATGCAGTTCCATTTATTTCCATAGAAGAAATTTCTAGAAAAAGAAGACCTTGAAAAAAAGTCATTAATACAGTAATGACTTCCAAGATATATGGAAAAAATTGGCTTCAGGAAATACAGTATCAATTTCTTTTTCACACTCCGTGAAATTTATATAAAACTTTTGCAGTATTATTTTGTAATTGAAAAAGCAAAATTCAATAAAAACATAAATGTTAAAGAAAGTGTAACTAGAATTAGAAACTAACTTACTAATTAATATGTTCATATCATTTATTTTGATGTGGTGATTGGGTTTGAAACAAGTTCATTGTGATGAGTATATGTTACTGAGAATATAGACACATCTGAAATTAGATTTTTTTCCTTGATACACATTTTTATAGCTTTTCAAATATCAAGTGGTATCTTGTAGATACTTTAGAATTACAAATGAAGTAAGTGATATCCCAGACCACTGCCAAGATGAAACAGCTAAAACTGACTTTTTATTATATCTATCTTAGCCTACAACTTGAATGGGAATCTTTATCAAGCTGAGAAAACAATGGAACTGTTTTTCCCCAAATGACTAATTATTGGAATTGGGTTGTCCTTGAAAGCCCAATACCTGTTACATAACTTTTATGGCTATATTGAATATTTATAATTATTTAACAAGATGTTTGAGTACGTGCTATATGCATAAGTTAAAAAATAATATGACTTTTTAAAATCAATGTAATAGTTAATTGTAGGCATTGCAGTAAGATGATGTAAGTCCAAGACCACACTCACAGAGCTAGATCAGATATTTTTATTTTCTCAACTTGTAATTCTTGCCAATGTACATATTCAATGTTTACATATTTCTTAAAAATATTTTGATATTATCTTCATTTAAAATTCATCCAGTTTTGCTCTCGCATTTGTTGCAATCTGGTTTTTCTATTTCTTGCCAATCTCTCTTTTCCATCTTCTATCACTCTAAGTAGTAATGCCCTTCGCACACATGTGTGTGGGAAGACACACATATACACACAGAAGGGGTTGTTTCCTTTTATATTTTACAAATATTGGATTATCCTATGTACAACTTACTTTTTCATGATATACAATGTAACATGAAAATGCTTACCATTTACTAAATAAAAGTGTGTCTCATTTTAATGGGTGTAATTGATTTCTGCCTAAATCTTGTATCTTTCAATTATGGTAATGATACAGTTCATTTTTTCATATAGAGATCCAGAATTAAAACTATTTGGCTTTTGTATTATGTAAAGTTCTAATTTTAATATATTGAAAATTTCTGACAAGCAGAGATGTTGAGGGCATCTTTAAATGTATGTTGTCATGCGTGTTTTGCAAATGGTCTAGTCAAATCTCATTAGATCACTTTCCTTTTGGTATTACTCTTTTCTCAACAATTGGTAGAAGTAATTTCCATATGTTAGACAAAAACCCTTTATCTTTAATATATGTTTTATAGTTTTTCAATAATTTCGATTTCCATGTTTTTAAAATTGTTGCACATAATGCTTAAAAATATGTATAAATTCTGTTTTCCTTTATCTTCTGAATTTTCTAGGTTTTTTATACTACCAGTTATAAGTTTCTGAATATATTTGTGAATTTGATATGTAACAAAAGTTTTCTTTATAATTCAATGAGAAAATTATATTTACTTAAAAAAAAATATTGGCCTTCCTGGAATAAAAGTTGACTTTCTCCTTACATTACATAAAAATATACAATTTAGATTGATAATATATTTAAATACAAGAAAAATAGAGTTTTAGAAATAATGTTAAAATATGTGTATAATATCTACTGTATTTTATACCATAACTTGGGTTTTTTTTTTATTTTAAAGATTTTGTACATAAATCAGAAGAAAATTTTATTTTATTAATTCCAGTCACATCTATTAATAACTGTATGTATTATACACATAGAATAAATGAATGATGAATTAATATATGAATACAAACTAAATAACAGTTTTAAATTAAACTAAATATTATAATATTTATACAAATTAGTTCCTTAGTTACCTACCTCTCCCAATGTTTTGATAGTATATTGTATTTTTCAACTTTCCAAATATTTTCTTTCCTATTCTAGGTATATCATTCAAATATTCAGCAATTCTATATTGCCAATTCTATAATTTTATTTTCTTATTTTTTATCTTTTTAAATTTTAAACTTGCTGGAATATTTTCAATATATGCATTGCTTATATGTTATATTTTACTTCATTATCTCTTTTTCTTTCTGGATTGTATGTTTTTCTTTGGTCCCTCCACACCTTGTGATGATACTGATTTTCTCATGTTTACCTCAACTTTTTGAGACACAGTCTGGGATTTTAATTTCTCACAGGTAAATCCTTTTCTACCCACAGACTGACTAACTTCTTGCAACGATAGTAGGACAATAGGCAGCTATTTTCAAGTTTTCTTTCATGGGTATAATAGATCCCTTCTGGCTCCTACCCAATTCCTGTGACCTAGACTCCAGTTTCTATGGTAGTCATCACAGCTATCAGCAGTACATCTGATATTTGTTCCTGCTGGATAAAACATGACAGCTTCTGATAATAATGCTGTGGGCCAGCTATTAATTTTTGATATCCAGAAATTTTCTTTCTTGCATTAAATCTTCCAAAATTATATTTATTGATTGTATCGTGCCTTTCTATATAAGTGGAGAGTGTGGTGGGACTTCCTGTGTTTGTTCAGCCATCCTGACCAGACGTTCTTTACTAACAATCAATAGACAGATATGACATACCACCATATGTTCCAGCACAAGAGTCATAATTTAGTTTCTTTTAAATATTGTTAAGGTAAAACCATTAAATTATTGTTATACTTTTTTGCAATCTAAGTAATTTATTTATATGACGGATAAATAGCTAGATATATTTTGAGTTATATTTTAACATTTATTCACCAGTTAAAAGTTTTCTATGTATTCCTTTTAAAAATGTTGGTGATGTGCAGGAGGGCCCATCTCATAAAAATGTTGGTGGTGTGGACAGTGAAAGGAAATTAATCTATTTTTTTTTCATGATTTCAGGTCTTTGAAAACATATGGATATGGAGCTGGTAATAAATTGTATAATACTTTTTTAAAAAGTTAATGTAAGTTACAAATTTTTGAGAATTTAAAAGTAGGATAAACTATAGTAATTTGTATAAGCTATATTCTAAATTTACATAGTCTAAAAAGCATTAAACATTTTTTAATACTTGTTTATAAGATTTTATTTATTTATTTGAGAAAGAGAGTGCACGAGTTGGGGGGAGGGGCAGAGGCAGAGGAAGAAGCAGAGCAGGGATCAGGACATTGGGTTCGAACCCAGGACCCTGAGATCATGATCTGAGCCAAAGGCAGAGGCTTAACCAACTGAGCCACCCAGGTGCCCCTAAAATTTATTAAACATTTAAGTTAAGACAAACATACATTACACTGTAATAATGTTTTAAGAGATTTATAACTAATAAAGCAATGCCATTCTGTTTTTGGTTTTGATATCAACGAGTTCCTGACCATTTTTTAATAAGTTTTTTTAAATAAAAAGTTAAGACTCAAACTTTGTTTCAGGTTTTCCAATTGCAGTATATAATAGATATAGCTATATGTACATATAGCTATATATATGAATATATACTTTTTTTTTTCCTAAAGGAGTTGTCTTGCAAGAAACAATTGCATTTTCCTAGACTCTGATGGTATGTCAAATCTGTTTGAGCTCAGAATTAGGCCATTATCCCAAAGGCACTTCAAAGTCTGATGATCCAGAACCAAACAGAAACATCCACGGTTCTGTAGCTCAGAATGAAATGGGTCCTCTGGATCTAAATTAATCAAGCATTCCATTCATGTCATTTTATTAGAATAATATATAGTCATTAAAAGATTTAATCTGGTCTTTTTCTGACTTCATGTATACTTTTTTTCCTCTAAAATTAAAGTTTAAGTTGCACAAAATATCGATAAATACCAATGTTCAAAATAAAAAATAAAAAAAAAGATTTGAGAAATGCAAATAGACATTAGTTTTTTGAGAGAAATACAGATTTTAGAAATAAGTATAGAGTTAGTACTTACTGTAATTCATAGAAAAATGTCTTAGATTCATTAGATAAAATAGGAAGCATAACATTCCTGAATTCAGAGGCAGTGTTGAAAAAAGTGGACAAGAGAAAGAAGAGAATATCCACAGTATTTACATAGCTTCAACAGATGAATGGGACGAGCTATGGGTTGGAATTCCATCCAAATGGCATAAAGTGTCCAAATGAGACTGAATTGTGTAGTCACCACTTCTGGTTGTCCAGATCAAAGGTACCTATCTGATACTAGTGAAAACATAATTTTAAAAAGAATATAAAAATGAAACACATCATGTGCTTGGCTAAATTAATCAAATTAAACATTTTTTGGAAAATTACTTAATCAAATAGACAAATTATTTAGACTTTTCATATATAATTTTAATTTCTGTTTCACTATAAAAATCTAAAATTATTGCATGGTAAAGTATTTTCTGTACTCAGTACAGTAAAGTATTTCAGTAAAGTATTTCTGTGTCTTTTATTCTTTTTGTGTGTGTCAAATGGCACTTTGTCTCTCAGCTTAATGAGCTTAATAAAACTTAATGAAAAAATCTTCAAACCTAATGAAGCACTTTAAAATGCAAAACAAAGGAAAATAAAGATTCGACAATAGCTGTAGACAAAAAAAGAAAAGAAAAAAAAAAGAACAAAACCTCGGGGCAGGGTGTGGATAGGGCATAAATCTATCATAATGAAAATTTAGAAAAAATTAGAGATTATTTAACAAAAAATATAGTGCTCCTCCCCTTAATTAAGAAAAAGATATCCTATATTGTAATTTGAATTATATGTATATACAGAGAAATAGAAATAGATATGCGTTTATGTTGTATTTCACAATTCTGCATACATTAAAAGCTTTACTACACAAAACTACTCAGAATAAATTACTATTTTTTGATGAGGCTTATGCATGGTGAGTGTTAGGGTTTCCAGGACATTGCAGAAGGCAAGGTAAGTTGCAGGCAATTGACATTATCATTGAGTTTAAAGTTTAATTGCACGAACTTTTCTGAAGCTCCGATTTTCATGCAATTTCTCTTTGTGAAAGCATCTCTGTTACATTCGATTTATAAAAAGATTCAATGACACATTAAAAATAAGTAAATAAATACAGGGAACAATGACAATTAAAACTAAATTAAGATAAAAATACCCTGAAGTATTAAGGAGGGCACTTGTGATGAGCACTAGGTGTTAGATGTAAGTGATGAATCACTAAATTATGCTCCTGAAACCAATATTACACCATCTGTCAACTAACTAGAATTTAAATAAAAACTTGAAACAAAAAAACCAAAATACCCTAAAGTCATTTGACTCATACAGAACATTAATAAATCAGTGTAAGGTCAATAAAAAGCTATGATATATTCTGAGCTCCAGATTTCTTTTTACAAAAGAATACTTCTTCCATACTTAACCAACCAGATTAATAAAGTGTCTTAGAGTTGAACACGTTTTAACATAAGACGCATGTTTTAATTAGTGACATGATGCTCAGTTCTTTATGGTTGCTTATTCAGTGTGGTCTTAAATATGAGAGTTTGAGCCTCAGGTTTGCCTGGTTTGGCCCTGATCTATAATCTCTCAAACCTTAGCATCCTAGCTGGAAAAATGAGGACTATCAATGTCATTTGTCCCACCTCCATTTTTGTTTGGGGCAATCCGTGAAACTTTATACATAAAATATTTCAAAACTACAAAATCATCTACACAATTACTACTCATATGAATTACTCCAAGCATGACTGGTTCTTAATTCAGGCAGTCATCAGCATCATCAAACTTTTGAGTATTCCTTTCTATATTTGCCATAGATAATTATCAGATAAAAAGTTGAACCACATCCATTGAGAATAAGAAACCACTTTAAATAATATTGGAGTTGATCAGGATATTGTACAACAAACAGCTTCTCAACTTCCTCTCTGTTTTGGAGAAAAAGATATTTTCCTGCCTAAGGGGTCTGGGATTGGCCATGTGACTTGCTTTGGATAACAGTATGAAAGAAAGGATGTGAGCAAAGGATCAAAGTGCACTCCAAAGATTTGGCCAGCCTTTGGGTTTTGGCCATTAATAATGAGAAAAACACACCCCAGACAATTGCTGTTACTTCACTGTGGGACTCAGACTAAGTAAGGCATGTGGAAAAGAATTCAACCCTGATTCACAGCATAAAGCAGAGCCATGCAACAAAGCCAGCCTAGATCGTTCAAAGTGCAGCAGTTGCGTTGTAGACACAGGAGCAAGCAGTAAACACCTGCTATTTTAAGATGCTGAGTTTAAAATGATTGCTGCTCTTGGGGTGCCTGGGTGGCTCAGTTGGTTGAGCATACAGCTCTTGATTTCAGCTCAATTCATGATCTAGGGGCTGAGGGACTGAGCCCTGCATTGGGCTCTGCACTGGGCATGGAGCTTGCTTAGGATTCTTTCTTTTTCTCCCTGTGTCCCCCCCCCCCAATAATGATAATAATAAGTTAAAAAATAATAAAATGATGGTTACTCTATATCATTGCAGCAATAAATGATTGCCACAAATAGCTGTCCAAATATTCTAAATCCATAAGTAGATTAAACTTTAGTATGCAAATGATAAAAGCTATGTTGGGAGATAATTCTTCATGGGTCTAACATTTTTGCACATCTTGTGAACAGTCACCAACAGCTTTTATTACAGACTGGAATTCCAAGGATATTTATATAGCAAGCAACCTCAGAAGATAAGCAGACCTGTTCTCTTGCAAGGAGAACAAGTCTAGACCCTTCATGAGGACAAATCCAGGTTTAATATTTGAAAAAAAAAGCTCTGTTCTATGCACTAGATCTTAAAAATTTACCAGATTCACAAAAAGGGACATATTATCATAGTTCTATACCATCAATCAAGTGCCAAGACTAAGAGACCAATATATTACAACTGATTAAAACTGAAATTTAAGTGGGGATTTTATATATAATTATTATGTATATATAGTAAAAGAGTTCCTTCCAGAGCCTTCAAAATAGTTTGGAATTCTCTTGCCAAGTACTCATTATTTAAGGAGAATCCCAAAGTAAACTTGCTTCATCACCTAATATCACATATTAGTAAATTATACAAGACTAAGGATGTACTGTAGTTTCAAATTCAGATACAACAGATTTGCCAATTTGTATGGATTGCTGAAATGTGGATATGAGAAAGATTGTATCTAAATACAGAATATCAATTTCAAGAGAATTTACAAATTAAGTGGTATTTTCTATTACAGACTTCAAATAAAGTTGTATGTTGAAAGGAAACAAATGAAAATGTTGTGTGCCACTGTATATTTACTGGCATAAGCATGTCTGCGGTATGTTGGCATTCCCAGTGGAAGAAATCCTCTTGTACCTAATTTCAATTCTATATTTTAAGCATTTTTTTTGGCCTCTGCTTTGTGTTAGAATACAACTTTTCTACACATGGACTGTCATATTTGACAACTAAGATATCTGTTGAAGCAGCTGCTCCATATTTTGTTGCACATAATGGAAGGTTTATTTCTCTACAAGATAAATGACTGTTAGAGCTAATGCCATCGTGTAAAACACATGGATGTTGTGTGTCTGCTCAAAGGCCCACATTTTAGACATTAAAAAAAAATAGTGTTTTTGATTCATTGCTTATGAAAATAACTAAATCCTCTCACTGAATAGGGCTATACCAATAGATTTATTGACTTGACCAATTTATCATTGTCATGTTTAAAGCCCAGAGTCAATTCTTGATCCATCAGTTACTAATCAGAATTTAAGCACAAGTTTTGTTAAGAGACCAAGAATGTGTATTTAAAATACTTTAGTACTTAAGATTAAGTAGTTTTATTTGCTGCCTTAAGTTTAAAAAGAAAAAAAAAAAAGCTCAAATCAAGAAGAAAGGCTATAATAGAATTTTTTCATGTTTTTCTTCATTTATGTACTCATTCATTTACTCATATATTTGTAAATTCATTAATCAAAATGTATTATTTGTTATGTTGTGGAAATACTTAAAAAAAAAAAACTTCTATGTAGATGGATACTAAAAAGCTGTTCTGAGCAGTTGAGTGTTTTCTGTGGGCATTGGTTCTGATAGTCTTAAATACTAAAGTTTCCTGTTTGAAAATCAGGAAGATGTTGCCAGTGCCCCTCACATCTCACAGCCTGAAAATTTACAGACATGTAGTATTTCTTTTTTTAAAGATTGAATGAATATAACACAGAACAAATAGAAAAAAAATAGATTAAAAAATAACTAACTTTAGAATATTGCTTTATAGTAAACAGAATACTATCTTAAATATTTTTTACATAAGCATTAAATGCTTATTCATTCATGAACACATTAATGAATAAATACATATTCATAAATGCTTATTAACTACTCATTTTCTATTCCTTATTTGCATACTTATTCTGAAGTCAGCAAAGGCTAGAATAAAGACTTTAAAGAAAAGTAAAATTTATACATGAATAGGTAGACCCCCCAGTATCCTATTTATTCATATTCTTCAGACCATAAAGATCTGTTCAGTGCTAATAAAATAGATGATATTCTTCTTATTGTCATGTCTTACTATTTCCCAAGATCAATACATTGTTTTATATTTATATAGGAAAAAGTAAGAACAACCTTCAATAAATGTGTTTATTGGTAAATATACTCATTACAAATTTGAACAGTCTTTATAATCTCTCAGATTACTATATATCCCTTATTGTCATCATTAGCCGAACAACAGTGGGCTGTAAAAAGGCCAGCCATTACCACTCTTAACACAGAAGAAAAACTGATTTCACTCTTAACACAGAAGAAAAACTGATTTCAGAGAATTATATAGATTTCCCAAGTCCTCCATGGTTAGTAAATAATAATCTTGGAACCAGAAGCCTCATCTTACTATCTGAGGACCAGTATTATTTCAACTGCTGTGGCAATGTTATTTGTTGTCTGTACCAAGATACCCTGAGTTCAGAGTAAAAATACATTCTTAGAATAAATACAATATCCTAGAGTACCAAGATACCCTGAGTTCAGAGTAAAAATACATTCTTAGAATACAATATCCTATGTTTAAGATGGCACTGTACATCGATCCTGACTTCAGTCCTCCCCACAAGAAGACCAACTAGGAACTATCCACAGATAAGACATCATTGTGAAAACCCTAGACCTCAGGGATGAGGCCGGAGCACCTGCTGCATGACAGAGATTGAAAAAGACAGCTGTACAAGGGTGAGAGGAGCAGCTTCACTCTGACCACATTGTCTCTCCACTCCGCTGGCACAGCACTGCAACTGAGAGGGCCTACGTGGGCCTACTTTTTTTTTTCCCAATGGGAATAAGGGGTCCAAGGTGGACATCCAGCTCCCTCAGCATGTGGGTCACCTTACAGAAGGCTCACTTAGGTATTACTACATGGTGATCTAACTGTGATCAATCTGTAGGGCTTAACCACTGGAGATCCAGCATTATAGAAAAGGAGGGTGGGACATACAGCAACCAGCACTTACATCTCTGCAGACTGAGTTCATATTTACAGTATTATCCAAAGAGAAATACTAACCAGTGAATGCACATATCTTTAAAGCCAAGCCATATCTCTTCTCACTGACTGTGGAACTTGGTACACAATTCTGCTTGATTTGGGACCCCAAATAAGCCTTATGACCTTATAGTGTGTTCTGCAGCTCTGCTTAGGCATGCAAGCTAATTCATATTCCTGCTTACTGCTGAATTTAGCCCTTGGCCTTCTCCAACCAGGAAACCTGGTCAGAGCACCCAGAAAGCCACATAACACAGCAATATTTGAGCAGAGAGCCCAGTCAGTGGCTCTGCCTGTCTTCAGGACAGACACCATGGCACTGTCCAGTCAAGGAACTTTGTGTACAGCTCTACCAAATTTGTGTCCCCAAATAAGGAGTTTTGCCAGTGTTCCACTGTCCCTCCAGGCAATGAAGCTAATTTTTAGCCCTGTGTGGTGTCAAGTGTAGGACTACTCTGTCCAGCCTAACTAGGAAGCCAGACTGGAGAATCCAGGTGACTGCAAAGCCCATTCCAGTACCATGATCAGGTAGCAATCTAAGGCAGTGTCCTACCCAGTTGTTCCCAGCCAGAAGCACACCCCCTAGTCTCAGAGTTGGGTAGTGGCCTTACCCAAAAACAGACCCAAATGGCAAGCCCTATCTGCCCAAGGGTGTTACCAACTGATTCACCCAGAAACATAAATAGGTTGAATCCAGAAAGGATGACACTGAGATTCAATAGAGTTAAATTGTCAGCAGTTAAGGACAAAAAGAAAATTTTGAAAGTAACAAAGGAAAAAATGACATATCACATACAAGGGAAGCCCCATAAAACCAGAGGAGGATTTCTTAACAGAAACTTGACAATCTCGGAGGGAACAGGATGATACATTTTAAAAATTGGAAGCAATAAAGCTATCTATCAAGAATACTGTAGTTGGTAAAGCTGTCCTTCAGAAATGAAGAGATAAAGACTTCCCTAAATGAACAAAAACTGAAGGAGTCCATCATCTCTAGACCTGCTTTAGAAGAAATGTTTAAGATAGTTCCTCAAACAGAAATAAAAAGATGCTAATGAATATTGTAAAGCATATGAATGTACATGTAAAACAAACTGACTAATGAATATATTTACTTAATGGTAAATATATAGTCAAAGTCAGATTCTCTAATATTGCAATGGTGCATAATTCACTTACAAATCTAGTTTAAAAGCAAAATAAATTAAAAAGAACCATAGCTATAATAATTTTGTTATTGAATGCACATGGGAAAATATGTAAACATTAATATCAATAGCCTAAAATGTGAGAAGGGTGGGAGTGAATGTATAAAGTCTAGAAATGCTATAGAAATTAAGTTGATATCAGATTTTGGGCACTATGAATACGAAATATGTTATGCAGCATCAAGATAACCACAGAGGAAAAAACCAGTAGTAGTTACACAAAAGATTATGGTAAAGGAGTCAATTCATATTGCTACCAAGAAAAAAATATATATATATATATTTATATGTATATATACCTATATAATCACAAAAGAAGAGACCCAGCAATTGCACTATTGGGTATTTACCCTAAAGATACAAATGTAGTGATCCAAAGGGACACATGCACCCGAATGTTTATAGCAGCAATGTCCACAATAGCCAAACTATGGAAAGAACCTAGATGTCCATCAACAGATGAATGGATCAAGAAGATGTGGTATATATACACAATGGAATACTATGCAGCCATCAAAAGAAATGAAATCTTGCCATTTGCAACAACATGGATGGAACTAGAGCGTATCATGCTTAGCGAAATAAGTCAAGCAGAGAAAGACAACTATCATATGATCTCCCTGATATGAGGAAGTGGTGATGCAACATGGAGGCTTAAGTGGGTAGAAGAATAAATGAAACAAGATGGGATTGGGAGGGAGACAAACCATA
>NC_081566.1:49608330-49824313 GCF_022355385.1 Mustela nigripes
AAAAAATTAACGTTCAACCAAAATTTGTATAATCTTTTGGAAATTGAATTATATCCTTTTCATGACATATGTACATTTTTTATGTCATTAAACATGTCTACTCAAGAGAAAAAAAAAAAAAAAAAAAAAGAAGAGAGCAAGAAGCAAAAAATAATGTACCCACAAAACAGAAAATAACAAAATGACAATGGTAAGTCCTTACCTATCAATAATTACTTTAAATATAAATGGAGTAGGTTCTCCAATTGAAAGACAAAAAAATGGCTGAATGTATAAAATGGTAATAAAAAGATCTAATAATATGCTGCCAATGAGAGACTTGATTTACAGCTACACTGAGAGTGAAAGGAAAGATATTTCAAGCAAATGGTAATCAAAAGAAAGCAGGGATGACTGTACTTATATCAGGCAAAAGAGCTAAAATGGTAAAAAAATATAAGATATTGGAGGTTATTATATCATGATCCTTCAAGAAGATTTAACAATTGGAAATATACACCCAACATTAAACCATCTAAATATATAAAGCAAATACTAACAGAATTAAAAGAAGAAGTAAACAGAAATAACTTAATAGTTGGTGACTTAAGAATTCCATTCTCAACACTGGATAAATTATCAAGACAGAGGGGCACCTGGGTGGCTTGTTTAGTTAAGCATCTGACTCCAGATATTGGCTCAGGTCATGATCTCAGGATCGTAAGATTGAGCCCTGCATCGGGCTCCATGGGGAGTCTTGTTTTTCTCCCTCTCCCTTTGCCTCTACCCCTCCCTGCTATGTATGTACACACATGTTACCTGCCTCCTCAGATAAATTAATTTTAAAAAATTTTCCTGAGAATCAACAAGGAAACAGTACATTTGAACAATACTATAAACCAACTGGACCTCATAGACATATACCAAACATTCTATCCAATGACAGCTTAATATACATTCTTCTCAAGAACACATAACATTTTCAAGGATAGATCATATTTTATTTTTTTTAAAGATTTTGTTTATTTGACAGACAGAGATCACAAGTAGGCAGAGAAGCAGGCAGCGGGAGAGGAAAGGAAGCATGCTCCCTGCCAAGCATAGAGCCTGATGAGGGACTCGATCCCAGGACCCTGGGATCATGACCTGAGCTGAAGGCAGAGGCTTCAAATATTGAGCCACACAGGATAGATCATATTTTAGACTACAGAACAAATTTAAGCAAACTTAAAAAGATTGAAATTATATCGAATATCTTGAATGACCACAATGGTATGAAGCTAGAAGTCAATAACAGGAGAAACCTAGAACATCCACACATGGAAATCACACAACACACTACTAAGCAACAAACTCTTCAAAAAAGAAATGCAAAGGGAAATAAATATCTAGAGACAAACAAATACGAAAACAAAATGTTCCAAAACTGATCCTATGCAGCAAATCTGTTCTAAGAGGAAAGTTTACAGCTATACATTCAGACTTTAAGAAAATAGAAAGATCTCCAATAAACAACCTAACTTACCAACTAAAAGAACTAGATGGAGAACACACGAATCCCAAATTCAGCAAAAAGAAGGAAAAAATGAGGATTTGGGCAGATAGAAATAAGAGAGACAATGGGAAAGCCATAGAAAAGATTGACAAAACTGAGTTCATTCTTTAAAAAGAAATAAAAAGTTGCAACCCTTTAGCTAGACTAACCAAGAAAAAAAGGAGAAAGAACCCAGATCAATAACTGATCTCACAGAACTATAAAGCATCATAAGAGACTACTATGAATAACTATATACTGACAAAGCAGACAAATTAGAATAAATGAAAAAAATTCCTAGAAACATACAATCTACCACAACCAAATCAGAAAGAAACAGAAAATCTGATGATATCAGTAAAGAGTACTAGACTGAATCAACAATCAAAAACTTGCCAACAGAGAAGAGTTCAGGAGCAGATAGCTTCAGTGATAAATTCTACCAAGTGTTTAAAAAAGAAATAAAAACAATCTTTTTCAAACTCTTCCAAAACACTTCATTTCTCCTAAAAGTTTCCATTACTGTTTATCTTCTGATCTGTATACTACTCTTAGCTTTTACTAACACTGATATTCAGTGAACATTGATCTACCAAATGTTAATGAATACCAAAATAAAGATCAAATAACATAATGCTGAATAAGTTTCATTACAAATGAAACTTTTTTTAAAAAAGATTTTATTTATTTATTTGTCAGAGAGAGAGCACAAGCAGGGGGAGTGGCAGACAGAGGGAGAAGCAGAGTCCTTGCTGAGCAAGGACCCTCGAAAGGGACTTGATCCCCAAACCTTGGGATCATGATCTGAGCCAAAGGCAGACACTTCATGGATTGAGCTCTTCCACACTGAATAGTTGTTTAGTTTTAGAGCAAATCTGATACTTGTTGCCTAGATAGTACAATCATCAAAATGCAAAAATTATGTTTAGTTCTGTGTGTATGTGTTTGTATCAGACTATTGATTTTTTTTCTTTGGTGGATAGACAAGAAAGTATTTAAATCATGCAATATGATACTGCTTCAGCTTAGGGTTATTTTCCTATTGTATTTAAACTTCTTCAATTCCATTTTCCTTGGTCTTCTAAAATCAATAAAATACATAATGTTTGTTATATCTCTATTTCTTTGACATCTGTTTCTGTCATCTTCTCAGTGATTGTTTTAATCTGTTTTTTCTCTAAATTCTGGAAAAGTGTATCTTTTACATCACAATTATTTTTTTCTGTATATTTTTCTAGTTTAACTTCTAATGACACTAATACTTATTCTAAAACTATTTTTAGTTTTTTAAAATACATCCTTAGTTTTTTTGTCTTATTTTTATTTTTTTCCTGATTCTCAATCAGCTTCTCTTTTATTTTAGCTGTATTTTATTATCATTTTCCTTTCTCATCTCATATAATCCATTCTTCTCAAATTTAATAAATATGGAAAGCCCATACTTTCTAATATTTAATCTGTGTTCAATACTAAATCTATTTCAAAATACAACAGCTGTGTTTGAGAATGTCAAAGGTACATTTTCTTTTCTTTATGTTGTAGGATCATACCATAATATCCATTCTGATTTCATTTTTCATTAGCCTGTTTATCCATCTGTGAATGAGAGAACTATTCAGGCCTGATGTTTTCCATAAATAGCCATATGGATTATCTTATCCTCACTTCCTAAATATATGTTTACTTTAAGAATCCTTCTTACTGACAATTTCTTGTAGGCCAGTAAGTATACATACACAGTAAATTCTCTGGTATTTTTCAAGATATCTATTTAGTATATGAATTAAGTCCCCTAAAGAAGAATCTATTTTTTCTCCCATTATAAATGTTCAGAATTGGATTTCATTTCTGAATAATATGAACAAGTCTGCAATTTTGTGTTCTGTCGCTTGATTTAAAAAAGTAAATGAAAACTATAAATCCCAGAATATATTGTGGCTACAATTTATTCAGTTCTAGTCTCTTTTCACTGACCTTCCACATGAAAAGAGACTTGTCTTCCTCCATAAACTTTAGTTTTATTGCTTGCTGTTGATTCCTTAAGAAATTATTGACTGGGGACAAAAGTAGTCCGGTCCCGCTAGCCTAAAAAAAACATCTCGGTATATGCAGTGGGGAGTGGAAGCATGGGGGTTGATGAGGTTGAATATCTATAGGATATAGAGATCTGCAGGAACTGGGGTAAAAGGAATAAGATGAGCTCCTACTTTGTGGTTCATCCTACTTGTTCTACTATTTTCCTCAGAGGGCTCATAAGTAAACTAGTACCTTCAAACGGGTACTTTGTAGACTGAACCAGACAGTCTGACAGTCTGGGTTTGAGTAAAAGTTATGCCACTTTCTAACAGAATGATCTTGGATAAGTTATTTTACTCCCTGTACTATAATTTACTTATCTATAAAATCCAGTTAGTAATTATACCTACCTCATGAAGGTTGTAAAGTGCCTATAAAGGGTAAATGAGCTAATACTTGTAAATGTTTAAAGCAGCAGTACTAACACACGACAAATTCTGAATCATTTAATGTATGTGAATATATATATAAATACATATATATTGTACTTAATATCACTCAACTTTGTCAGTGGAAGGTGAAATGGTTAAAATAGATTTTTCTAGTGATATTTAAAATTGAATATCTCATAGGCACTGATGGACACAGGTATTTAATAATACTTTGGCTCTCAGTGTATAATATTTGTATTAAATCCAGATTTAGATGATTTAATTCTGTATCTATCTCACACCAAGAAAAATTTGAGAAATACCAACGTTTTAAGATTTTTCCCCCCTTTTTGAGTTATAGCTATACAAAGCAACCACTGTAGCACTCAGGTAGTGATTTTTTTTCTTGTTACTTTCTTTCTTTTTTCTTTTTTAAATTTTTTTTTTCAGTATTCCAAAATTCATTGTTTATGTACCACACTCAATGCTCCATGCAATACATGCCCTCCCTAATACCCACCACCAGGCTCACCCAACTCCCCAACCCTCTCCCCTCCAAAACGCTCAGTTGTTTCTGAGTCTACAATCTCTCATGGTTTGTCTCCCCCTTGCCACCCCCACTTTACCCCAACTCACTTCTCATCTCCATCTCCCAATGTCCTCTGTGTTATTCCTCCAAGTCAGTGAAACCATATGATAATTGATTCTCTCTCCTTGACTTATATCACTCAGCATAATCTCTTCTAGTCCTGTTCATATTGATTCAAAAGTTAGTTATTCATCCTTTCTGATGGAGGCATAATATCCATGGTATATATGTACCATATATTCTTTATCCATTCGTCTGTTGAAGGGCATCTTTGTTCTTTCCACAGTTTGGTGACTGTGGCCATTGCTGCTATGAACATTGGGGTACTGAGAGCCCTTCCTTTCACTACATCTGTATCTTTGCGGTAAATATCCAATAGAGCAATTTCAAGGTCATACTGTAGCTCTATTTTTAATTTCTTAAGGAATCTCCATATTGTGTAAGGTGATATCTCAATATGGTTTTGATTTGAATCTCCCTGATGGATAAAGATAATGAATATTTTTTTCATGTGTCTGTTAGCCATTTGTATGTCTTCTTTGGAGAAGTGTCTGTTCATGTCTTCTACCCATTTTTGACATGATTATCAGTTTTGTGTGTGTTGAGTTTGAGAAATTCTTCATAGATCTTGGATATCAGCCCTCTGTCTGTAGTGTCATTTGTGAATACCTTCTCCCATTCCATGGGTTGCCTCTTTGTTTTGTTGACTGTTTCCTTTGCTATGCAGAAATTTTTAATCTTGATGAAGTCCCAAAATTTAATTTTCACTTTTGTTTCCTTTGCCTTTAGTGATATGTCTTGAAAGAAGTTGCTGTGACTGATGTCAAAGAGATTACTGCCTATGTTCTCCTCAGAGATTTTGATAGATTCTTGTCTCATGTTGAGGTCTTTAATCCATTTTGAGTTTATCTTTGTGTATGGTGTAAGAAAATGATCGACTTTCATTCTTCTATATATAGCTGTCCATTTTTCCCAGCACCATTTATTAAAGAAATTGTTCTTTTTCTACTGTATATTTTTTCCTGCTTTGTCAAAGATTATTTGACCTTACGGTTGAGGGTCCATATCTGGGCATTTTACTCTGTTTTGCTGGTCTATGTGTCTGTTTTTGTGCCAGTACCGTGCTGTCTTGGTGATCACAGCTTTGTACTAAAGCTTGAAATCAGGCAACGTGATGCCCCCAGTTTTGTTTTTCTTTTTCAACATTTCCTTAGCAATTTGTGGTTTCTTCTGGTTCCATGCAAATTTTAGAATTGTTTGTTCCAGCTATTTGAAAAATGCTGGTGGAATTTTGATTGGGATGGCATTGAAAGTATAGCTTGTTTTAGGCAGTATAGACATTTAAACAATGTTTATTCTTCTGATCCATGAGCATGGAATGCTCTTCCATCTTTTTGTATTCTCTTCAATTTCTTTCATGAGTGTTCTGTAGTTCCTCAAGTATATATCCATTACCTCTTTGGTTAGATTTATTCCCAGCTATATTTTGGTTCTTGGTGCTACAGTTAATAGAATCAATTCTCTAATTTCCCTTTCTATATTTTCATTGTTAGTGTATAAGAAAGCAATTGATTTCTGTACATTTGTATCTTGCCACATTACTGAATTGCTGTATGAGTTCTAGTAGTTGCGGGTGGAGTCTTTTGGGTTTTCCAGAGAAAGTATCATGTCGTCTGTGAAGAGAGAGAGTTTGACCTCTTCATTGACAATTTGAATATGTTTTATTTCTCTTTGTTGTCTGATTGCTGTTGGTAGGACTATGTTGAACAAGAGTGGCGAGAGTGGGCATCCTTATCGTGTTCCTGATCTGAAAGGGAAGGCTTTCAGCTTTTTCCCATTAAGGATGATATTCGCTGTGGGTTTTTCATAGATATATTTTATGAACTTGAGGGATGTTCCCTCTATCCCTATATGCTGAAGCGTTTTAATCAGGAATGGATGCTGGATTTTGTCAAATGCTTTTTCTGCACCAATTGAGAGGATGATGTGATTCTTCTCTCTTCTCTTATTGATCTGTTGCATCACATTGATTGATTTGCGAATGTTGAACCACCCTTGCATCCCATGGATAAATCCCACCTGGTCATGGTGGATAATCTTTTTAATGTACTGTTGGATCCTATTAGCTAGGACCTTGTTGAGAATCTTAGCATCTATATTGGTCTGAAATTCTCCTTTTTGTTGGGGTCTTTGCATAGTGTGGGGATCAAGGTAATGCTGGCTTCTTAGAAAGAGTCTAGAAGTTTTCTTTCTGTTTCTATTTTTTGAAACAGTTTCAGGAGAATATATATTATTTCTTCTTTGAATGTTTGGTATAATTCTCCAGGGAATCCATCAGGTCCTGGGCTCTTGTTTTTTGGGAGGTTTTTGAGCACTGCTTCAATCTTGTTACTAGATATTGGTCGATTCAGGTTGTCAGTTTCTTCCTGATTCAGTTTTGGAAGTTTATAGGTTTCCAGGAATGCATCCATTTTGTCTAGGTTGCTTAAACTTATTGGTATATTACTTTGATAATCATTTCTGATGATTATTTCTATTTCCTTAGTGTAAGTCATGATCTCTACCTTTTCATTCATAATTTTATTAATTTGAGTTCTCTTTCTTTTCTTTTGGATTAGTTTGACCAGTGGTTTATTGATCTAATTGATTCTTTCAAAAACTAGCTTCTGGTTTCATTGATGGGTTCTATTGTATCTCCAGTTTGTATCTCATTTATCTCTGCTCCAATCTTGATTATTTCCCTTCTTGTGTGTGGGGTTGGCTTAACTTGTTGATTCTCCTGTTCTTTAAGGTGTAAAGAGAGCTGGTGTATTCTGGATTTTTTAGGTGTTTGTTTGTTTGTTTTGTTTTGTTTGTTTGTTTGCTTTTGAGTGAGGTTTGGATGGCTATGTATTTCCCCCTTAGGACCACCTTTGCTATATCCCATAGGTTTTGGACAGCTGTGTCTTCATTCTCATTGGTTTCCATGAATTGTTTAAGTTACTCTTTGATTTCCTGGTTGATCCTTAAGCAGGGTGGTCTTTAGCTTAAGTGTTTGAATTCCTTCCAAACTTTTTCTTGTGGTTGAGTTCCAGTTTCAAAGCATCGTGGTCTGAGAATATGCAAGGAATAATATCAATCTTTTGGTTTCAGTTGAGCCCTGATTTGTAAGCCAGTATGTGGTCTATTCCAGAGAAAGTTCTAAATGCTCTTAAGAAAAATTAGTATTCTGTTGTTTTAGGTGGAATGTTCTATGAGGTCTATCTGGTCCACTGTCATTCAGTGCTCTTGTTTCTTTATTGATTTTCTGCTTGGATGATCTGTGTTTTATTGAAAGTGGTGTGTTAAGATCCTCTACTGTTAATGTAATTATATCAGTATAACTCTTTATCTTGCTTAACAATTGTCTTATGTAGTTGGCTACTTCTGTAATGGGATCATAAGTACTTACAATTGTTAGATCTTCTTGGTGGATAGACACTTTAAGAATGATGTAGTGTCCTTCTTTATCTCTGACTACAGTTTTTACCTTAAAATCTAATTTACCTGATACGAGAATTGCAACCCCAGCTTTCTTTTGAGGCTCATTGGCATGAAAGATGCTTCTCCATCCCTTCACTTTCAGTCTGGATGTATCTTTAGGTTCCAAATGGGTCTCTTGTAGACAGCATATGGATGGATCCTGTCATTTTATCCCATCTGCAACCCCGTGCCATTTTATGGAGGCATTTAGGCTGTTCACATTGAGAGTGATTATTGAAAGATGTTTTTATTGACATCATGTTGCCTATAAAGTCCTTGTTTCTATAGCTTATCTCTGTAAATCTCTGTTTTATATCACTCTTGGGTTATTTCTTCTTTTATTGAAACCTCCTTAATATTTCTTATAGTGCTGGCTTGGTGATCACATACTCTTTTAACCTTGCAGGTCTTGGAAGCTCTTTATCTCTCCTTCCGTTTTGAACATCAACCTTGTTGGATAAAGTATTCTTGGCTGCAGCCAAGAAAAATTCTTTTCTCATTCAGTGCCCTGAATATGTCTTGCCAGCCCTTTCTGACTTGCCAGGTTTCTGTGGAAAGGTCTGATGTTATTCTGATGGACTTTCTCTTACATAAGGAATCTTGCCCCTAACTGCCCCCAGAAGCTCTTGTCTAAAATTATGGTTCATCAGTCTCACAATCAAGTGTCTTAAGGTCTTTCTAGATTCATTGATGTTGGGAGGGGGTGTTCTTTATACCTCAAACGTGAATGTTGGTTCCATTCCCCAGATTGGGAAAATTTTCATACAGAATTTGTTCAACTATATCTTCTAGTCTTCTCTCTTTCTCCACCCTGCAGGGACCCCAACAATTCTGATGCTGGAACATTTCATGGCATCATTTATTTCCTTAATTCTGTTTTCATGGCTTCTAAGCTGATTCTTCCATACCTCCTCCTGATCTTTTTCTCTATCAGTTTGTCCTCTAGATCACTAATTCTATCTTCGGCTTCAGTTACCCTAGCTGTCAGAGTATTTAGATTAGATTGGATTTCACTGATAACATTTTTAACTTCTTCCTAGGAAGTTTTCACTTCTGCCCTTAGAGAGTCTATAATGGCTTTCCCCAACCTATCCATTGCCTGGATAATTGTTATCCTGAATTCCCTTTCTGACATGCAGTTTATGTCCATTTCCATTAGTTCTGATGGAGAGGGCACAGTCTCTGAATTTTCCTCTGTTGGGTGTTCCTCCACCTAGCCATTTTGGTGAGGGGTGTTTGAGGAGATGTATAGCTGAATATATCAACTGTGATCCAGGCAAGGTGCACCCTGGACGCTTCTTAGAAATCAGAAGTCACCACCAAGAAGAAAGAAAAAAGGAAAAGAGAAAGAGAGAGGAAAAAAAGGGAAGACCCAACCAGAATGGGTCCCAAAGGTAAGATTTATAAGGTATACAAACAAAAACAGAGAAACAAAAAAGACTGACAAAAGTAAATGACAAGGAAAAAAAAGAAAGAACCCAGCCAAAATGAACCCCAAGATTTGTATAATACCAGAACAAAAGCAAATACACAGAACCACTGTGGGAGGGTAGGTTGTAAATCCTCAGTGTGGGTAAGGAAGGTTATTTTATTATTCCTGGGTATATCTTGATATCTTTTTTAAAGGACTCAACTTTCCAGAGATAAAGGGAAATTAAAAGTGGCTTATATATAGGGGTAGTATTGAATAGGGAAAGAAGATTACCTTGAAGCTTATATCTATATGTATATTAAAAAATAGAAAAGAAAAAGAAAAACACATATGCATGAAAAAAGTTCAAGTTAAAAGGTTGTTATGGAATATGTTGTATTAAACCTCTAGTTGTAATGGAGAGATTAAAAAAATTTAAAATAACAAGAATAGTGGGAATGAATTAAAAATAAAAATTATATCTATGAAATATAGAGGTTGTAGGGCAATACCAGGAGCTTAGTATATTGTTTTCCCCTGATATTGGGGTTTTACAGTTTTATGGGGACCCTGTGGTGGTTGTCCTCTCATTCTTTTGGCTGGATTTCTGGGGAGGAGCCTGCTGTGTTGTTTTTCAGTCAGTGTTGCTTGGGTTCTTCTTGCTACTTTTGACAGCATATTTTTTCAAGCAGAAAATCATTTTAAATGAAGCAAGTTTCGAATGGAGCTACCTGTAGAGAATTGTAAATAGAATACATAGGATCTGAACATGTTGTATTTAGATATTCAGGAAATATTTCAAATTAAAAGGTTCTCTAGAGAGTTTATAATCAAACTCAGACATAACCAATAAAAAAATCACTTGGTAGTGAAGTATTATTTCCCTTCCCTTTTTCAAACATTAAGGATGCACTATACTCATCAATGGCACAAAATTCCTCATATGTCCAATGCTCTTTATTATGTCATATAGGGATGCCTGGGTGGCTCAGTCAGTTGAACATCTGCCTTTGGGTCAGGTCATGATCCCAAGGTCCTGGGATCAAGTTCTGCATAAGTCTCCTTGTTTGGCAGGGAGCCTGCTTCTCCCTCTACCTGCTGTTCTCCCTGCTTGTTCTCTCTCTCTTTCTGACAAATAAAGAAATAAATAAAATCTTTATTATGTCATATAAAATTCATGTGTGTGTAACAATAAATTTCCTTAATTAGTTTAGATAAAATCCTTTTAAATATTATTTCCAGAACCTGAAATGAGGTAATTACATTTCCCTAGTCTTTCTTAAGGTCTTCTTTAAGCAAACTTTCCAAAATTGTTCTTATTTTCTGTGTTTCTTAATGAAAGTGCTAATGAGAATTTTCTCTTAATAGTTGTGTACATCCTATTGAACAGATATAATGTCAACTCTGTTTATTCAGAGGAGTCTTCTTCTATTTATTTTAGAAATTGAACGATTTTCAGTTATTGATGGTGTCTATATATTCACATCAGTTCAGCTGTTTTGATGGAACTTGCATCATTAACCTGTAACTAAATGTGTGATTGACTAAATTGCCCAGTGAATCTGTTTTATGGAGAACAAGATAGGGAGAGAGCTTTCATCCATTTTATATACATGACCAACTTTTTTTTTTTTTTTTGGTAAGTTCTAGTATTATTTAATTTTCTATATTTTACTTTTTTTCCCCAGAAGAATAGATCAAATATTTTAATAAATAAACTGATTGAATAAATTGATTTACTAACCAAGGTCATGATTTAATCCAGGAGCTGATGGTAAATAATGTATAAGATTTTCAAAACTTGTCAAACACAAAATTATCTCATCTTAAAATTGTGTTTTTAACAGTGTGTGTCAAGATACTTTAATTTTTAAAAAATGAATGTTAAAAACTGGAAACTATTTGGAAGAAAAGTTTTAGGAAAATAAATATGTTTCCATGGGAAATGAAGATGGATATTAGGAGAATATCCCAGAATAGAATCAGTGATTAAAACATTGTCTGGAGACTACAGTCAACCTCGTGGGTTCACAAAATTGATCTTGTTAGAACTGTGAATTGATCAGACTCAGTAAAATTGACTTACAACTAAAATGATTGAATTATAGATAAACCAGAGGGCCAATTTAAAAGGAAAAATGTAATTTTCAAGCAATTTGTGTCATTTGCCAAGTACTTTATTTATTGGAAAGAAATTATCAACCAGTATTTATCAGGTAGCCATGATATGTCATGTGCTATGCATGCAATATTTAAAAAAAGACACACAATTTCTGTACTTTCAGAAATAATTCAAATTAACAAAGATAATGGTGATTATGAAAGCACAATACACACGTCTCTACCACACAGAAATCCTTCTAAAACCAGTTGAGTCCTTGAGGCCAAATTTTGCCCAGTACTATGTTAAAATGCTGTCAGTATGTTCCCTTAAAATTCAGTTCACAAATCTCACAAGTATTAAAAAAAAAAAAAAAAGTTTCCTGTAGCTATAAAACACTTTCTCCAGTGCTCCATGGAATTTCTTTAAATTTATTTTTCAAGTACCTAGTAATGTTTCCTGGTTGCTCCTCAGATTGGTCCTTTTGGTTGTATCATGTTATCTATCATTTTTCTCCTCTTTTACATTGACAGTGTGTGCTTCTATTATCCCCCTATGCTGAAAAGACCAGTTTTATTATCTCACCAAGATATTACTGTTTTTAATGCTCACTGATATGGGAGTTCAGGTATTATATAATGTCCAAAACATCGTGTTTACATTGAAAACATCAATACACAATGTCCCACTAAACTACTCTATGCCATTGACCCTGCTCTTGCCAGTATCCCCAAGCTTGCTATGCCTAGATACAAAGGATATTAAAAGCTGCAGGTAACAGTATGATTAATGACTTGTTTTTAATGCTTAATATTTTTAAATCAACATATATTGAACTTCTGTGTATGTAACTTCTTCTTCTTCTTTTTTTTTTTTTAAGAGAGAGAGCACATGAGTGAGGTGAGGGGAGAGGGGCAGAGGGGAAGGAATCTTATTAAACAGGCTTCATGCCCAGTAAAGAGTGCAACCTAGAGTTTGATCTCATAACCCTGAGATTATAAACTGAGTTGAAATCAGAAGTTGGATATTTCATTGACTGAGTCTCCCAGGTGCCCAACGACTACTTGTTTTTGTTGCAGTTTTTCTACCAATGGCTAAGACAAACTCTACAGGGTGAGGAGCATGATCTGGAGAAGAGTCTTTTGTCTTTTTAATCTTCCAGACTCTTAAAAATTAATGGTGCACTTGAAAGCTCTCTGTCCTTCCTCCCCTGAAGTTGCTCTGTTCTCCCTTCAGGGATGGTAGGAGTTCTGGATATCTCTGAAGTCTAGAGTAAACATAAATAACTCTTAAATTTAATAAAATTTAAACTTAATAAAATTAAAATCTTGCTCTATGACAATTACATTGGGCTGCATTTATTTATTTATTTATATTTGTTTTGTTGCAAGCTTCTTTTTAAATTCTAGTTAGCATATAGTGTAATATTATATTCAGGAGTAGAATTTGGTGATTTGTACTTATGTATAACATCCAGTGTTCATCACCACAAGTGTCCTGCTTATGGAATATATTTTTTACAAATATATTTCAATGCTTGGAGCAATTTATCACCTACAAATTGATTTTTCTGTATCTGATATGATTTGTTATATTGACTTACATTCTCATTCATTTCTCTTGTTTTAGAAATTTGGGAAACCACTTCACTATGACCTTTGTGGTCTCAACCACAAATATTTGCAATTTAGCAATTTTGTTTTTTATAATAATTATGCAAATTTTGAAAGCTTATTATCACCTAATATATCATGTTCTCTCTCTCTTTTTTTTTTTTGAGGTTTTTAGCCGCTTTATTCATACTTGCCAAAAGTTGGAAGCAACCAAGATGCTTTTCTTGTTGTTGTTGTTTTTAACATTTTCATTTAATTTTTTTTCATGTTTATATACACTACTGTAAGTAAGACTTTATCACGAAGATTTGTTTTTTGTCTAAAAACTTTTATTTTAAAAGATTTTTGCTCTAAAGGATTTTTTTAGTTATGCTTTCTTCTATTTCCTTCTTTTTTAACTTTATTTTTTTCCAGTTTCATTGAAATATAACTGACACATACAATTGCTTAAATTTAAAGTTTACAGCATGATCTGACATATATATTTATTGTGGAATGATCATTGCAAGAAGTTTAGTTAACATCCGTCACATCTCATAATTACAAATTGTTTTCCTTGTGATAAGAAGTTTTAAGATCCCCTATCTTTGCAACTTTCAAATATACAATACAGTATTGTATTAATTAAAGAAATTAAAGATGCAAATAAGTGGAAAGATATATCATGTTCATGGATCAAAAAAATTGGAAAAAATAATATTATTAAAATAGCCATACTATCCAAAAAATTGATGATTCAATGCAGTCCCTATCAAGATATCAATGACACTTTCCAAGAAAAAAATTGAAAAAAAAAAATCCTAAAATTCACATAGGACTATAAAAGACCAAATAGTTAAAGCAATATCGAGAAAGAACACAACTGGAAATGCCACACTACCTGATTTCAGACAATATTACAAGGCTATAGTAATTAAAACTATATAGTACTGACATTAAAAAAAAATAAAGCAGACAGGTCAATTAATTTTTGACAAAGGTGCCAAAATACTATAATGTGGAAAGATAGTCTCTTCAAAAAAACAAAACAAAACTAAGTTGGGGAAACTAGATATTCACATCCAAAAGAATGAAACTAGATACCTGTCTTTCACCACATACAAAAAAGAACTCAAATGGATTAAAGGATAAATAAAAACTTAAACTCTTAGAAGAAAACATAGGTGATAAGATCCCTGACATAGATCTTGGCAACTATTTTTCAATTTTGACACCAAAAGTAAAGACAATAAAAACAAAATTAAACAAGGGGCACTACCTCAAACTGCAGAGCAAAATAAACAAGCAACAGAATGATATGGCAGCTACACAGTGGGAGAAAATATTTTCTTTTTAAAAAATATTTTATTTATTTATTTGACAGAGAGAGAGATCACAAGTGGGCAGAGAGGCAGGCAGAGAGAGAGGGGGATGCAGGCTCCCTGCTGAGCAGAGAGCCCTATGTGGGGCTCAATCCCAGGACCCTGAGATCATGACCTGGCCTGAAGGCAGAGGCTTAGCACACTGAACCACACAGGCATCCCTGGAGGAAATATTTTCAAACCACGTATCTGATAATGGAATTTATGACTCAACAGCAGAAACAAAAACAAAAACAAAAATAACCCCAATTTCAAAATGGGCAAAGGATCTAAAGAAACATTCTGTAAAAGAAGACATCCTAATGGCTAACAGGTATATGAAAAAGTGTTCAACATCATTAATCATTAGTGACATGCAAATCAAAATTACCATGAGATATCATTTTGTACCTGTTAGTATGTCTAGTATCAACAAAGTCAAGACAGAACTAATGCTGGTAAAGACACAGAAGAAAGGAAATCCTTGCAAATTGGTGGTCGTCCTGTAAATCAGTATAGCCATTATGGAAAACAATATGGAGATTGAATTTGCCAAGGGAGTAGAACTTAAATCTCCCACAAAAAAAGTTAAATATGTGTAGGGATGGATATGCTAATAAACTCATGAGGGGCATACTTTCACAATGTATATTAAATCATCATGTGCATTTTAATATATTGCAATTTTATTTCTCAATTATACCTCAAGAAAGCTGAAAAATGATACATTACACTATGGAATACTCAGCAACAGTTAAAATGATTTAAAAAAAAAATATATATATATATATATATATATCAACAGGGAAAAATCTCTAAGATAGATCATTGAGGGGAGAGAGCTATTGCAGAGAAATTTATATGTACAGTTGATCTCAATTATGTAAAAATATATGCACACAAAACCATGTTATGTATAATTATGCATAAAGAGAGCGATTGCATAGAGGAAATGTCTGAAAGTTCAGGATATGAATCAATTGCAAGGTAATGGAATCAGGAAAGTAGTTAATGTAGATTTCTGCTTTATTTGGAAACCATGAATGTATATAGAGAGAATATATATTGGTATTCATTGTCTCATCAGAAATTGCTAAAATAGGGACATCGGGATGGCTAGTCACTTAAACATCCCACTGGATTTCAGCTGAGGTCATGATCTCAGGGTTTTGGGATTGAGTCCAACCTCTGTCTTGAGCTGAGCATGGAGCCTGCTGGAGATTCTCTCCCTCCCTCTACCTGTCCCCTGCCCTCCTGCACAGAACCTGTGCATGCTCTCTCTCTCTCAAATAAATAAATAAATAATAAAAATAAAAATAAATAAATAAAACCTGAATGCAAAATAGAAGATAAAAAAAGTAAACATATAAGTGTAAAAGGCACATAATATGATTATATATGTAGATATACTGATTCTCTCATTTCAATTTTGTGAGAAATTAAATTATAATGATAATCAGTGTATTATGCTGCTTAATTTCAAAAAATAGATCTGTCATATAACATATACCCAGATACATTTAAATTAAATATTTTTTAAAACACAAATACATAAATATAAATATAAATATACCTAAGTATATACAATTCATGACAAAGAAAGTAATTTTCACTATAATGAGTACTTGCAATTTAAAATGTTTTTGACTATATATATATTCAAATTTTTCTCTCCAAAACTGGCATTAACAATATTTAAATGTCAAATGTCAAACCAGAAAATAAATAATTGTAGCATACCTTTTTTTTTTTTTTTTTAAGATTTTAATTATTTGAAAGAGAGAGCACAAACAGGGTATGGGTAGGGGGAGAGGAAAAAGCAGACTCCCTGCTAAGCAAGGAGCTCAATGTGGGATTTGATCTTAGTACCCTGGGTTCATGACCTGAGTTGAAGGCAGACACTTAACTGACTAAGCCACCCAGGGCCCCTAATGGTATTCCTAAAATATATTAATACCACAAGAGAAGAAAATTTGTTCTTTTTGTTCTTTTTTTCCTAAAATATTGCTTTGTGCATCACTTGGCCCTCAACAATATTTGATTAATGGATAACATTCAGGAAAATGCCAGTAGCAACAGAAGAAAAATACTGATTTATGGGAAAAAATATTAAAAATAGCAAATACACATGTAAAAAATATGTGCATAACTTTGTACATGTGCACGAGCATATTCACACACATAAGTGTTTGCGCACATAAAAGAGATGGGAAAATGGATATTGGAGAAGATAAGGCAATTATTTTAAAGGTTTTATGGTTTAGCTTTCTTTTTTAGACCTGCAATGACCCAAAAGGGATTCTGCCAAGGCTAGATCAGTGGAAGAGAATTTATGGTATCAGGAGAGCGCTCAAAGACCATTCCCGGAAGAAGCTGTGAGTTGACCTGTGACATTGGCATCTTTGTAACTGCTAACTCAGATGTCTTGTCTCTTTTTCCTTTCTCATACTACCAGAGATAATCTTCTTTTCCTTCCACTTTGAAAATAAATGTCTTAATCAAAGAATAATAAAGAGTAACTAACTTACAAATGAGAAACTGAGAATCAAATGGTTCTTCTAAAATAACCAGTCTGTCTTTAAAGAAGACTTAATCTAAGGGAAAGGAAAAGGAAAAAAAGTTAATCCTGAAATGATAAGGTATATAAATTCCACTGGTGAAAACCATAACTTGGGAAACTGTGACATATGTTTCCAGAAAAGGATTACTTGATGATGGTATCTGGAGGTAATCCTAATGCTGAAAAGAACACTTCATCATAAATATCTTTTTCTGAAATAATAATTCCAGCCCCTAAAAAAGATGATTGTTGAGAATTCCTTCCAGGAGTCTCATAGATTACAATAAAGGTGACACAGATTGCTGTTCTTGAGTTGACGAAACATGGCTGGAACAATAATGTTGGAAAATGCTATCCTGTTTTGTGTGTGGTTCCTGATGTGCTAAATATATCATACATACCTGTTCAATAATGATTAATTGAGAATATGCAGTAATCCAAGACCTAAATATAAGGGGTTGGAAAATTTATAGAAGTTGTTTCTTTACCAAAAAATGATCTGCTGAAAAAGTAAATGCTTTGATAATGTCCCAAGTATCATGCCAGAAGTTTACTTCTAGGATCTGGCATTGGATGATATGATCACAAAAACATTTATGAAATATCATTTATACTAATATAATAGTATTAATGATTGATTATTTTCAATGTAACACTTTTTTCTTCAAAATATTATTGAAGTAATTTAATGTAAGTGTGAAAAAAAAACAAAACACTTTACCATGCTAGAAAAGTTTATATGGTATAAAAAGAAAAAGAAAATATAAATTTTCAAAATAGTATATCTATCACTTTATGGTCAAGAGGTTACTGTCCATGTATGACTAAGACAAATAGTGAACAAGTTAATAAATATAGGCCGTGTCGTTTATATCTGTGAAACAGTGGATTTAGATCTGATTAATATTCAAGAGCTCAAAAATGCAAGAAGGTCAGACATTACACAGCTCTAATAGTCTCTCTTCCCACTTAAAAAAAGGGAGGGAGAACAGCAACAACAACAACAAAAAAACCATGGCATTTCCTCTGGTTTCTTCAGTCTTTGGTTCTTTTCCCTGCCTCCCCATCTCTAAGTGAGCGGGCATAAGTTTAGACCTCTGGGCTTTGCTTAAAAGAATCCACATTAATTACCGCTCATCAGCATTCATCATGGTGACAGATCCTGTTAGCGGGGCTGTTTATTTTGTTCTCACCTTTTCTGCTTGGCTGTCAGATGGAAGAATTTTATGGTTCTTGAGGGAACAATCCTTCTCTATGACCAGCTGCTTTGAAGAAAAAAAAAAAAGTATCTTCTCTTCAGTGTTGTACTGGCTTTGGTTAATTCCTTGTAAATGAAATGGCACAAATGCAGCAATTAATAGTCTCCTTTAATTGAGTTCATTTATAACAGAGCAGAGTTAAACCAACCAAAAAGTCACTGAACAAAATCCTGAATGTAATAATATTTCAAGTGCTTTTCAAAGATAATAACTAGACTTACATTGTCCTGTGAAGGCTATGTTTGTATATTGCTTAACTTAAACAATAAGTATAATAATGCACTGTTATTTTACAAAAATGATTTGCATTGCTTTTGTTTTACACGCCTGTATATGATGTTTTGGCTTCTTTTGGATCAATCAGTTTTTATTGCTGCAGGCTTTTTAAATTATATCTTAACTCTATGTTTAATACTCAGCATCCCTTGCCAGATTTTTTAGGATAAACTTAACATCTTTGCTTATGAAAAGGATAAGTTTATGCTAAAAAGTGAACATGAGCTTCAAATAATCAGATGCTTAAAAAAATAAACAAACAAACAAAAAAACAAAAACAAAAAAACTGGAGGAGTACCAGGAGAGATCTGTGGCTTCTAGTTAGGGTGAATCTAGCAATTTTAGAAAAATTACTAAAAACAACTGAAAAAACAGCTGAATGAAAATTTTCTTAAGTATCAAGTAGCTGACAAACACTTGAAAATTACTGGCCACAATAAAGAAAAAGAATTTTCAAGAGGTAAATCCAGTAATGGGTCTACCTTTGAACTATAGGAGTGTGATCCTGGAGTCCCAGAGATGGCTGAAATAAAAGAGGGACTTGGGTAGTGTTACAGGATTGAAGAAATGAATACAAGGTACCTTAAAAGTAGCAAGTACAAATCAGATATAAATTTTCCCTGATAAGGATTTCAGTCCTGCTTGGGGTCATTGTCCCTATCTAGAAAATTGCAAGATTCAAAATTGAATTGAGAAAAAATAATTGAATTGAGGCGATGATGTGTTGCTAAGTCCAATTCAAAAATAAATTCAAGCACTCTATGGAAAAAAAAAAAATTACATAAATTTCCCTCTAAATAATTCTGTAAGTATTTTGATTTTCATACTTAATGTCTGTCATTCAATCAAAGATATTCAGACACACTAGGCTGTAAGATGAGTAACACACAGCACAAGAAATGTTATAGTGGATTATTATACAATGATTGTGAAATAAGCATGGTTGATGTGATCATAGAGTTAAAAAATTAAGCTTCAAAACTTCACAAAGGACCTGGAAACTGTAGAAAGTAGCAGTAAATTTTTTTTTAAATCCCTAGTAAAATTTCTAATCTTAGTATTGCAATGAGCAAGACTAAAATTCAGTGGTTGAAGAGTAGCTTGGCTATAACTTAATGAAAAATTATTATATTGGAAGATAGTTGGAAGAAAATATCCAAAATGAAAAATGAGACAAAAGAATTACAAATAAATATAAAAGAGAATTTAGTAAACTTAGAAGATGTAAAAAAGATCTAACATATATTTAGTCCAAGGAAATATATAGAACATAGCAAAGGAAATACGTGGAAAAAATAAGAAGAGTTGAAAATTTTCCAAAACTGATAAAAAATATCAATTTACAGATTTAAAGAATTCAATAAATCCCAAACAAGAAAAAATAGAATAACCTTCCCCCATTTAGATATATGTAGTTTCTATGCAGAAGTTATATTAAGAAAATAATAATAATAATGGAATCCTACAAATAGTCACTAAAAAGAGTAGAAATAGTTAAAAAGGAACAACAGGCTCATGGGGATGTTTCAATAACAGGGATAGAAGTGAGAATGAGCAAATAATATATTAAATATTTTTAGGGAAAATAACTGCCAACTCAGAATTCTGTACTTCCTAAAGCGCCTTTTGTTCCATGGTACATAATTAGTCTTTTCTCTTTGGCTGTTCTAATAGTGTTTCAATTTCTTTGTTGTTCTACAGTTTTGATGATAAAAGTGTAGATTTCTTGTTTTCATTATTTGTTTGTTTAAAATATGATGCTTGGAAATGATTCATCATTCTAAGTCTTCTATTTCAGAAATTGCACCCTCATTATATTTCTATAGACCATTGATTATATACCAATTATAGACCAATGCATATAATTCTGTATTTACCATTCTATTTACTTCCATTCTGAAATTTGGGGTATATGTATATGATAGTCTCCTGTACATTTTGTGTCTCTTAAAATTTCCTTGTTAGAATATTTTCCAACTCATTTTTCTATGTTGCTACATCGATAATCTTGTCAACTTTATTTTCCAATCCCTTTATCTTCTGTTCATCTCTTTAAATCTGCCTTTCCCACATTTTTTTTTTTATTATTGTATTTTTAGTTTCTAAATTAAACCAAATCTTTATTGGGTTCTATTTAAAAATCTGCCCAGTCAGGTTTTTAATAGTTTCTAATGCTTTACTCACACTTTATTTTTTTAATTAAATTTATTTATTTTCAGCATAACAGTATTCATTATTTTTTTCACCACACCCAGTGCTCCATGCAATCCGTGCCCTCTATAATACCCACCACCTGGTACCCCGACCTCCCACCCCCCTCTTTACTCACTCTTTAAATTGTTTTTTTTTCCCTTTAAAAAGTCTAACTTACGTATTTTGCCTTCTGTCATCTATTAATTCCAAACCTCCTACCCCGGCAGGTATGAGTTATCAGTTTTGTTTTGTTTTGCTTTCCTCCTAATAGATCTTTCATGATTTTATCCTTAAATCTTATTTTATTTTATGTTACTATTTCATTTTATTTTATGTGAAATTTTATGATCCTTGAACATATATATAAGCATTCTTTCTAACCTTCTCTGTATCATTCTAGTGTTAATGTATATGCTACCGAAGCAAGCAGATGATATATATTTTTTTTTCCTAAGTGTTGCTATTACCCACTGGTATTAGGAATTATTGATCCAAATCCATACTCATTCAAGCTTGTGGTTAGAAATTAGTGTGGTCAATTCTCTCTCTTCTTATTTGTTCCCATTTAATCTAAATCCAATGTAAATAAAAACATCGAAGTTAGTTTTTTTTTTCCCCAACATGCATGCTGATGGAATCACTCTTAATAAGTTCAGATTTATATGGGGCCTTTTAATTTTTTTTTTTTTTAAGATTTTATTTATTTGAGAGAGAGAGAGAGGGAGAGAAGGCTTGCCCTGGAGCTGGGGGACGGGCAGAGGGAGAAGGAGAAACAGACTCTCCCTGAGCAGGAAGCCCTATGTGTGGCTCAATCCCAAGACCCCGGGATCACAACCCAAGGACAGATGCTTACCTGACTGGGCCACGCAGGCACCCTGAAGTCTGTTTTCTAACTTCCTTTCATAACCAGTTCCCAGTCTCTGTCCCCTTTTTTTTTTTTTTTTTTTAAGATTTTATTTATTTATTTGACAGACAGAGATCACAAGTAGGCAGAGAGGCAGGCTGAGAGAAAGAGAAGGAAGCAGGCTCCCTGCTGAGCAGAGAGCCCGATGTGGGACTCGATCCGAGGACCCTGAGATCATGACCTGAGCCGAAGGCAGCGGCTTAACCCACTGAGCCACCCAGGCGCTGGTCTCTGTCCCTTTTATGCCTTTGCAGTATATTTAAATTTGTGTTACATAATAGTATGGTCTGACAAGTTCCCTAGAAGTAAAGACTGACTTCCTTAACTGCATTTTCACATACTTCACAGATACTTCACATCATCGCTGGCCTCTAAATTTTCTCTCCGCAGGTCCTCAGAAATAATTTTGTAATTAATGTTTTCGCATTAGAAGTACTTAAGACTCGCAGGAGTTTTTCTTCTCAAGTAGTATTCTCTACCTTAGAAACAGAACACACAGGTTTGAATGAACTTTAATATCTTAATATCATTTGGTCAAGCTTTACAATACAGTGCCTTGTTTTGGGTATATATGTGTGTATGTGTTTAACATTCCAAAACATGTGTCTGCTACACAAGAGAAATCTACACTCATTTTATATTTATACTCATTTTATTACTCTATTTTTTTAGTAAAGATTAAAATTTTCTTCATATCTATCCTGCACATGTCTTCCCGTTTATTTTTAGACTTTATAATTTTATTGCTGTAGTAAATGTGATATTATCTTCAATTAAAATTTGATGGAGTTATTTTTTATGATGTTTGTAACAGGTACAGAATGCACGCGGCTAACTGGCTCGTAATCATTCTTCAAGGGTCATGTCCATCTTCTCTGGTGGCCAGGAGTCTGGGGGTAATCATGTACCCAAGCTGAGTGAATCATAATGTTTTCTTCCTTTGATCGCAGCCTTAGATCCTACTGAGTAATCTGACATACGTCAAATCAAAATCTTTATAATATTTTTAATTAGATCTCTGAAAGAAGGAGATCTAAGGATGTAAACATGTCTGTTACTACCAGAATCTGGGTCTAATACCACGAGAGAGTCTATCAGAGAAAATAAAATAAAATATATAAATAAAACAGAATAATATGTGAGAGATACAGATTTCGATGCTGATCCTAGCTTTGACAAATTCTACGAAATTTAGTTATGTGACTTCACAAATATGTCTGTTTGTCTGTTTATGTATTTATTATCTCATTTTGCTTAAGCCAGTGTAAATTATAGTTGCTATTGCTTCAAGATATTACATTAGAAATATTTGTACCTTTTTTTTTTACCATATTTAATTTTTTATTTTTTATAAACATATATTTTTATCCCCAGGGGCACAGGTCTGTGAATCACCAGGTTTACACACTTCACAGCACTCACCAAAGCACATACCCTCCCCAATGTCCATAACCCCACCCCCCTTCTCCCAAACCCCCTCCCCCCAGCAACCCTCAGTTTGTTTTGTGAGATTAAGAGTCACTTATGGTTTGTCTCCTTCCCAATCCCATCTTGTTTCATTGATTCTTCTTCTACCCACTTAAGCCCCCATGTTGCATCACCACTTCCTCATATCAGGGAGATCATATGATAGTTGTCTTTCTCTGCTTGACTTATTTCGCTAAGCATGATACGCTCTAGTTCCATCCATGTTGTCGCAAATGGCAAGATTTCATTTCTTTTGATGGCTGCATAGTAATATTTGTACCTTTTTAAGAAAATTATAAATTTAGTTACAATAATAGAAATAAAAATAAACTATAACTCTAAACCTATGCACCTAGATTCATTGTTCTTACAGTAAGAATTGTCAATAATGCATGTAATGTTTGACATCACTTATCCTTTTCTTGCCAGTTATCTCTTTACTGCCTCCTGGCCCCATTTACCCTGTTGTGCCCTGCTCTGCTGGGGCTGAAGGAGATTCTGTAACCATTTCTTTCGCAAGCTGGCACAGTGTTTGACTTCGCCAGTAGGGGGCACGGGAGGGACACTGAAAGACCGCTGAGACAGGTCATTTTCTAGTTCCATCACTTGCTACCAATTTTCTGTCTGTTAAGAAAAATTACTGGCATTTTAAAGTCTTTGCTAACTTAAAAATCTGAATTATCTATGGACCTGCTTCTATTAGTTATTTTTTATCTTGATATTGGCCGTATTTTCCTGCCTTTTTATATGTCCAACTTTTTTTTTTTTTTTTAAATGTTTGCTTGACATTTGCATCTTAGCATCAGATGATACCTTTTCCCCACTGGGGAATGACTGTTTGTCTCAGTCTGTCGGTAATGGAGCCCAAGCAAGGCAGGGGCTTCAATTTTGGCTAAGACTTACTATACATTTGATTTGTTACCTTTTGTTGAATGTGACTCTCTTGGGTTTTTACCTGAGAACAAGATGGATCTCTATCTCCAGAGCCCTGAAAGACTGTGAAGGGCAAGTTTTCCCTTGAGCAATCTCTAAATTATTTTTTCACCCTTTATTCCTGCAGCTTAAAATTTTGGCAGATGTTTTAAGGGGCTGTTTTAGTCACGTGTCTGAGGCAGCCACCACCTTCGAGGACATTTGTCTCCCAAACACTATAAGACTAACAGAGATTTCATGCTGATTTACTGGACCAGTCTGCCCCAGAAATCAGCCAGGATATGAGAAAAGTCACAGTTGCCTTTGAGGGTCCTTCAGTTTTCCATCCCACGCAGCAGTCCTGTGCATTTGGGAAACATGGCTCTTTCCCATAGTGTTGATCCTGTTGCTGTGGGCAAACTGGAATCTCAGCTTATGGCCAGAATCAAATACCTCCTAGGGGGGAAACAGGCCACCTGTGAAGGACTCTACTCCACAGATTTGGTATACAGTGAAACATATAATTTTTGTAATTTATCTGACTTTCCTTATGAATTTTTGTGCGGTGTGGAAATATTAACAATCTACCACAACCCACCTGAAAATACAAGTATTTACTTATCTTTACTAGATATGTTTTCACGTAATAAAATCAATTCAATCTAGATACACACTTTGAAAAGTTCTGGCAATTATATATGATCCTGTGGCCACCAAAAGTAACTGACATTTCTATCACCCTAACGTGTTTCTCTACACTTCAGTGAAGATGATTCTCTAGCTATATGTTAATTTTTTCTTAGAGATGATTTTTTTTCTTTTTTTCTTTTTTCTTTTTTAAATATTTATTTATTTAATTATTTGACAGTGAGAGACACAGTGAGAGAGGAAACACAAGCAGGGGGAGTGAGAGAGAGAAAAGCAGGCTTCTCACATAGCAGAGAGCCAGATGCTGGGCTGGATCCCAGGACACTGGGATCATGACCTGAACCAAAGGCAGACGCTTAAGGACTGATCCACCCAGGTGCCCCTGATTTTGTTTTCTTATCGAATTTCTTTCCTAAGTGCTGTCAACTCTTATGTCACAACTCGTGTTTGTTTGTTTTTATATATTTCCACTCCAAGTTTTTGAATTTCTGAATTGTGGCATCCTGCTATATCTTTCATTGCTTATTTAATTATAATTAATTTGTTTTGAAGTATTGTGTTCTCCCTTTTGTGGTTGGGTTTTGGGGAAGTGTTTTTACTAGCTAATTAATATGGATTATCTCCTGTTTTATTCTTGCTATTTCTTTTTATGGATGATGCCTGCCTTTTCCCATTCATTTTAATTTATGCTGATATTTTTTCTGGATCAACAATTACAAGTATTTCTAAAGCAAGGCCAACTTTCTAGGTAATCTTTCCTGTTGGTAGGCAAATGCAGTTTCTTAAATACACGGCACCTTTTTTTGATAGAAAAGTTTGCTAAATCTGATTTTGTAATGAGACCTTTGCTTTTTACCTTCTAGTTTGTTTTTTATATCATCATCAGGTCTCTAAGTGCTCTTTCTCTTCTAAGAGTCCTTCCCTCCCTTAAAAGTAGTGTCTTCTAAACACTATTGTGATTGTGAACACACCAAACTATGCCTGTAAGTTCCCTAGTAGTCAGTGCTCTGATCTGCTCCTTCTTAGGCCATTTCTCAATATTTCCTTTCTGAGGGCCAGAACTTTGTCTCTGCAGGTGGTGTTACTCATTTTTCCACGATTTATCCATTTATCCACTATTAGGACTTTGCTATATTTTCCTTATTTTCACTTAATTTTTACCTGTCTCTATGTAGTGCTGTGGAATTAGAAGTAGGCATGAGTATTTTCAAATATTTGCATATATTGTAATAGGGTTCCCCAGAGAAAGAGAGCCAATAGGAAATACATATGTATATGTATACAATCCCTCATTTCCACTTTTCCCTTTCTCAGTGTTTAATGCAATATTCATGATGTTCCAGTTATCCCAGACCACATCTGTACACACACACACACACACACACACACACACACGTGTCTGTTAAGAAAAATTAAATCTTTTACTGGCATTTTAAAGTCTTTGCTAACTTAAAAATCTGAATTATACGTGAGTGTGTGTGTGTGTGTGTGTATAATTATTGTTTATTTATTTTTTTTTTTTACTGAAGAACTGAGAACCAGATTAGCTGCTGGTATAAGCCCTAGATTCCAAAAGCCTGAGAACCAAGAACTCCAATGTCAGAGGGCAGGAGAAGAAGGATAGCCTAGACCAAGGTGAAAGAGAGAAAATTCATCTTTCCTCTGGTCTTTTTGGTCTGTTCAGACTCTCACAGACGAGCTGATCCTCTTCTTACTTTGGTGAGGGAAGATCTTCTTTATTCAGGATATCGATTCAAATGTTAACCCTCTCTGGAAACATCTTCAAAGATATATTATTTTACAAGCTCTCTGGTCATCCCTTAGCCCAGCTTTGACACATAAAATGAACCATCACATATAGGAGAGCAGAAATTGGAAGAAGACTCCTAGTTTTGATTGAGTTTGATATTTGGAAGAGGTAGGAGATTTTTTTAAAGCAAATTCTGTATTTCTGACCTAGTTCCTTAACTTTATTTGGATGTCTGGCAATTTAGGTGTTTACCTGAGAAAGCCAATTCTTCCCTCATTTCCACTTTTCCCTTTCTCAGTGTTTAATGCAATATTCATGATGTTCCGGTTATCCCAGACCTTTTTAAGTTGTAAAATACATAAACTCATTGCAGCCTCAAAACCTTTGTGTATCTTTTTTCCCTGAATGTTCATGCTTTAGATCTTTAAATACCTAAGTCCTTATTATCTGAATGTCTGGTCATATTTTACCCATCCTTTCAGAATTTTGGGGAATTCCAACCAAAGTAACCCCCACTCATCAATGAAATAACCCTCCCTTATAACTACAGTACCTCTTTTTTTTTTTTTTTTTTTTCAAAATGCTTATCACTCTATGAAATGTGTTGGGTATATATCTGTTCACATATTTGTAAGCTGCCTTCTCCAGTAGCATGTAGCTTCAGAAAAACAGACATTATATTTGTTATTATTGTATTTTCACCATTTATAATCATGCCTACACACAGTAGGTATGAGACACATATTTGTTGAACAAATAGTTTTGTCAGATTCAGTTTGACTTTTTTTTTTCCTCCCATTTGTAAACAGTAGTACTCTGAGCAAAATCCAATATTTTGCCAGAAAACAGTGTCAACTCTGTATTCCATTTTGATTTATCACATGAGGAGTGTTCTCTGTTCTGGAAGTAGGATTACTGGATCAAATTGAAACTTTGAATTATGATTCAATTTATAGTTTTTGTATAGACATCATCTGAAAGTTATTTAAACTCCTGTCATTATCAATAAAGAAGCATTTTATGTCATTCTGACCTATGTGTAAGTTCAGAGGGAGACTTCCCTGCTGAAAAGCATTTCTTGTGATGTAGGCTTTCTAAGTTTCTCTGTATGATTTCTCTCCATGCACAACTTTCACTCTGCAGGGAATATTATTTACCCAATATTCTTTACTCTACCTCAAAGCTGTAAGCACTTTCAAGAAGCTCACTAACAAGATATAAACATAACATTTATCATTTCACAAATGTTTGCTTTTCTTTGAAACCCTTTTCCTGAAACTTAAAGTCTACAACAAACCTCAGTCTTTAAAGGTCCATAACAAAGGCAGAGAAAACTAAAAATGAGAAAATTGCACAACACTCTGGGTACTCTTCCTTTGAGCTCTGTGGGGTTCTCAATTTTTCCAAGACATTTTAGCCAAAAGAAGACGATGCAATTTTGGCTGTTCCTTCTCTGAGCAGTATCCCTGGGGCAGAGTATATTAAATAATGAGAGAAAAAGAAAGAAAGAGAAAGAGAAAGAGAAGGAGAAAGCGAAAGAGAAAAAGAGAGAGAAGTAACCATACTATGCTAAAGTCTGCTCTTGTCAGCATGTATTTTCACTTGGCATTTCTGAGAGCCACATTTCACAAACATCTCTGTGCCACACTGTAAGAGTCACTATATATTACAGATATTACAGGGTTAGGAAAATTCAGAAATATATGCTACTGAAGGACAATAACATAGAAAATAAATAGTACTCTACAAATTTAATAACAAAAGTGTAGAAAATGTGCATTACTCAATGAACACTGAAATAATTAGCAATTTGTACATAATTCTCCTAACAAAACGTTGCCCATGGATAATGGACATATATTAATTCATATATTGTCATATGTTATGTCATGACTTATATTAATTCAATATACATATATTTCATTGTAGTGCTACAGCTAATAAAAAAAAAAAAAATCCGAGAAGCCAAAAACACATACAGTATACCAGCTCTTTGAGAAATTAATTTAATTTCAGTATTTTTACATATAAAAGTATAATTAAAGAAATTAAAATTACCATTTAAACTATTCAAATACAAGTATAATGGCAATTTTTAACACAAAATATTGAGTATGACTAGAAAACATGATGACATTTTCCCCACAAAACATATTCTGGGAATTTTTTTTTTTTCACAGTTTGCTTTCCTCATTTTACTAATTTCTTAGAATTCCAGTTAATCCCATGAACTTATTGTTACTTTGTGCATTCTGACCTTCTTGAATTTGTTCATGGTGTTCCCTTTGTCTGGAGGTTTGAGGGGTATCCTCCGTTTCTTTTTTTTTTTCTTGCCTAACTTACTAACCCGGCTGTAACAGGTGATTTATAAAACCAACAATGTTTATGTTACATAAAAGGGTTGGAGACCATGAACTTAGTGGCATAATATGGGCAACAGTGTTCAGAGAATATCCAGCATGAGAGCTATCCAGCCATCATGAGCCAATATGAACCGAAAGATGATATTTTTTTAAAGAATAAAATCATGACTCTCATACAAATGTAAAGAGGAACACGTTTTATTTTTCTTTTAGAGGAAGTTTTTTTTTTTTTTTTTTTTCCCTACAGTTGTCTCTCCATAAGACAGAAATCCCTTGTATATCTACAGAAAATAATTATTTTGCATTGCTATCGGTTATCTAAAAACTTACAAAATTATAAAATAGTTCCCAACATGTCAGAATCCAGTAACATGGAGAGTGTGCTCTAGGCCATGCATAGATTTCCATTAAAGCAGAAATTTTCTCCTACAAATGTAAGAGTGATGGTATGAAATGTATCAGTTAACTCTGACAGATTTAAAGATTTAAATTTAAAGGTTTAAATCTGGCAGATTTAAATCTCAGTTTTATAACTGAGATTTCTCAGAGGTTGTACAACACAAAACAGTGGTATTTTTACTCACAAGGATTAGAGAAAGCATAGATCATTAGGAAAGTTTAGGAACTGTAATGATGATATTGTGTTTACCTACCCTTACAGTTCTGATTTATTATATTTCACTTAACTTGGATTTGGATCACCAACTTGAGAAAAGTAGAAAAGCACATACCATTTTTTCCAAGAACAGATGAAATGAGGAGAGATGACGCAGGCAATCACTTACATATTTAAGAATAAAAAAGGGCCATACCTTCACATAAACCTTTGCAAAATTCTGCCTTTGGCCACTGGCCTAGAGCACATGTACAGAGTTTTATAACACACTCTTTTCTTTGCAATCCTTGCCTCTGGTTTTGGCTTTGGTGGGTGTTTGCCCAATCTGTTTGGTGGAGTTAGTCCAATTCTGAGTAAAAGTGAGGAGGCTGACTTCACATTTATTGTTTAATTGCCTCATAGCTCCTCATCACTTTGGCTGTGTAAGTCTAGCCTGAAGATGCCAACAGGGAAAGGGAGATCACCATTCTCTCCAAATAACATCATTTTCTAAATGACTATTGACATTATGAAGCTATTCAAGCTAACCTATTAAAAACATAAAAAAGCAATTGAGTTAGCTTACTAACATTGCAGCAATATTCTATTCAAGAGATTGAGAAGCTGACTTCTCAGTATGCTAATGTACACCTCCGACAAGGAATACATGAATACTGAATTCATATATTCAGCAAGAACTAAGTGTATGGACTAGGTTCCTCACAGCACAAAATTAGAATTAGTAACAAAATAAAGTTGTAGTCAAAGGAAAGATAGTTATTTCTACTTAGCCATGTGTATCCCCATTTCTAGTGTATTTTATTTGCATTATTCACTGTGTCTTACATTATCTGTATCAGTTTCCATTTGTATAATTCTTTTTTTTTTTTTTTAGCAAAATAAGACCATCAATCAATACCATCTATAGTAAAAATGCAATTACATAATACTCTTTGAATTTTGGTTACTTGTCTTAAGCAATACTGCGTAACATTCACTTTTCCCCCTTGCACATTGCATACAAATTCTTTAATAGACTTTCAGAAGAAATGGCTTTAAAATAATTGTCTTTCCTTATATAATTTATTCTAATACTTTTCTTGAAAGAATAAAAATGCAACTCATTTTTTCTTTTATCTCATTGTGATGGCTCCGTGGGTTGAAGGTTAGATGTTATACAAGAACAGCATTTAATGAGATGCCTATGGACAATAATGTATTTGAATTATTAGGATAATATCAGATTCAAACACCAAAAGATGTATTAATGTTATAAAAACCAAGTGTTCTTTTTATTTCTGCTTCACTATATTTCTTTAAATTTGTTTTTCAAAGGATATTATTTGAACCTTTGAAAATTTATTTTTCAAAAACATTTTCTTTCCTTGGTGAAGAGTGTCAGTATTGTATTCATTTGGATACCATGTAGCAATGCAGGGGTCTTCATACACAGAGTGACTTTTGTGCACTTAAGACTCTCTTAAGAGTGATATACCTGAATACTTTATTGTTTTCTCTATTGTACCTGAGGTAAATTCTCTTTCTGAGCCACAAGATATTTTATTCATTAATGACTATATTAAAACAAACCTGGATAGACTTGACTATTATGAGACTGAATGTCTGGTGAAGATTATCCATCAAATATTAAAATACCATGAAAATAACTTTATCCATTTTTAAAAAAGATTTATTTATTTATTTTGAGAGAGAAAGCTAGAGAGAGCATCAGTAGGGGGAGGGGCCAAGATAGAAGGAGAGAAGTCTCAAGCTGAGTCCCCACTAAGTCAATGTGATCTCAGAACACTGAGATCACAACTCGAGCAGAAATCAAGAGTTGGGTGCCCAACTGACTGTGCCACCCACGCATCTCTTGTCAATTGTTTTTTTATTAGAAAAAGAGTCTCCTATTCTATGAATAAAACAAAAGCAAATAAATGATCACACTACTTTTATATGTGTACCTCTTTTGAATGGGTTTTAAAGTAATTTTTATAAATAAAGATATGATTTATTTGATATGCTTTCATTTTATGAAAGGTTTTCCATTATATTATATCAAATTTTTAACACTTTTGTAAACAGAATGACAAAGCATGCACTATTTTTTCAATACAATTGTGTTATTTATATTCACTAAAGACATAGTATGGGAGAAATAGTAGAGAAAGAATTTTTTGTTTGTTTGTTTTTCAACATTAAGGCTTTCTGTAAAGATTTTACTCAAACTTTGTATGTGGACTAAAAGACAAGCCTTGAAAATTAAATTATGGCTTACTATATAGAAAATTCTAGAGATTTTCCTTAAGAAATGTATACATTTACATCTCAAGGGGGATAAGACAAAGACCACGGAGATAACCCCAGGGGTTCTAAAGCTTAAGGATATCACTTTGATTTTCCCCTAGAAATATAAATACATATTTCAAAAGATAAGAACCCAGGATTCTTCCCTGATTTGCTTTTAAAGATTTATGTATTTATTTTGAGAGAGAGAGCAAGAGCATGCAAGTGGAGGGGGGCGTTCAGAGAGAAAGAATTTCAAACAGACTCCATGCTGAGCACAGAACCCATTGCTGGGCTCAGTCTCAGAACCATGAGATCATGATCTGAGCTGAAATCAAGAACTGGATGTTTAATTGAGCCACTCAGTTGTCCCAGGGCTTCCCTTTTGAATTCCCAATAGAATTGTTGACATTAGGAGCAAAAGATTTCTGTCCACGTTTAAGGGAGAGAGGAAGGGATAGCTGACTCACTCTTATATAATCCCCTACTTTCATATTTTCAAGGTTTCTTGCCTATAGCACAGACTCTAGTACATATCGGTAATCTCTTATTCTCATCATGTTGTTCTGGAAGGGCGAATTGGGGCTTGGAGACCCAGAACCATTACTGGTTATAAGTAAATAGAAATCTGTCTTGTTCCAGAAACCACATGTATGCATCCAGAGTAATATTAATAAACGCATATTTAAAAACTTAACACACACTCTTTCTTTTTTTTTTTTTTAAGATTTTTTATTTATTTATTTGCCAGAGGGAAAGAACACAAGCAGGGGGAGGGGCAGGCAGAGGGAGAGGCTTCTCACTGAGTGGAGAGCCTGATGTGGGGCCCAATCCCAGTACCCTGGAGTCATGACCTGAGCCTAAGGCAGATTCTTAACTGACCGAGCCACCCAGGTGCCCCTACACTCAATCTTTCTAAAAAGATAATTATTTTAACATATAATTGTTAGGGAATGAATGTTTGTGGGCCCTCCCAAAAAAAATTGCATGCTGAAACTCCAACCATTCCCACGTGATGGCATTAGGGGATGCAGGCTTTGGGAGATGATTGGAATTAGATAGAGCACTCATGAAGGGGACTATTGTCTTTATAAGATTCATGATGGGGCATGCTTCTTCTGCTCTGTTCATCATCATGTGGTGATACAGTGAGAAGATGGTTATCTGCAAGCCAGAAGACTGCTCTCACCAGAACCCAACTCTACTGGCACCCGGAATTTGTTCATAAGGCAGCAAGTTTTTGATATTTTGTTATAAGAGCCCAAACTGCTGAAGAAATTCTTTGCTAAATCCCTGGGCAAAATATTTCCAAGTTTGTCAGTGCTTTAATATTCTAACACTAACTTGTCTTTGAAAGCACAATGAGAGCTTCTATTTAAACACTTGCCAGATCTTAGTAAGAATGCCTACAGAAAAGCAGGCAAGACAAAGTTTATAATTCTTGTTTAAGAAAACCAGAGTTCTGTGTCATTCATGAATTGCTGAACAATTTTTACATAGAGCAGACTAACTTTCAGAATTTCCAGAAAAATGACAGAGATATTTTAAAATGTTCACTAAACTGACAGAATTATGTCAATGATTTCCAGTGTTCCTAAATCTCAACAAGCCCCTCACGGTTCATCACCACTTCAAGGTCAGTCCCTTCAAGTGCCAACCTCAAGAACTCTCACTTAGGTCCACCACTATGTGGAAGTAAGCAGTGCTCAACTCAAGATGACACCTGATGTTCTTACTGAGTTCTTGATTTGTGATGTGGAAACTATGAATATTCTTCCCATTTGGCCACATAGAAAAAAGTCAGAAAGGAATGGTTAAGTTGTGAATTGACTCAGACGGACTGAAAGACAAATCAATCAACCACTATGGCTTGAGGAGGTGAATTTCCATTGAGAGATTTTACTATTGGTTAGTACTGCATGTTATGAGATAAATGAACCTGAAGGTGTTATGACTGAAGAAGTCAATATTTGGGATATTCTTTTGGGTTTTTTATAGTACATGTATAGTACACTGGCAGTTTTCAATTTCAACCAGTTTTAAGAAAGAAAACTCAAAGGTTCCCACAAATTTTTAAAAATCTCCATTTGAAAAGCCAAATTACTAACATAACTGTAGGAATGATAATACAAAATTTAAAGCATAGATGTTAAAGCCACTTCAGATAAAAGTGTCCCTGGGTACACAAATATTATAAAAATCTTTATCTGTAATTCAGAGGCCACTGCTGTATGATAGATTTCATTATTTTTTTCTCAATGAGAATGTGATTTCTTAAATCACATGTAAATTTCTATAATCCAAACCATCTCTCTGTAAATTCAATCTAATGCTTCTTTTGAAGCGGAAAGACCTGCCACTGTAATAACTAACTGAAAGACAATGTAGTCTTCTCTGGAAACAATTGCCAAAAACATAGGACACACCATTGGATTGACTCTTTTAGTTCCACAGGCAGTAGCAGCTTCAAAGGAAGAAGCAATTGATTCATACTAAGCGACCTCAGGCTAATTCTCTAATTAGGTGACAATTTAGAGTCAGTGCATACCTAAGTGCTATGTGGAGTATGAAGTACAGACTGGAGAAGATGCCCAGTTGTGGTCCTGGAAGGAAAGCAGATGGCTGGGGAAACGATTTTTACAATTGTTTCAGAGTTTTAACTTTTAAGTCAATTTAGCATTATTCTTTAAATTTAATTTTTTGGAATTTCCATTAGGAAAACCATGTAAATATTTTCCATTTCCTAAAACAATTTACCAAGTAGATCAGTAGACATGCAATCCAAGTTTTGCCATGGCATCAGATTGAAATAATTTTGCCTCTGTGCTCTGCTATTTGAACACAAGGACTGTTCAAGACATTTAACCTTGTTTGAATGCATTGTTCAGTAAAAGAACTGTATGCATCATGTGTACATTGTATTTTTCTTTAAAATATACCTGCTTCAAAAAGTATGTGCATTGGCTTGCATATAAAACATTAAGATGGAGGGGTGCCTGGGTGGCTCAGTGGATTAAGCCTCTGCCTTCCACTCAGGTCATGGTCCCAGGGTCCTGGGATCCAGCTCTGCATCAGGTTTTCTGCTCAGCAGGGAGCCTGCTTCCCCCAACCTCCAACCTGCCTCTCTGCCTATTTGTAATCTCTGTCTGTCAAATAAATACATAAAATCATCTAAAAAAAATTGGGATGGAAATAGAAATGACATTTTAAAAATTGAATTTGCAATTGGTCACAGTGAAAGATAAACTGTATTTTGAAAATAGTTTTCCAGACAAAGGGAGTAAAAATTCTCTTATAAATATTGATAACTGCACAGGTTTATCAAATTTGTAATTTGTGAATCTCAACTCATATTTCAGTTTGTTGTATGTAAAAGTTGTGCATTTTAATCAACATGTTAATGCAATAAAGCACATTTATTAGCACCTTTGTTGATATTTATTTGGACTTGATATTCATTTGGGTTAACTTCACTGGGATCTCTCTAGTTTACCAGTGTCTTGTTCACCTGAAACTGGTGCTCTGCCTTGCAAAGATCTTTGTTCTTTTCCAAACTTGGTTATCCCCGCCTCCTTCAATGCAGGCATCTCTGATTATATTCCATTCATTTGGTAATCACCACACCTTGGGATTTCTTCCTTAGTAGCTGTCCTTAAAAAAATAAATATGTTAATCAAAGTCTGGGAAGTGAGACTACTAGTTACTCTCAGGAGGATCTTTAGCATAGAAGGTGGGTTTTCTCACGCAAAATCAAAACTGATGAAATTATAAGAGCAAGAAGAGAACAGGAATTCAGGAAATAAATGAAAACAATAAAGTGTATGCTCAGACAATGCAGGAGACCAGAGAGTGTGGGAGATGCGTAACTGCAGGCTGAGATCAGAGGGCAGCTGGAAGATGCCTGGAGAGGTTAGGCTGAGGTAAGTCTTTTAAAAATTGGCTCTTGCTTTTACTCCCCACATTGTTTTGGGAAAATGATGGCCTGACCTTTTGCTGCAGAAATCAACACCAGCTGATAATCAGAGTCTGCAGGATATCAAGACATTGCAAAAGTTTCAACGGAGTAAACAGTTGATTTAAAAATGTGTCCAGTGTCCAGAGCTTTTGCTTCTTGAACTTTCACTTCTCCCTTTCCTCTCAGTGTAAATTGTACCCTGGAAATTACTTCTGCATATGCTGCTGCTCCTTAAAAATGTGACGATAAGCCCAAGACCCAAGGGGAGTGTCTTACGTAGGAGGTAGAGGAGCAAGGAAGAGACAGAACGCTGCTTCTGAGGTGTCTGGAGCCTACCACTCTGAGGCCAATGCCCTCCTCCTCTCCAAACTCACAGACAGAAGCCATGACCAATCTTACTATCAAAAGAGCTATTTCACTGAAAGCACAAATTTATAGATCAAAACTAAATACCTTGAGGTTATAAATTTAAAATATATATATATATATATATATATATATATATATACACTGACAAACATAATTCGCTGAAGGAAAGTTATGTGAATAGAAAGACAAATAATTAAAAATATACTTATTTCTTAAGGGTAAAAAGTAAAATACCAGCAACATACAATAATAATAGAAAATAAGACCCAAGCGTTCTGGTTTCTAGTTCTGAATATAAGGAGCTTAGTAGTTACTGCTCCATTCTCACAACAAGTAAAAAAAAAAAAAAGAGAGCAGATTGAAAAATAACCAACTGTTCTTGGATCCATAAGGGGGAGAGGACACAGGGCCAACTACTGACCTGGATAATGGAGAAACAGGAGAGTATGGGCTGTCATGGCTGAATGGAGCAGACTCACTAGTAGATATGGGGTTGATAGGGCGCCTGGATGGCTCAGTCGTTAAGCGTCTGCCTTTGGCTTAGTTCATGAGCTCAGGGTCCTGGGATCCAGCCCTGCATCAGGCTCCCTGCTCAGCAGGAAGCCTGATTCTCCCTCTTCTACTTCCCCTGCTTGTGTTTCCTCTCTCGCTGTCTCTCTCTATCAAATAAATAAATAAATATCTTTAAAAAAAAAAAGAAAGAGAGAGAGAGAGAGAGAAAAAAAAAGGGGATTGAGGGAATGAGTGTTGGGTAGGAAAACCTGAACTGTAATTAAGAAATTGCTTGAAACTCACTATACATAATCCCAAGAGTCAAAAACTCCAGGAGGGGGACGCCTGGGTGGCTCAGTTGGTTAAGCAGCTGCCTTCGGCTCAGGTCATGATCCCAGCGTCCTGGGATCGAGTCCCACGTCAGGCTCCTTGCTCGGCGGGGAGCCTGCTTCTCCCTCTGCCTCTGCCTGCCATTCTGTCTGCCTGTGCTCGCTCTCGCCCCCGCTCTCTCTCTGATAAATAAATAAAATCTTAAAAAAAAAAAAAAAAAAAAAAAAACAACTCCAGGAGGACCCAGTCATAGGAGGATTTCACAGTATTGTGAGATTTACCTCCGGGAGGTTGATTTGATTCCCTCAGAAATATGGAGATAAAATCTCTTCAGTCTTCTAGCAGGAGGAAAAGAAAGGCACCATTTTGAAACACACAAGAGTAATCTGTTTTCCTTGACAAGGCCTGGCCTCAAGGGACACCAGTTAACCAGAGTCTAACCTGCTAAGAGATTACCAAAGCCTACCTGGACTGAAGAAGAGAAATACCCAATTCCAGCAAGCTCTAGGCTTGCACATGGATGAAGAGGTAAATGTAATTCCTGCCCATCTAAGAGGAGAGAAACAGAAAAGAAAAGAAAAAAAGAAAAGAGAAAAGGAAAGGAAAAGAAAAGAAAAAAAGAAAAAAGAAAAGAAGAGAAAACTGAGAAACATGGGAAATTCACGGCCCAGAGGCAGGTTCACCTAAAAACTAAGACATTCAGGAAACTGCAGAAAGTTTCCCCTACCCCTGTGCCTCACCATCAAATTACTAAAACTTGTTCACAGCAGTTTCTTTTACCCCGTACATCATGTCCAGGTAAAATGATGGGCACATCAAAAAGCAATTGAAATCTGCCACATGAGGGTACAGAGACATCATCTGCAAACCAGGAAGGGAGATTCTCTCACCAGACCACCTGTCCCAAATACAAGTTTGCTGTGCAGGCCACCTAGTCTATGGTATTCCATTTTAACAGCCTGGACTGACTAAAGCAAACACCTCACTGGACACACTGAAAAGCATCCTTCTTATTTTATTATTTTTTTAAGGTTTTATTTATTAGAGTGAGCACAGGTGAGCACGGAAGGTTAGAAGGGGCAGGAGAAAGAATCTGAAGCAGATTCCCCACTGAGCCGGATGTGGGGCCGTGTCCTCAGCCTGCTGTGAGAGCCTGACCTGAACAGAAACCAAGAGTTGAAGCCCTGGTTTCTGAGGCAGAAACCAGGATTTGACTGCCAGCCCAGTATCCCTGGAAAGCATTCTTTTTAAGCACACATGGTCTATTCATATTAGACTCTACAGGAAGTCTTAATTTATTCTAAATATTCAATAATATTTCATAAAATGCTTAATGTTTTCTATGTCTTGTTAATAAATAATCCAGTGATACTCTTGCTGCAGGCCAATTAGTTTTCACAGTGGTTTTCATAATAAATCCTGAACTTTGGATTAACATACACATTTGAACTATACAGTGGAGGTAGGGTTTTATTCTGACAGAAAACCACTATGACCTACCTAATTAGTTCAACAGTGAAGACTGGCTTTTTAATTGGGTTATGTGAGGGGATCAAAAAATTATGAACAAATATTGCATTGGCAAACGTAAATTAGAATGAAAAGTATTCCAATTTTCATAACCCTTTCTGAGTACATAAGATTAAACAACATGTCTCTAGGTAAAAAAATAAAAGATGTAATTAATAGTCAGTTGATAATACTTGGTAAATCATTTTTGGTATACTTCCCAGAAATTGGGTCATGAATGATTCTGTTGGCACACTAACAATTTTTTTTTTTTTTGCAAGCCAGTTGATTCTCAAATCTTTGCTTTCAACAGATTGAAGATGAATCTTATTTTCCAGCAAATATCTCATGAAAGTAAATTTATTAATCACTATATAACTTTTGCATATAATTAAAAAAAAATCTAAATAACCCAGTGACATTTCTGCAACAAAAGTAATATATTCTTATCTATCTACCTATCTATCTATTTATGTATTTTTTTAAGATTTTATTTATTTATTTGACAGTGAGAGAGACAGCGAGAGAGGGAACACAAGCAGGGGGAGGATGATGGAAGAAGCAGTTTTCCCGCTGAGCAGGAAGCCAGTGTGGGGCTTGATCCTAGGACCCTGGTACCATGACCCGAACCAAAGGTAGATGCTTAACAAATGAGCCACCCAGGTGCCCCTTATCTATTTATTTCTATGAATAATAATTTTTAACAATAAAAATTAAATTTATTTATTTATTTTTATTTTACATTCAATTGGCCAACATACTGTACATCATTAGTTTTTAATGTAGTGTTCAACGATTCATTAATTGCTTAGTGTTCATTACAACACCTGCCCTCCCTAATACCATCACCTGGTTATCACATGCCTTCACCCCTCTCCCTTCTGAAACCCTCACTTTGTTTCCCAGAGTGCAGAGTCTCTCATGGTTTGTCTCCCTCTCTGATTTCTTCCCATTCCATTTTCTCTCCCTTCCTGCATGGTGCTTTGCACTATTCCTTTTATTCTACATATGAGCGTAACCCTATAACTGTCTTTCTCTGCTTGATTTATTGCACCTAGCATGATCCCCTCCAGTTCCATCCATGTCGAAGCAAATGGTAAGTATTCACCCTTTCTGAGGGCTGAGTAATATTCCATGTATTTCTGAACCACATCTTCTTTATCCATTCATCTGTTGAAGGACATCTTGGCTCCTTCCGCAGTTTGGCTAGGGGCATTGCTGTTATGAATCTTGAGGTGTAGGCACACCTTCTTTTCACTACATCTTTACCTTTGCGGCAGGGTTCCCCTTTCTCCACATCCTTGCCAACATGTGTTGCTTTCTGTCTTGTTAATTTTTACCATTCTAACTGGTGTAAGGTGCTATCTTATTGTGGTTTTGATTTTATTTACCTGATGGCTAGTGATGTGTCTGATAGTCATTTGTATGTCTTCTTTGGAGAAGTGTCTGTTCATGTCTTTTGCTCGTTTCTTGAGTGGAATTTTTGGTTTTTGGGTGTTGAGTTTGAGAAGTTCTTTATAAATCTTGGATACCATCCTCTTATCTGTAATGTCATTTGCAAGTATCTTCTCTGATTCCACAGGTTGCTTCTTAGTTTTGTTGACTGTTTCCTTTGCAGTTTATCTTGAAGAAGTCCCCCAAATTCATTTTTGTTTTTGTTTCCCTTGCTTTTAATGAGTGTCTTGAAAGAAGTTGCTGTGACCTTTGTCAGAGAGGTTATTTAAAAAGAAACCTAATGTCAGCTGAAATTCAATTCAGTCTATCAATATTTCATATATATTAATTGATATATGGGGGAAAGGTGATTTTAAAGTAATTTATTATTATTAAATGCTCGACGTTGAAACTATTATTCCTAAAGGACTTAAATCTTGTTTTATCCTCAAAATAAGAAATACTGAAAAAAATTATGTCTTAATTCACTTAGCATAATACCCTTTAGAGAAGGACAATTATCATATGATCTCTCTGATATGAGGAATTTGAGAGGCAGGGCAGGGTATTGTAGGGGATAGGGAAGGAAAAAATCAAACAAGATGGGATTGGGAGGGAGACAAACCATAAGAAGCACTTAATATCATAAAACAAACTAAGGGCTGCTGGGAGGGTTGGGGCATAGTTACAGATGTTGAGGAGGGTATGTGCTATGGTGAGTGGTGTGAGACTCATTGACCTGTACCCCTGGGACAAATAATACATTATACGTTAATAAAAATAATTTTAAAACAGTATGTATTTCTTAACTGTGTTTCACAGAAATCAATCCATGTGTGTACCATTTTTTACAAATCTCTTTGGAAAAGAATTAAAAATTAAAATTGGTGTTTTGGAAAATGTTTCCTTCTGCTTTGTAAGAACGCAATGAATAGGTATGTGTTTCCAAGTATTGCCAGATGAATAATTACAACAAAGCACGAATTATTCCAGGACTAATACCAAGATGAAAAAACAAATTAAAATTTACTGTTTAAAGGGAAGAAAGCTATTAACTATGGAATAGATAGAAATTTTTGATTGTTGAAGATGTGATTACAATTTCTATATATATATATATATATATATATATATATATATATATATACAATATTGCAATATTGCAACCTTAGCTATAGAGGGTTTATTTATTTACTTATTTATTTATTTTATTGGGTGGGGGCAGAAGAAGAGAGAAAATCTTAGGCAAGCTCCATGTCCAGCTTAATCTCACAGCCTTGAGATCATGACCTGAGCTGAAATTAAGTCTGATTCTTAACCAACTGAGCCACCCACGTGGCGTAACAGTATTCATTGTTTTTGTACCACACCCAGTGCTCCATGCAATCTGTGCCCTCTCTAATACCCACCACCTGGTACCCCAACCTCCCACCCCCCCGCCCCTTCAAAACCCTCAGATTGTTTTTCAGAGTTCATAGTGTCTCATGGTTCACCTCCCCTTCCAATTTTCCCCCAATTCCCTTCTCTCTAACTCCCCATGTCCTCCATGCTATTTGTTATGCTCCACAAATAAGTGAAACCATATGATAATTGACTCTCTATAGAGGATTATTTTAATTAATGTTGAATTTTTTTACCCAACGTGGTCTTCACCATAATATACATGTATCACCATATGTACAGATATTTAAAACCTATTTTAAATTTTATAAAATCTCAGATTATAAAATCTCAGAGTAGCAAAACAGAAATTTTGTTAATTGATCTGTTCGGTGTTGAATAGGAATTAGTGTTTCAATTTTTGGGTTTTAGCTGTATCAGGAATAAGTTTGCCACTTCAGTGAAGATACATGATACTTGACTAATTCATTCCATTTTGAATAAATTTTCCTGTTTTGGTATGGTGTATTCTGTGTGCTCTTATGCCTTGCTTTTATATTGTAGGAAATGAAGGCTAGAGAGATATTTAGTGAAATTTATTATGATTTGTGAAAATAGTTGAAAAGTGTCTAAGAAAAAATTTCCAAAAATCTCATGCCTTTTCAATTAATTACAGTGATATAATCATAACCACTAAATAAGATTCACACCAGATGTTAAAAGTGTACCAGAGCAAATGAGTTCACTGAGTAGCATGATTCATTTAAAGAATGCTTATTTGCTACAAATTGTTTTGCTTATAGAATGTAGGTCAGTAGTTAGAAGATAGACACCTTCCCTGCCACATGCATATTTGATGTGGCCAAACTGTTTATGTGGTAATGATTCAATGTGTGTGTGTGTGTGTGTGTGTATTATTGTAGATTTACCTGTTCCAGTGCTAATAAACAGCTAGAACAACTCTAAATAAACAGAATCTATGCAATAATTCTAAGTGATATGTGTGTTAGTATGCAATATTGCAACTGTTTTAATTTCCAAAATATATCAATCTAGTGTTTCAAAGTTAAATTACTATGTACATATCCAGAATATCCCAATTCTGTCTTTAATAAACTATTTTTCTAAGATTTTTTTTCTTCTTTCTTTCTTTCTTTGACAGAGAGAGAGAGAGCACAAACAGGGAGAGCAGCAGACAGAGGGAGAGGGAGAAACAGGCTCCCCACAGAGCAGAGAGCCCAACATGGGGCTTGATCCCAGGACTCTGGGATCATGATCTGAGCTTAAGGTAGACACTTAACTGACTCAACTACCCAGACAACCCCTCTAAGATTTTCATTTTCATTTTTGCTTGCAAAATCCTGCTATTTCAACTATTTTATAATAATGAATTTTAAACAAGTGTCCACCACAAAAAAAAAGCATAACAACAAGTAAAGTCTAAGAAAATTATATTTTTATTTTGGATGAATGATAATCAGGTATTTTTAATCAGATAGAAAATTCTGTACTCACATAACAAATGTGTTCAATTCTGAGTTGCAAAAAAAAAAAAAAAAACACTAGTAAGAAAGAATTCTACTCTTCTCTGGTTAGTAAATATGATAATTAAATCTCCTACAGAATAGTTTATAAATTCACAGTCTCAGTGGCAAGAAAAGCTTATATACATTAGGGAGAAAAAACTAGCCAAATTTGACAATAACAAAAACAAAGATAATATTTACTTTATTTTAATAGCAATTATAAACTGTATTTCTATCTTCTTCCTGGGATCTAGTGATATATTTAGAAAAATATATTTGTAAATGTATGCAGTATTTTGGGATGTCTATTTCTTCACTGATATTTAAACACAATTATTCTTAGAACCAAATAAAATGTTTTAGAAATTTTATTTATCAATCAAAATGAAAATTAGAAAGAAGGGTAATGTCTAGAATAAATAACAGCTAAAATTGTATCTATAAATCATATCTAAGAAAGGAAATATTGAATGCTCCTTGACCAAGAATTTTTTATCCTTAATGAGTCCCTGTAGGGAATGTTGTAATATACACTTGATGGGGATTCTGAATTCTTTCTGTGAATAAATGAAAATTTTTATTTTCATAGACATTCACCAGGAGATATATAAACATGAAATCACTAGCAAATAATCCAGCAGAAATGAGGCTTGAAAAAGTGTATATATATAAAATATAGAGAGTATGAAATCAGGTAAAAGCTATTTAAATTTCTTCTTTGTCTTATCTCTTTTTCAGATTCATTAATAAATGGCCTTTGCATCTTTGGGTTCATTGCCTGTACCTCTCTGTGCAGATGGCTGACTGTATATTTCAGCCTTGTATGCATTTAGAAGAAAATACAGTTGCCTTAATACCATAAAATCAGATTTCTCTAATAATTGGGATCAAAAAGATCCTTGAAAAATAAACGTCATTACTATGTTATCACTTTAGGCAATGAGCTGAAGTATTTCATACATTTTTGTTTTCAGTCATAACAAGAAAGTTATGTGTATTCTTTAAAAAATATTTGGGGACACTGAGATGAAGAGCCTGAACTTAACAGGAAGCCAAAGAACAGCTTTAGGGAGCACCAACACCTTTAAGTATGCCTATCACAGTAAGAATCTAAGGGAGAAAAAAAAATGTTTTTATGAATAAATATGCACATATGGCTATTCCTAAACCATTTCTTTAAAATATTTAAGACATAACCTCTAGAATTTCTTTAAAGTAGCATAAATATTTCTGGTGGACAGGTAAGAGCAGCAAAAAAAAAAAAAAAAAGATCTTAAATGGACATAAATTTACTGTATTTTCATTCGATTCAAAGCAATGAGTTAGCTTTTGAGGGAAAGGATGACTTTAAGAAGGATGCCTTGAGGTAAAGTAACAATGGTTGTATTTTCTGATATAAAATTTAAGTCTGTAACAGATCATATTTTGATATGTTCTCTATACTGCAAGATTATTTTGGAAGGTATTTTTCATGAAATAAAAATAATAATTACTACAAAAAATTCATTTATTAAAATGAGTGATTTATTTTTAATTTGTTAAAATGAATTCATTATTAGAATTCATATCTATAAAGAAGCCAATAAAAAAGGACAAAAGCAATTGGGTAACATTTTTAATTGTATGAATGTAGTATTTCCTCCATTTAAATAGAGTTTATTTTTTTTAGAGCTGTTTAAATTTCACAACAAAATTGAGCAGAAAGTCCAGAGAATTCCCATATTCCCTTTGCCCTGCTTACAACACCCACAGCCTCCTTCACAATCAATCCCACACTGGAGTGATACATTTCCTAGAAATGATAAGCCTATATTGACACATCCTCATCACCCAAAGTCCATACTTTCTGTTAGGGTTTACTCTTGGTGTTGTGCATTCTCTGGGTTAGGACAGATATTCAATGCCTGTAGTATATGTGTTGGACAACTAGCTTGTCTTCCTTTTTTTAAAAATTAAATTAAATATTTTTTAGTGCCCCCAAATTCACTTTTTATGTGCCACACCTAGTGCTCCATGCAATACTTGCCCTCCATAATACCCATCACAAGGCTCACCCAACCACCTACCCCTGTCCCCTCCAAAACCCTCAGTGTGTTTCTCAGAGTCCACAGTCTCTCATGGTTTACCTCCCCCTCTGATTTCCCCCAACACATTTCTCCTCTCCATCTCCCAATGTCCTCCATGTTAGTCCTTACGCTCCACAAGTAAGTGCAACCATATGATAATTGCCTCTCTCTTCTTGACTTACTTCACTCAACATAATCTCTTCTAGTCCCATCCATGTTGATACAAAAGTTGGAAATATATAAACATGAAACCACTAGCAGATAATCCAGCAAAAACGAGGCTTTCTGATAGAGGCATAATAATCCATTGCATGTATAGAGCATATCTTCTTTATCCATTCATCTGTTGAGGGGCATCTTGGTTCTTTCCACAGTTTGGTGACTATGGCCATTGCTGCTATGAACATTGACATCTAGCTTTTCTGCTTATAATGTAAGTGCCTAACATTAAGCTTTTGATTGCAAAGACATTCATTAAAAGACAAAAACAAATATAAAAACAAACAAACAAACAAAACAAAACAGAAACTAACCAAAACAAAAACCCATGTATCTCAGATAAATATATTGCTAGCCACACAACTGAATTAAAGCCAGGTTGATTCACCCATGTATTTTCTTATTTACTTATTTATTTGTTTGTTTATTTAGATTTACTGAGAGAGGGAGAGAGAGAGAGCAAGTGAGCACACACACAAGTTAGGGCAGTGGGTAGGGCAGAGGGGAAGGGCAGTGGGAAAGGAGAGACAGAATCTTAAGCAGGCTCCGTGTCAAACCCAGAGCCTGAGGTGGGGCTCAATATCATGACCCTGAGCAATCACGACCTGAGCCAAAGTCATGACTCGGATGCTTAACCAACAGCCACCTAAATGCCCCATGAGTTTTCTCTTTTAGAAAGCCCCAGATGACCTAATGAACTAACCACTTGAATGACCCTGCTTTTCCTTTCCCATACTCTTGTATTTAATTTTTTCTTGCTCTTCTGTTTTAAATCGACCAATAGAGAACCCAATAAATCCTAGGCACCCTACCCTTGATCCCAATAAAGGCAGAACCCCAGGTTCCTCCTCTCTCCCTTTCTGACCTTGCTTTGTATTCTCTAGTCCTTGTGAGTAATTATTCTTATTCTTTCAAAATTCCTGATTATTGTTGCTGAAGTACATCTTGCAATCCAAATATGCCACATGTGCCAGTCCATCCACAACAGTGACTCTGAGGAAACATCTATGAGGGTTCACTGCAAGTGGCACAGGTCTAGGAGGGTGCTTCATGCTTTCCAGCAAAGCATCATTATACGTAGGCTGAGACCCACAAAAACACATGTGTCCGTAATCATAGTATCATGCAGAGTGTTTTCACTGTCCTAAAATCCTCTGTTCTCAGCCTATGTACACATTCCCAGCAACTACTGATCCCTTTACTATATCCATAGTTTGTCTTTTCCAAAATGTCATATATTGGAATGATGCAGTATGTGGCCTTTTTAAATGTTTTCCCCTTTGTAATATGCATTTAGGTTTCCTCCATATCTTTTCATTACTTACATTTTTTAAGCACTGAATAATATGCCATTGTCTAATGTACTAAAAGTACAATATCAACTCACCTTCTGATGTAAATCTTGTTGTTTTGGTAATTACGTGGACATTGATGAATACAGTTCCTATGACATCCATGTGCAAGTTTTTGTGTTGATGAGTTTTCAGTCCCATTGGGTAAAAACCAAGGAGAGTGATTGTTGGAGTCATAGAGTAAAAGTGTACTTGGTTTTGTAAGAAACTGCTAAAGTATCTTTCAAAGTGGCTTTCCTAGTTTACATTCCTATAAGCAATGAATAAGAGTTCCTGTTCCTGTACCTCCTTTCCAGCATTTGGTGTTAATGGTGTTCTGGATTTTGGACATTTTAACAGGTTTTCAAGGGTATCTCATTGTTTTAATTTGCATTCCCTGATGACATAAGATGTGGAACATCTTTCCATGAGTTTATTTCCATCTGTATATTTTCTTGGTGAGGTCTTAAGATTTTTGGTCTTTTTTTTTTTTAGTTGAGTTGTTTATTTTCATATTGCTAAATCTTAAGAATTATTTGTATATTTTGAATAAGAGTTCTTTATCAGACGTGTGTTTTGCATTAATGCCTTTTTTTGAAAAATGGAAAATACACCAGAGGAAATGCTCCTGCCAAGTTTAGGGAATAATTTGCAAATAGAGTGACAACAGATGTAACTAATTTTGTTTCTACCTGTTTACAATCACTGTGCTCTCATGGTTTATTTTAAATCTATTGTTAAATGTAAGAATATGCAATTATACGGTGGTTGTAGACAAGACCGGCACCCAAAATCAGTTTGATTAATTCTGAACCACTATAAACTTAACTTTTGAAACTTGTCTAAATTGCTTGAGTGGAGTTTAAACATATAACTGAGAGTTCTCAGAATTAACTTTTATGTAGAATGCATAGATTATTAGAGGGAGTAATAAAAGTGAGCTAATTAAGCAGTTGAATATTTAGCATATTATTAAAAGAATGATTACTACATGAGTTATCTTGATTTTATACCAAACAAAATCAAAGACAAAACTTCACAGGGCAATATTGTGGCATTGGGATTACTTAGAATTTCTAGTGCATGTAGATAATGAAACAAGTATTGATAGTAGGTAGTTTAATTCTTATTTCAAAGTTTTCTACAAAGAAAGTCTTATTGCCTTATTGTCTACACACAATGCATATTATTTCTTCCTCTGTACTGTTTAGTAAATTTATTCATTGCAGAGGTGCCAACGCCTTCCTATAGTGAGAATTCATACTAACCACAACCCATTCGAAATAAGCAGTTTGAATAGATATCCTAAATATATATATAATCTATCTATATTTAGAAATGTATATTTTATATAATTTAAAGATTTTATTTAGCATGTTGCATTTCCTTTTGTTTTCTTTATCTATTAATGTTCAATGAGGTCAATAACAGACAAATATAGAGAGTTGTTCTGTAAGGTGTTACCAACTGAATGTTTACATCCTCCCAAAATTCATATGTTGAATTCTAAATCCCAGAGTGTTAGCATTAGGAGATGGGGCCTTTGTGAGGTTATTAGGTCACGAGGGAGGCTCTGCCATGAATGGAATTAACACCTTTAAAACAAGAGACCCAAAAGAGCTCTCTCACTCTTTCCTCCAAGTAGGCACATGTTGACAAGACTACTGTCTGTGAACCAGGAAGGGGTTCCTCACCAGACACCATATCTGTAGGTGCTCGAATCTTGGACTTTTCAGTCTCCAGAACTGTGAGAAATAAATTGTTCAAACCACCCAGTCTATACTTTTTGTTACAGCCGTAGAGGTCTAAGTAGTAGACTAAGACACAGCTTTTTGGTTTGTGTGTATGTGTTGGGGGGGTTGGTGGTTAAAAAACAAATAAAACAAAACAAAACAAAAAAACCACTTTCTTTATAAAACACTTTAATTTAGTGAAATAAAACTATGTCTGATTATTTGCAGCACCCAAACCCAGTTTCACCAAGAAGTTAAGCTCATTCACATTTTCCCCTGGATGAGGACCTATGGGTTCACCTGAGAAGAGTCCACTTAGTTTTCATTTGTTTGGTTTTAGGTAACTACACAAGCAAAAAGATTCTCAAGAACTATTTCATAGTTTTTAAGTTATCCCCTCTAATTTATCACCAAATATAGTTCAGGGTCAATGTTATTAGTTCATTGATAAATTTTTATTTTTCATTACTTTCCTGAAACTTTTCTTAAAATTTTATTATAAATAGTTATTGTTATAACTTACCCAAGCCCACTTAACTATTATCTTTATCATGAACAGTTGTTGTATGAAAATACATTTTTATACAAAGACAGGCATTGGCTATATTATCTATAAGGCTTGGTTCTAGACTCTGAAAGAGATAACTGATTTTGATTTCTTCTCATAATAATTATGTAACCTTGGATAAACTGTTCTACTTCACTGGGCCTCAGTATACTCATAAAAAAAATGGGATAAAAATAAGACCAATTTCACATGCTTATAGTGAGAACTAGTCTAAATAAAGTTTAGGAGATGACCTGGCACACAGAAAATGTTCACTATAATGTTCGCCCTTCTTATGTCCAATCTACTGTTCAGCTTCATCACACAACTCAAAATTGCTAAATTAAATAAATATTCATCAGTTGTTATATGTCCTTCAAGCTGTTTTTTAAAATGTTGAATACTTTCGTTCTTGAACTAACTTTTCCCCTTGACTTCTGCAACATAGCTTTCCATAATATAGATCTCTGGTGTCTTTCTTTTTTATAAGGACACAAGTTCTATCAGATTAGGTCAAATTTTATTTAACCTTATTATTCCCTTAAAGGTCCTATCTCCAAAGCAGTCACATTCGGGGTAAGGGCTTCAATATATGACTTTAGTCCATGACAAGGGGAGAGCACAAATATTTTTTTCAAGATTTATGTATTTAGACAGTGTGTTATCACTTTTAAGATTGTGTAGAATTGAAATGATCTTATATAAATAATAAAGAATTAGAATTTCTAAATCATTTAGTGCAAGATTAGCGAGCTATGTCTTGTGACCCGAATCCAAATTTATTTGGTTAGTAAAGTTTTATTGAAATGCAGCACATTCATTCTTTTGTGTATCATTTATATCTGCTTTTGTGCTACAACAGAGTTGAGTAGTTGCAACAGGTATGACATGGCCCACAAATCTTAAAATATTTACTAGTTATATTTTTACAGCAAGTTTACTGATCTCTAATCTAATTCACAGAAAAAGAAACTGAAGTTTAGAAATGTTATTACACTTCTTAACATTTATGATACCAGCCTTCAATATGGCCTTAAATGGTTCTTGCCTCCTGACATTCTTGTTGTTGTGTAGATTTCTTCCATATTGAATCAGGGCTAGCCTGAGTGAACCACAGATTATGGTAGAAGGGAGAGTATATGAACTTGAAGTTAAGCTTTTAAAGGTATTCAATCTTCTTTCTTGGTTTTGATTTGATTCTGGAAGAAGGCAGATGACATGCAATTAGAAAACTCAAGTAACTCTTGTGCAATGACCCATGTGGAGGAAAACAAGCTCTCATCAATAGCAAGCATCAAACTGCTAGCTATATAGGTTAAACATCTTAAAAATGCCTCTTCCATTCCCTTAAAGCCTACAAACGTATGCAACACTTAAATCAAAACTATATGGCCAACTTGCTCTAGAATTCTTGATCCATAGACGTTGTGAAGGATATCAATGATTATTGATTTTTTTGGACACAGGTTTTGTAGTGATTTGTTACACATTAGATGGTTGATACAATATCAGAAAACCTGTGTTCTAATGCATATTCATAAAGTAGAAAAAAAAGATCAGAAGGTGTTATTGTATTTGATATTTGTCCTTATAATTTAAACTAGATATTTACAAACCCCAAAATTAAGATCAAAATATGCCTTCAGATTTAACTTAAAACATGGTGAAAATTTTAGTTCTAGTGGTTCTCTATTTTGAAAACTGAGACACGAAATAATTTTTATTAATCAATAATTATTAATTAATACTTAATTTGGTAATGTGAAATAATCAGCGGAGAACATAACATGGTTCTCCAAGCAAGGGATTGGTGTTGTCCTAAAAAGTATACTTGGGAAATTAATAAGGATGAACTTTAATTCATATCCTTACTACCAATTTCCAATAAATTTCAAAGAAAAACAAAATTTATCCAAAGGAACTTAATTGAAAGAAACTAAAGATTTCAATATTAACACTTAAAATCAAAATCCTTGTAGAAAACACTTGTGGTAAGTTTTTTTTTTTTTTTTTTTTTTTTTTTTTTTAATTGACAGCAAAAGCAAAAGCAACAAAAACCAAAAAATAAACAAGTAGAATTGTTTTAAATCAAAAAGCTTCTGCACAGCAAAGGAAATCATCAGAAAAATGAAAAAACAACCTACTGAACAGGAAATAATATTCACAAGTCCTATATGTGACATGGAGTTAATATCCAAATTATATAAAGAACTCATAAAACTTACAAACAATGACAAAACAAACAATTCAATTAAAAATGTGCAAAGGTTCTGATTAAACATTTTTTCCCCAAAAAAGACATACAGATGGCCAAAAGGTAAATGAAAGATGCTCAATATCACTAATCATCAGATAAGTCAAAACCATAATGAGATATTACCTCACCCCACTTAGAATGACTCTTATCAAAAAGACTAGAAATAACAAATCTGTAGAGGATCTGGAGAAAAGGGAATTCTTATGCACTGTTGGTGAGAATGTAAACTGGTATATACACTATGGAAAGCAATATAGAAGTTCCTCAAAAGATTTAAAAAAATAGAACTACCAAATGACATAGCAATCCCACTTCTAGGTTTTTATCTGAAGAACATGAAGACACTAACTTGATAAATTCCATACACCCCATGTTCATTGCAACATTATTTACAATAGCCAAGATACGGATGCAATTTAGATGTCTACCAATGGATGAATAGATTTAAAAATAAATAAATAAATAAAAAGATCTCACACACACAGAGACACACATACACACAGACACACACACACACTGGAATATTATTCAGCCATAAAAAGAAAACAAAATTCAGTTATTTGCACCAACATGGATGAACCTTGAAGGCATTATGCTATGTGAAATAAGTCAGATAAGGAAAGGCAAATACCATATGTTCTCACTTATCTGTATTATCTAAAAACAAAAGGCAAAACAAAATAGAACAAACAAAAACGAGCTAATGGATACAGAGAACAGATGGGTAGTTGCCAGATGTAGCAGAGTATGGAGTGGAAAAAAAATGGGTGATGGAAGTTGAAAAGTACAAACTTCTAGCTATGAAGTATATAATTCATAGGGATGTGATGTACAGCATGGAGATTTGCAGTTAATACTGTATTCCATATGTGGAAGTTGATAAGAGAATAAATCTTAAGTTTTATAAAAGTTTTTAACTATGTATTTTGATAAATACTAACTAGACTAATTGCAGTGGTCATTTCTGAATATACATTAGTATTGAATACTTATGCTGTACACCTGAAACTAATATAAAAGCAACATCATTTATTTTAAAAAAATCAATAAAAATAAAACCTGAAAAATGTCGAAATTTAGAAAAAAAAACCTAATTGCCAAAACAGCATTAAATTTAATCACTTAATCCCCTTAACAGGTTGGTTAAGATTTAGGATGTTGGGGTGCCTGGGTGGCTCAGGGGTTAAGCCTCTGCTTTCGGCTCAGGTCATGATCTCAGGGTCATGGGATTGAGTCCCGTGTAGGGCTCTCTGCTTGACAGGGAGCCTGCTTCCTCCTCTCTCTCTGCCTGCCTCTCTGCTTACTTGTGATTTCTGTCTGTCAAATAAATAAATAATACTAAAAAAAAAAAAAAAGATTTAGAATGTCTTCTCTATGTTTAATTATCTTTAGAGAGACAAAATTATTTCATATTGCCTGGTGCATAATTTTTGTTCAGTAAAACTTTATTTTAGGAATGAGAGAATGAGTAAGTAAACCCATGCAAGAAAGCACCCAAACTATACATATTCTATTAATTTTCTGTTCTTCTGATTTGGGGAGGAGGGATGAGAGTGGCAAATAGAAATTTAAAAATTAAAAAAAAAAAAAAAGCATTTTCTCCCAGCACTTACATATACTTATTAAACTATTCCATTATTTTTTTTTTCCTGTTTTGTAAAGCTCAAAATTACTTAAAAATTCTGGAGTTAAAGAATTTATGGATCAGATATTTTTACAGTAGATAAGAGATGGGGTAGAGAAATAGTCTCATTCTGCTTTTGTAACTATTTTCATAGGTTTCCAAAATAGCTTGGGTCTCAAATTCTCTTAGTTTAGGCTGCATATATTAAGCATAATTCATTAATGTCATCTTTCGCTTCAAACAAATTAAAAAGCTCTTACTCTGTATAAGACGTTGCACTATGCTCTATGGGTTATTCAATCATAAGTAAATTATTCTGGTTCTCAAATATGTGTCCATTGGGGGAAGTAAAACAACACAAATAACTCAAAGATAGTAAGAAGTGATGAGGGCCTTTAGGCAGTTATAAATTCAGTGCTATCAGAACACAAAAGAAGAGAGTAATTCTAGGTAGTTAGGGAGAAGTCATAGAGGGGGTGTGTCATTTCTTTTTTAGAATATACAGGATTTGAAAAGGTGGAGTTATGGCGAGAAAGAAATATGCCATTAATGAAATGCCTTGGAGAAAAGCAGAAGCAAAGACATGGTGATAGAAACAATTTTAAGCATAACCAGAGGTTAGTGGGCAATTTTGCTTGGCCCCAAAAATGTAGAGGGGCTAGTTATTTGAAATGTGGACAAATACCAAGCACCTATTTAGGCCAAACAGTTTTATCTCCTTCCAAAGTACAGTGAAATCTTGTCATTGCTTGAGCTGAGTTTCAATCATTGTGATGATAATTCAGACAACAAGAAACAAATTTGAACTACCAGCTTACAATAGAAATGGACAGAAGGAGGCCAGATTCCAGAGATAATTATATTGGTTACAGTATCTATTTTTAATGACTACGTTGTCATGGATATGGATACAATACATAAAATAACCCACATTTATATATATATATATAAATATATATAAAAGTTGGCTGATACACATTCTGCACTTCAGTAAGTTTTTGCATATGCTAATAAGAGAAACTTCCAAGCACTTATAATAGGAATCATATATAATATATAAAAAAAAGGTAAAATGGGTATCTTACAAGTAGTTCTCAGTGTGAAGGTGGATGGGCGTGAGAAGAGAGCACAGTCATATCCACCAAGATGATGGAGCTTTGTCAAACCATGGGTAGCTAATCAGAACATCTCATCCAGGTAGAATCTAAGGGTAAGTCATCACAGCACAGGTAAGCTGAGACTCGTGGAAGAAGTGGGTACAGCAGGTTTACAAGGAAATATTTTTAAGCCTTTCCTTTTGCTGTTTCTGTGGCTAGATGATGAGTTCTTTTTCTTTAAATATGGTTTCTATAAATTCAAACTAAAAAAAGTCCTGATTAGTCATTTCTAACATGCATGTTGGATGGATGCCAAATTTGTTTCAATTTATTAACACATAATAAGATGATCATGAATAATAAACAGTTTAGAAGATAATACCCCAGATGCTTTGTCTTTGGAATCTCTAATTTGCGCTTGGGTGCAGAACTGTAGGTTTTGAAAATCTAACATAATATTTAAAACAATATATAATAAACCTTTAAAATATGCAAATACAGTGGGACTTTGTCCAGTGGTTCCTTTATTTCTCTCTGTAAGCAAGTCTCCTCTGATTAAAATAATAAAAAACACATTATTAACTCCTTATATTTGTGGAAAGGATTATCTGCATCAAAGTAAAGAAAGGAGAACAGGAGAGTAAGGACCAGAGAGGAATGAATGGAGGGAGGGAAGAGAGAGAAGAAATGTTTCTTTCCCTTCCATGCCCCTTTTCTGAGAGTTGCTAAGGGATGACTAAAGTAAGGCCAAGTAAATGTAAATAACTAGATATCTTCAAGGCACTTGGATAATTCACTGAATTATTCATTTTTATCTCTATGTTTTGCATTTCAAAGATAAAACTGGAATGTATTAAGTTCTGTATTCTTCCTACCAAGCTCCCGATGAAGCCTTTTTTTTTCTTTTTAGTTCAGGAAAAAGAGTAAAAAGACAGAAAGATAAGATAAACAAAGAAGTTAATTAAAAAGAAAAAAATCTACCTCTAATACTTGTAATCCAACTTTGCAGAACTGACCATCTAATGTATTTTAAAATTAATAATATGAAAAGAACAATATAATTTATAAACTGTTTAAAACTTAAGAGTAATATTGTATGAGGACAAACAAAACATCTTGTGCTTTCAAGTTAAATTTCATTTTTCATGTTGGCTAATCAAGTATCAGCCAAGAGGGCGCCTGGGTGGCTCAGTGGGTTAAGCCGCTGCCTTCGGCTCAGGTCATGATCTCGGGGTCCTGAGATGGAGTCCCGCATCGGGCTCTCTGCTCAGCAGGGAGCCTGCTTCCCTCTCTCTCTCTCTCTCTCTGCCTGCTTCTCCATCTACTTGTGATTTCTCTCTGTCAAATAAAAAAAAAAAAAAAAGAAAAAAAAATCTTAAAAAACAAAAAGTATCAGCCAAGAGACAATTCCAAAATTTGAATTAAGATTGTTCTTTTTTAAAAACCTATATGCAAATCACGTGTGATCTTTCCATTAAAGTAATATATATTTTTCTAGGCTGTAATATTGATACCTACTATTTGAGTGAGACACATCACAAATATTTACACACATATACTCTATATTCTGCAGCTGTTACTTTACACAAAATGTGAAAAGTAAACAAGGCAAATCAGTGTTTAATTTTAAGAAGGTATGGATAAAAATAAAAGTAAAAATCCCCCCATTTTCTCATGTTAATCCAGTCAGTCAGCTGGGACCTATTTCCCTAGCATTGTCCCACTACTAAGGCGAATATTAATTTTTCCCTCATAAGCATTTAGGTATTTCTAAATATAGTCCAAGTTTGAAGATTTTTATTTCTGCATAATTGAGTTGTAAAAACTTTCTCTTTACTTGAAATTTCTGTAAATGCTTTATTTTAGATGAATTCTATTTCTACAGAAATAATAATTTTAAAATATGTCTGCCCAAATATCATATAATTTCATTCATATGTGGGATTTAAGAAACAAAACAGGTGTATACAGGGGAAAGGGAAGAAAAATAAAATAAGAAGCAAATTGAGAGGGAGGCAAACCAGAAGAGATGCTGAACTTTAGGAAACTAACAGTGTTCCTGGAGGGGAGGCGAGGGGGTGGGGTGGGGGTGGGGGATGGGGCAACTGGGTGATGGGCATTAAGGAAGGCACATGATGTAATGAGCTTTGGGTGTTATATGCAGCTGAAGAATTACTAAATTCTATCTCTGAAACTAATAAAAAAAATAAAAAGAAAAATTATAGTCCTACTAAGAAAAAAAAATGTGTCTGTCAAAGTGTGTCACAGATTTAGGTAACATTCATAAAAATCTGGTGGTAGTTTATTATTATAGTAGTCAAAGTCATAAATTTAAAAATTCAATCTTTTTAACTTCAAATTCTGACTGTGCCCTGACTCTGTGACGTTGGTCAACTTGCTCCTTCTCCCTTTGAATTACTTCCTTCATTTTAAAATCAGGATAAGATCTGTCTCAACCTCATAGGGTAATTTTTTTTTTCTTTTTTACAGATCTTATTTATTCATTTGAGAGAGGGAGACTGAGAGAGCACACAAGCAGGGGAAGAGGCAGAGGGAGAGGGAGAAGCAGGCTGCCCGCTGAGCCAGCCTGGAGCCTGACCTGGGACTCAATCCCAGGACCCGGAGATCATGACATGACCCAAAGGGAGACGTTCAACCATCTGAGCCACCCAGGCGCCACCCTCATAGGGTAATTTTGAAGATTAAATGAAAGGACATAAAAGGCACACAGCACTGTTCAGCCCACATTTTTTGCCTTCGATAAATCTAAGCTATTGTTATTTTCAGCTTAGGCCAAGCAGTTTGAAAATGATTTAGGGAATTTTCTTAATTTTAAATCATACAAGTTAAAATTGAAACCAGTCTCAGGTATGGAATAATCATCCACTTTGTTGTGAGACAACTTCAGAGACATAGTAAGAAACTTCTCATAGCTGAAGTTTATTTGCTTATTGGAAATAAAATGGTGATGTGTTTTTCCAAAGAACAAAATTGTAAAAAGGATGTATTCTCAAAATTCAAGATACAAAAAGGTATAAGTAATTTATATAATTAATCTTACACGTGGGTAAGCACCCTAAGAAAAAGACAGAAATTGCTAGTGGAGGGTCCTTTTAAGATAGGGGAACCAGGAAAATTCTCCAATAGAGACCACATTTTGTAGCCTGGAGAAGCAGGGGTCTGGAGTATGACCTGAGAGGAAACTAGCAATATAACTTTGAAGCATATGCATCCTTTCACATACGTGCCCCCTCCAAAGGAAAAAAAAAAAAATGAAGAAGAAGAAAAAGAAAAGAAAAGAAAAAGACAGGGAGTGTTTGAAACATTCTGTTGCTGGAAAGTTTTAGTGATAAGTCAAAAGAATGTAACTATGTAATGTAGCATTAATATGGATTAATGCTAAAAGACCAAAGTAACAGCTTTCTTCTGGCCACGTTTTAATAATTTGAGCATCAAAATAATAATATAATATGTTGGGGCACCTGGGTGGCTCAGTGGGTTGGGCCTCTGCCTTCAGCTCAGGTATGATCCCAGGGTCCTGGAATCGAGCCCTGCATCGGGCTCTCGCTCAGTGGGGAGCCTGTTCCCCACCCCCTGCCTGCCTCTCTGCCTACGTGTAATCTGTCTTTCAAATAAATAAATAAATAAATAATCTTACTAAAAAAAAATAAAAAAATAATATAATATCTTGAGTCCCTCAAAAGGCACAACTACCCATAAGACAAATATATGGAAAATCAATATATAATTTATAGTGTATAAAATATATCATATGTACTAAAGTATACAATATATAACGATTGTGTAATATCACACACTAGATAAAATACATAATGATATATAATATGTTTTAGATTTTCTTTCATGGTGATTCTAGCAAAAATGTGAAATAGGACCAAAATAGGAAGAACTAGTGAGAGTATCCATGGTCATAATAGTCTTAAGTGTCCATTGACACCAATGTCGTTGTATACATTATCTACTGTCATGTGCAAATAATATTCAAACTCAGCAATTTAACAATGGACATTGATTAGTTCAGTTTCAAAGGAGCCAGAATCTAGGAGTGGCTTATAAGGGTAGTTCTGTTCATTCCCCTTATGTTGTCATTTCAAGATTTGACTCTCACTGAGGATCTATTTCTTTCTTTTTTTTTTTTTTTTAAGATTTTATTTATTTATTTGACACAGAGAGAGAGAGAGCACACGTAGGCAGAGAGGCAGGCAGAGAGAGATGGGGAAGCAGGCTCCCTGCTGAGCAGAGAGCCCGATACAGGCCTAGATCCCAGGACCCCAAGATCATGACCTGAGCCGAAGAAAGAGGCTTTAACCCACTGAGCCACCCAGTGAGGATCTATTTCTAAGTTAATTTACAAATAGATTATTGTCAGGCCTCCATTCTTGAGGGTTGTTGGACTGAAGACCTTCTCAGTTGTTCCTGGGTCTTGGTTTTCTCCAAAGTGAGCTTCGTCCAAAAGAGAGAAAGAGAACAATCAATGTGGAAGCCGTAGCATATTTATAATTTGGTATCCAAAGGTACACGCCATCACTTCCACTTTATTCTGATTGTTAGAAGCACGTCTGTAAATCCTGTCATACTGTAGAGAAGAATTAGTGCCCATCTGTTAAGAATGAAGATGGTAAATAATTTGTGGACATATGTATTTTTTTTAAAATCTGTGAGTTATCAACTCTGTAACAAGAATAAAAAGAATTGTGTTTTCCAGAAATTATGGATTAACAAAATACTTTAAATGGAGAAACTGGTTGTATAGACATAATGCATTGTGATCTAGGAACTTAAATATCATAATCATGCTGCTAATGAGCTACTTAAAATAGACACAGTTTATCAATAGTACTAACTACCAAGTCAATATGAAAAAAAGTGACAGGCTAATTGACCAGATAATGCCTAAAAAGCAAAGCTAAAAGGAGAAAATAAAAAAGAATAAGCTTTCAGGAAATTATACTTTTGTAAAACCTGTGAGCTTGGAAAAAAAACCACTGGTAAAAGCATAGAGTTTAACTCTGGCAAGTTGGTCTGCTGGCTGGTATCAGCTTAGATTTGCTAGCAAGTTTCACATCATCCTCATCAGTTGGTTAGTAACCCATAACTTAAATCCTGGGCTTGGATGAACTAATAGTGGTTCGGTGTCATTTTTTGTTTTTTTTTGTTTTGTTTTACTTGAGTCTGAAAATGTTAATATAATCCAGAAAATACACAAATAAGTATGTGTTACTGTACTGAATTAAAAGCATATTAGAACATAGATAATGAGGAAATTAAACCTGATATTATTTTCATGTAATTATGTTATAATGAGTACTGTGTGATACTTTTTTATTCTTTATCTGCTATTTAATATATGTGAAATGCTCTAAAAATAAAAGCCATATTAACTCTAGCTGGTATTCCTGATTTTTTCTTCCTTTTTTATTTTTACTTTTTTCCTATAGCTGCGGCCTTGGGCCCTTTTGCATTGGAAGGCTTAGGAATACCAAGCAAACATAAGTTTCCTGAAGAGTATTTGTGGACTTTCTCTTTCTAACTTAATGAACTGATTCATTCTTTTTCACGTTTCATCTAGGTTTATTAGTGCAGATAAAATTAAATAAGTAAACTCATATCTTGAAATTTAATATAATGATCATATTTTGTTCTAAAAACTATTCAATGTTTAGATTTTTTCCTTCTTAATCTTAATTAGTTCAATCATTTGACATACCTTATGCATAGCTCAGCAACCTAGTGCATTTCAAAAGCTGCATGATTTGAGAATACTGATGCATTTATTATGATACAAAGCAAGTACTGACCATTGATACTAAAATAAAGCTTTCTAAAAAAAATATCTCCAGTAGAGTAAAGCAAGCTAGTAAGAGAGAATAAATAAATTTAATTTGGTGATGGATAAAAATTCCCTCATGCTAAGGAAATAGAAGGTTGCTACTTAAGGTCTATAAAGAGCTAAAAAAGTGGTTTAACTATTTGATTTTTAAGCAGGAGTCTGCAACACTGTTTAAGTTTTTTATAAGGTAAATTGAAACAGTGCATTTAATACACTGAACAAAATGCATGACCACAGTATGCATTCAAAGATGTTTGTGTTTGTCAACATTTTTTAAGCACCTTGTAAATCATGATTAATTATAGACGATCATTTTATCAGAGCTAACAGGTCAATTAATTATTGACTAACACAAAGAGTTGTCCATTGGATAAATGCTAGATAGAGTAGCGGCTAAATGATGAGTAGGAGGACACTGAGTGGGAGGGAAAGCCAGCATTAACATAGTGAAACTTCCTTTCACTATGTTTAATTTCACATTTGCCACAATCTAAGAACCCCATCATGAAGCACAGGGAATTAGGCACACATTAAATACATACAACAGAGAAAATTTGTAAAGGAATTGAAAGACACAGGTGGAAGCTAGCATTTGTTGAGTTTCTGTTGTTCATATAAGCTATCAATTCTTTTTCATGCCTTCATTACAAATTAGATTCAGTAGTGCAGAGGGCCAACTTAGTGCAAAAATTGGGGACTGTTGCACTACTGCTGTTAGAAAACTAGCACAGGAATCTCTTAGGCAATATTAGGACTAATACCAAAGTTCAGGAAGGTCATGAAGTATACTACCAACTTCCTCAATTAATGATGTCTTTCTATACTGGCATTTACCAATTAAAAAATATAATAGGAAATAAAACTTAGAGCAACAAAAACTATGCGTCTGGAAATAACCTACCCTAAATGCAAAAGAATACAAATCTAAAGTAGAATAAATGCAGGCACAAAATTTGTCCATGTAAAATTGTCGTTTTACTCAAATGATCTATAAAATCACTGCAGTGTCGATGCAAATTTCAGCAAGTTTTTCAAAGAAGAAGATTTTATGGAAGAATAAAGGTCAAATACCTAAGTGCATTTTATTTTAGAAGAAGGGCTTTTTAGGACAGATTTTAAGAAATGCAGTAAACTACAGTAACGAACATTTTATTATTCTATCCTCAGAAAAACGGAGTAAAATACAGTGTTCAGAAACAGACCTATTTTGATATTTTATAGATCAGACCAAATGTTAGTAGGGGAAAGATGAATAGGTTAGTGGATATTGTTCATAAACAGGGCATTGAATGGATAAAAATAAATAATAGTGGACTCACAATAAATATAAAGTGAACCCAGACATGTGCTAAGTAAAAAACATAGAAATGAAAATTTATTCATGAAAAGTTTGCTGAAACCAGAACCCAAAAGAACAAAAAATTGGGGAGAAAATACCTTTCATTTGATTGTATTAAAACTAATACTTTTAGTTAACACATATATAACTAAGTTTGTAGGTGATACGCTATGGGAACACACTTGAAATACTTTAACGTAATAAAGGTTAAATAATTCATAGGAAAATGTTTCCTTATAGCAATGAAATGAAAGACACAAAATCTAATAGAAGAAAAAAAATGGACAAAGTATATAAATAGGCAGTTTATACTTGGGATGTAGTATAATTGGTAAAACCATTCTGAAGATAAATGTAGGAGTACTTAATTAAATTAAATATGAGTATACCTTGTGACCTGCAATCCAAATCTTGAATATGCCCCAGAAATTCTTGTAATGTTTCACGAGAAACATGTACAGAAATGATCTTTGCAGCAACGTGATTTTTAGCACTGATCTATGAAGGCAACTAGGTTGTCTATCTGTGGGAAACATGCGGCAAAATGTGGAGGAAGCCTGCAGTGCAATATTATGGAACATTCCGAAACAGTCACATATATACTCATATACTGAGTATATACTCATATACAACTGATACTTTTAAGAAAGGTATATTGCCTCATAAAGCACCTCATTTAGATATGTCCGGAGTCTTGGCAGTTTGACTACCCTATGTTCTCCAGCAAATGAACCTTGAGAGCTTGTGCAGAGCTTCTAGCAGGGGACCCTAGCTTCCACATAGCACTCCTGACTGAAGAACAGCCCTCCTCTGGGAAGATCATAGTGTTCTACTAAGCATGCAGCTTTGATAGGCACACATGGAGGGGTGAAGAGGAAAGGGATGCCCTCTGGGGCAGCCAGATCAGCCAAATTATCCCTGGCAATCAGTGAGCTGAAAGAGGATGTGGCCAGATCACCCTCACATTTAAAAAAAAAAAAAATTAAATGTCAACAAAGAATGTTAGCCTTACAACACAATGTCACTTTAACATAAATACACAGGTTTTCGTATGATTACAAAAACATTCCTTAGCTTACTAAGATGTGTGTGTGTGTGTGTGTGTGTGTGTGTGTGTGTAACTATGACAGAGACTCATAGGGATTATCAATGAAGTTTAAGAATAATTGTAATAATAATAATAGTGAATAATTTAAATGAAGCAAAGACATTAATGATGACGTGCCACACATTGAAGGGTGTGATGAACTCTCTCAAATGTCCCTGAAGTCCAAAAGAAAGGATGGGGAGATAGGGCGCCTGGGTGGCTCAGTGGGTTAAGCCTCTGCCTTAGGCTCAGGGTCCTTGGGATCGAGCCCCACATTGGGCTCTCTGCTCAGCAGGGAGCCTGCCTCCCCCCTGCCCTCTTGGCCTGCCTCTCTGCCTACTTGTGATCTCTGTCCGTCAAATAAATAAACAGATAAATAATCTTTAAAAAAAAAAAAAAGGAAAAAGACAGGATGGGGAGGAGGCTGGAAGAACAAGAAGGAAGAAATAAGGCAGAGGAGGGGAGGAAAGGAAAAAGAAAAGATCTTCATCTCTCCTTCTTTAAAGAGGTTTCCGCAATTTATGTCTAAAGGTAGAAATTATTTTTTTTTAATTTTAATTCCAGTGTAGTTAACATGCAGTGCTGTATTAGTGTCAGGTGTACAACATAGTGATCCAATGGATTCATACCTTACTCAGTGCCGTCCCGACAAGGGCGCTCCCAAGCCCCCTATCTCACCCATCCCCCACCCACCTCCTCTCTCCGAACCATTAGCTTCTCTATAATTAAGAGCAATTTTCTGGTTTCTCTCTTTTCTTGTTTTCTTTTGTCCGTTTATTTCTTTTTTGTTTATTTCCTTTTTTTGTTTGTTTATTTTATTTCTTAAATTCCACGTAAGAGTGAAATCATAATGGTATTTGTCTTTCCCTGGGTGGTTTATGCCACTTAGTATTATACTGTCTAGCTCCATCCACGTTGTTGTGAATGGCATGGTTTCATCCTTTTTTACGGCTAAATAATATTTCATCACATATGTGTGTGTCTGTGTATGTATATACATGTATCTTTATATATTTTATGTGTGTATATATAGATAACTATGTAACTATATACAACTATATGTAACTATCTATATAGATGCTGTATATATATATATATATATATATGCGTATATATACTGCATCTTCTTTATCATTCATCAGTCAATAGATACTTGGGTTGCCTCCATAATTTGACTGCCATACATAATGTTTTTAAAAACATCTGTAATTCAGGGGCACCTGGGTGGCTCAGTGGCTTAAAGCCTCAGTGGCTTAAAGCCTCTGCCTTCGGCTCAGGTCGTGATCCCAGAGTCCTGGGGATTGAGTCCCACTTCGGGGTCTCTGCTCAGCGGGGAACCTACTTCCTCCTCTCTCTCTCTCTCTCTCTGCCTGCCTCTCTGCCTACTTGTGATCTCTGTCTGTCAAATTACAAAAAAAAAAAAATTATAATCATCTGTACTTCAAATCCAGTTGGGCTTCCTTTATATATTTATATATTTTATATATGACTCTACATCAGAGATGTTACAACTTGACCTTTCTGGCTGGTTTACTTGCCTGACTGACCCTGTAATAGCCTCTCCTATCTAATTAGAGAAAAATGCCTTAAATTTTGAAATTCCTTACAAATCTTGATTTATATAATTACATACCCTCTATTCTACTTCTATTCAACTGACGGCAAATTTTAGTTCTGATTTCTAAACTCATTGCTTTGGAACCCTTTCAACAAATTAGAAAGTTGGGCTTAAATTTCAACAAACAAAATTGTTTGTTATTTCAGATTTTTCCTTGCTTAACTCAATGTTTTGGTCAGTATCTTCCATTATTAATGCTAAGCTGTCACAGGTTTTGACACAAATATGGATGACTTAGTTCATTCTGTAAGAGGCTGAATGAGAAGGGTAGGATTCTGATCTGGTATCAGCTGTTAAGTTGGAGCATGGCCAGGTAAGACGTGAAGGCTAGTGGGCATTCACTGGTGTTGGCAAAAATACAAAGTAGTTACATCATGAAGTAATAGGCATTCTTATAGGGGATTACTAAAGATAATACAGTAGCAGGAGAAATCTGCAGCTCTAGCAAGGCAAATAAACAGATAGATGTTGGTAGTGTTTAACTGCAAATGGTTTAACCCTATGCCCCACAGTGTGATTACAGAAAGGATTCCTATTCCTAAAAAGATGAAGGAAAAGAACAATGTTAGCATTTGAGCAGCTTAGCTTCTAGGTATTTTGTCCCAAGCAGGATTCAGATGCAGAAGCTGCTAGTGTGAGCTGGTTAGGGGAAACTGGCCATCTGTTAGGGACTGGCTCTCGGGCGTAAGGCAAAAAGCTCAGCTAGTGTGGGCCTCGTACAGATTTAGCCTCAGATGAGAAGTCAGGTTAACTTAATACCAAATGCCAGAGAGTGGGTTCCAGAGAATTCCCTGTTTCTCTGACTCATGCCAGGGTACGGAGGAGGTCATTAAGAAGAGGAGGTGTGTGGACTAAACCCAGGCAGCTCCGCACCTGTTCCCCCACCCTTGGAACATAGGTTCTGCTTGACTTCTCCACCCTCAGGAGCTGCCCCAAGGATATAGCCTTGAGGCAGAAACGGGGTGCCAAGGCTATCTGGACAGGACTCACGACTAAATTCAGTTAAGGCCTCCTGTGTAGGAGACTGAACCCAGTTAAGGTTTCTATATCAACTTAAAGATGCTAGTGGGTGGGTGTAGAGATCTACTTGTTTTGTGCCCACCCAAGGCAAGCTTCAGCAAATGAATTCCTTTACTTCTCAAGCCAGACACCTACCAGTCTGAAGTGGTTTGTCTCCTTCTTCAGTCTCTCTCTGCCATCTGTGTGCAGCCGCCAGTTTCACATCTCACCCATGAAGCTCCTGAGGTTGCAAATTAACAGGGGCATAATTCTAGGGCTTCCAGTGTAGCTAAAAGAAGCATTGGGTGACCAGTGATATCAAGCATGATAAAGGCAGGGATTTTTACGGTTTTATTCACTGCTGTACTGCTCCCCTCTAGAATAATGTTTGGCTTAGAATAAGGACTCAGTAAATATGTGCTTAATGTGATTGGCTAAATAAAGGAGTGGGGAGAGGTGTTTATAGAAACTGCAGAATTCAGCAGGTGAATTCTGCAGTTTCTTCACACAGTGAAGATGAAAAATTTCTCATAAGAAATAGTGCCAAAGCAGTCTCATTGCACATAATGGCACATAATAACGGGCGAAAAGGCCAAAATACATGTTTGATATAATAAATATCATTTTTGTATCTACAATGTAATAGTGCAAAACTATTCAAGTGATCTAAACTACCAAATATGTATATATTTTTAAAGATTTTTTTATTTATTTGACAGACAGAGATCACAAGCAGGCAGAGAGGCAGTCAGAGAGAGAGGAAGGGAAGCAGGCTCCCCGCTGAACAGAGCACCAGATATGGGGCTCAATCCCAGGACCCTGAGATCATGACCTGAGCTGAAGGAAGAGGCTTAATCCACTGAGCCATCCAGGCGCCCCCCCAAATATGTATTTTAAAACATTTATACTAACTTTGTATTGTATAAATCAATGACATGTATATTTTTTGGTTTAATATGAATGTCATTAGGAATAAAACAATTAGAAATTATGATATTTGGAAATTAAATCATTACTGTCATTCCGTTAAATTTCTTCAACACTTTGTTTTTTTAACAAGTCAGCTAAACACATAGGTGATATAACAGCTTAGATTTTAGAAGCAACATCTTGATTGAAAGAATCATTGTTTAGGTTATTAAACATTGAGAAAAATAATTTTCTCATGAAAAAAATAATTACTCTTACAAAGTCGTTCACGTAGACCCAATGATATTTTTTTCCAGAACAAAATTTTATTTTTTCTCTAACATATCCAGTATTTCATCATCAATTTTCATTTTTAAAGAGAAAATCAACAAGAAATAAATGCAGACCATTTTCTAATCTTACTTATTACTTACTTGACTAACATCAAACAATATCAAGTTAGGAATAAAATTTAACAAAAGTAATCACTTCACAGTTACAGAATAATAACTCTATCAATTTAGTGCAGAAAGTCTAATAGATGCTCTACAGACAAAATAAAGTAGTGAGTGGGATGACTACATTTTTTTAGTTTTAATGCTTTTATTTTTTGCAAAAGTGGCTCTACACTACCCATTAAGTACAAATCTTACCTCTACTTAAGTCTGTAAAAGGGAAGAGAGAAAAACATGGTCCTTTCTATCTGTTTCAATTGTTCCTCTGACTGAAAATGTTGTAATAATGGACCTGTTTATTTTCTTTTCCTTTTTTTTTTAAGATTTTATTTATTTATTTATTTATTTTTATCATGAAAAAACTGTATTTAGATTTAGCCAGCTGGACTCAGTTTAGATGATCCCAATTTTGTTGGCAACATCCAAAGCATCATAGTCAGGGGCCAGCCGAATGTATGCCTTCTTCTCTCCATCAGGCCTGATTAAGGTGTTGACCTTGGCTACATCAATGTCATAGAGCTTCTTCACAGCCTGTTTGATCTGGTGCTTGTTGGCCTTGACATCCACAATGAACACAAGTGTGTTGTTGTCTTCTATTTTCTTCATGGCTGACTCAGTAGTCACGGGGAACTTGATGATGGCATAGTGGTCAAGCTTGTTTCTCCTGTGGGCGCTCTTTCGAGGGTATTTGGGTTGCCTTTGGAGACGCAGAGTCTTGGGTCGTCAGAACGAAGGTGATGTGCGGATCTTCTTTTTTTTGTGACTGTGGACGCCTTTCAGCACCGCTTTCTTGGCTTTCAAAGCCTTTGCTTTGGCTTCAGCTTTGGGAGGGGCAGGGCCTTCCTTCTTAGCTTTCGGCGCCATCTTCGTAAAAGGGATCAAGATTTTATTTATTTATTTGACAGACAGAGATCACAAGTAGGCAGAGAGGCAGGTAGAGAGAGAGGAAGGGAAGCAGGCTCCCCGCCGAGCAGGGAGCCCGATGAGGGGCTCGATCCCAGGACCCCTGAATCATGAACCGAGCCAAAGGTAGAGGCTTTAACCCACCAAGCCACCCAGGTACCCTAAAGACCTGTTTATTTTCTAACATAAAAACAAATGTATGGTTTTAGGAGAATTACTATTTTAGTTATTGGTCAATTCCAAATGGTAGCTGCCTGAGACTATCCTTAAGTAGGCCATCAGTTAAGTAAGTAAGCTAAATGACTGACAGGGCATGGTGAGGTGGGGAAAGCTTGTAGAAAGTTTATAGTTTGATGAATTTGAATTTTAACTGTCATGTAATGGCTGTATGACTATATTCCACAGATTTTTTTAAATCTTTTTTTTTTTTTTTTTAAGATTTCATCCACTTATTTGTCAAAGAGAGAGAGTGCAAACTATTAGAGAGAGCAGCAGGCAGCGCGAGAAGCAGGATCCCTGCTGAGTCAGAAGCCTGATGCTGGACTGGATCCCAGGTCCCTAAGATCATGATCTGAGCCAAAGGCCGACGCTTAACTGACTAAACCACCCAGGCATCCTTGTTTTACATAGATCTTTGAGCCTCAAATGATAACAACTTTTTTTTCCCAGAATTTAAGATTGCATACTGTAAAGAGAAACTACTACTATTGAATTTTACTGTAGTGGATATTATGCTACAATAATTATTTGGCTACTTACTATGTTCACATTTTTTTTTTTAAGATCTAATTTATTTATTAGAGAGAGAGCAGGTGCAAGAGAGCACGAGTAGGGGGAAGGGCAGAGGAGAGGCAGATGCAGGCTCCCAGCTTATCAGGAAGCAGAGGAGGGACTTGATTCCAGGACCCTGGGATCACAACCTGAGAAAAAGCAGACACTTAACCACCTGAGCTGCCCACGTACCCAATCATTTTCTTTTGAAAATATCTTTCTCACTAATTCCTTAGTCTGTATTTGCCTACAATCCTTGTAGTCATCCAGGTTCAAATATTCAGATTCATCTTTAATTCCTCCTTTGCTCTCCATGAATGAGTTGCTTGAAAATCATAGAAATCTACATCAATCCATGTTAGCTCTCCTATCTTTCTCATTTTCCAATGCATGGTCACTACTTTGTTTCAAGTCACAGTTCAGTACTGTTGTCACTATGTATTTGTTTTTACCTTGTCTCCCAGCATTTTGTTCACATTATTACAATCCTCTATGTAGCAGCCTGTTTTAATTTTTCTTAAAATGTGCATTCCTGATCATCTGATTACTCTAGTCCTCAAATTTTACTAGCTTGACATTATTTCATAATATACAAAATACTACTTCTGCATTTGAAATCTTATAGGAGATAATCCAAGTTCCATTCCCAGTATATCTCAGCAGTCATGAAATGTATTGTACAGAACCAAATCAGTTTAGTTCTTAAATTTCATCTTGAATGTCCCTCAGGACTATAATTCTAATCTGAAGCCTCTAAATTGATAACATTCTCATTCTCATTAACTTTCAAAGAGCTCAGGCATGATAGATTATTCTGTTTTGGTTTATAGAGAATCTCATAGCTATCTAGATTTTAAACTCCTTGAAGTCAAAGTATATATGAAAATCACTTATATTTTTTAATAAAAGTTCTTTGTGTAGGTATCAAGCACTCTAAATTTTCATTTAATTCCAACAGACTATTTTTATTTTGCAAGCAAGTCTTATTTGCGTAGTCACCTCGTCTTCTTTTACTACGTTGAAGAGTAGCCATGATAATATTTTATGAAAGGAGAGATAACACTACTTACGACAATACATGTTCAGTCCTCTTCATAAACCTTTTTGTGTCAAGTCTGCCATGAGGATTGGGAATAAGAAAATCTTCTGAAACATACTCTGCCCTAAGTGCTTAGCCTGATGAAAGAAGCAGACACAGTAGCAAATCAAATCTAAAATGTCATATATTTAATGTGATAACGTCTACAAGGAGAACTAAAGGTTCGCATGAGGAAAAAGTAAATGTTATCTGCATGGTCGGGAAAGTTTTATCAAGAAGGCACTGCGTGAGCTGAGCATAAGAGGGGCATACATATTCGTGATACAACTAGAGTCATTTGCCAAAGGCACTGAGATGCCCCTGTATCTATCTGCTGGCATCTTTGAGAATAACTCAAAGGTTAGGTAAAGTCTAAAGCAGTTTCAGGGTGGCCGGTGATGAGGCTGGAGACAGATATGCACCAGGGTTACCTCGTCAGTCATACTGATTGGGATCGGCAGAGTCTGGAAGGTGTCCTACAGGTAAAGCGGGAATCTCTGTTTATATACTGGCTAGAATGGAACAGGCATAGACTGGGTTCACATTTTGGCAAAAGTCTTGGTCAACCCATCAAAGCTTTGCTATGTTGGTTTACATACTTATTCTTCATTTTAAGAAACAGGCTAACACTTAGATTTTGCAGTCATTTCTATACCTTTCTGCTTGCCTCCTCATTTAGAGACTCACATAATGCGAGGGCTAGATGCCAGCCTTTCTAATGCCTCATTTCCTTCTACAGAGTGGGGAAGGTGTGGGTTTATTAGGAAAATTACAAAATTACATTATTTTTTCTACATCCAGGGCATTGTTAACACGTTCTGGGAGGTAATTAGCTCACTTCAATAACATCAGCCTTACACTGGCCTTGTTAGTATTTTGACATTCATATTTTCTCCCACTTTAATGTGAGTACATCTGTTAGAGAACACAATGAGAGCTGACTTTGATTTGATCATTTGGTTGGTTTCATTCTGCTCCACTCACTTTGCACTGTTATATTTATGGGCTTGCCTATATCTTGTCCCTGCTTGATCCATATCTCAAACCTGGGTTAAAAAAGTCAGAAATGATTTTTTACAGTTCATGGGGCAGACAAATATGTGCTTGATAAGTTTTCACAATGAGTCAAGGAACACACATCTTAGGAAGCTGTCAGATATGCTCTGAGGGAAAAGTATGGTGAAGAATAATGAAAACTGATACAATGGGCTACTTAAAAATAATTTTTTTTCTCTGCTGTGAGGATGTTGAAATATAAAATAATTCAATAATTAGCAAGTAATTGATACTAGTGTCCTCATTTCTCTTTTGTATATCTACAGACTATATTTATTTAAAATCCTGGGACATAGGATTCTCTGTCATCTCATTAAAATTTAAGGATAAATTTGGGCTTTATATATAGGTTTATACAGACATTAATATAAGTTCATTAAAATGCAAGAAATATACTATATTTAAAAAAAAGTAAGGTTTAGGGATTGTTTGTTGGTCCTTTGCATATTACAGAAGGGGTCAGAACAGAATACCACCTCTCCAACCACAGATAGTATAAATTAATACATTATCACATCTGCTTTACAAGCATTGGAAAGTGTGGATTTGTAAAACGAATGGGTACTGAATGCTTGTCGACTTTCTGTAAAAGAGGAAAATATTCTATTGTCAGGAGCATAACTACTGAAAACTTTCTAGAGAGCCCATGCAAACAGTTCTGACTATTTATTTTAAAATACGTAAATTATTGCTGTAATCTGTCACTTTGCTCTGTGCATGTACACCTGAACCCAGTTACTATTTGAGTTCTAGACGCTCTTTAAACCTGTCTGACCTGTCTGTCGTATCACTTCAGTGGCTTAATTTGTGAGGTCATGCCTGAACACTTTTTTGGCCAGATCATGTGTCCATATTCCATAATACTTTAATTCAGCTTCTCATGCTAATTCAATGTTTGAGATACAAAGCACAGCAGGGTTACTCTCCCTAGGTAAGCTTTTATAAAAATAATTGTGAGCTGACTAGTCATGACCTTGGTTTTATCTATGCTCAATTTTTGATCTAAAACTTCAGTGAACATCAATTTTGAAACCATTTCCAAGTACACTGAGAAATAGCATTTGAAGCTTGGGACCATAAATTCTCCTTTAGATATTTCCCTGTTCAGGGTAGATTGAGTAGGATTAAAGGGAGCAGTCATGCACTCAGGGTTAAATAAAAAAGGTATTACACTTGAATGGTAATTTAGGTAGGACGGATGTTTTTCGTATTACAGACACAGGGGTAAAGCATGGCAGGAAACTATTCAGCAGGGAAGATAAAGGGAAATGATGCTTTAAGCCTCCCTGACCCACAAACAGAAAGAAAAGCCATTATTAACTGAAACCAGGAGCAAGTGTTAGGCAGGGGACAAACAATCAGGCTGTGAATTACCCAGGTACATTACTTGCATTTGCTTTCACCAGGTAAAAAATGTCCAGGGATGACAAACATGATAACTAAGGTTTACCTAAAGTAGTCAACAAAGAATATTCAGCTGGGTTTTGAAATAATATCTACTACAGAAGCAGTTAATTAGGGAAATGTAAACTGAAACCAGGACGTGATACATTTTGCATACATCAGATTAAAAAACAAAGTAAATTGAAAACCACAAAGTCAGGGCTGCCTGGGTGACTCAGTTAGTGTCCGACTCTTGTTGTATGCTCAGCTCATTGCTTTCCAGGTGATGAGAACAGCACCTGCATCGGGCTTCATGCTTAGCGCAGGGTCTACTTGTCCCTCTCCCTCTGCTCCTGCTCCCACTCGTTCTCTGTCTCTCTCTCAAATAAATAAGTACGTAAACAAACAAACAAATAAACAAACAAACAAATAAAATATTAAAAAAGAAAACAAGGTCAGTGTCTATATTGACAAAATATTTTTGAAATTAGGTTGGCGCTATATCATAAAGATATCTAATGTTATTTGGTTTGCAGTTTATATAAATGACACTATATCATGTAGACATGTATATTAGCAGATATTTTCATGAATGTTTATGGTAAATATAATTTATGATATAAAAAACTAAAAGTACCCCAAATATTCATGGAGAATGTTAACTAAACATGTTATATTTCATATATTAACATTCAGCAGAGAAAATAAATCATCTACCATGGTATACATCATTATTTTTAATCTTAGATATATGACTCTGAGAGGGTAAATTTCAAAAACAAGCAAAACTTTCTAAGTGTTAAGGAAAAAATTATAGATAAATTCAAGAAATGGTAAATACAATATTCCAGGTAAGAGCTACTGGAGGAGTAAGGGTCGGTCGAGGCAGAGCACTTCCTTTTTGAGTGGGGCATAGGAATTATGAGTACTTCATAATTTAGGCAGTCTTAAGAATAGTGTGTCGGCTTTTTTTTAACATTTTGTTTTCTAATTTATACACCATTTGTTACATCAAAATTGTATGATTAAAAATATCTTTAAGGCAACACATCTGATAAAAAGGCAAATTATTATCTTACTGAGAAAACGGAGAGGTGAAAAAAAAATCAGTTCTATTTCCTTCTACTTATTATACTAAAATAAATAAACCTAAAATTTACAAATGTAGAAAAAAACATTAATTTTTAGAAAATCGTAAAGGAAGTTAGATACATGGGTCAAAATTACAAGCCTAGGTGGAGTAAGATTGTTTCTGAAAATATTGTTCTTGATTTGTGTATGGATTGTTCTAACTAAGGCCCTGGAGACTGAGAAAGATGGACGATACCATTGCCCTGCTCACCCTGGCAGGTTGTGTCAGAGTTTTGCATCCGGTTAGAATCCCAGCAATGCAGTGATGAGGAGCATCTCTTTCCAATTTTATTCTGAGAGTCCATTTCTGACAACCACATTTAAAAAATATAAAACTATATTTTTCAGTATCACTATAAATTTCAGTATCTGGCTCAGTGTTTTAGGAACCAATTGAGTTGTGATTCTGGTTAAGAAGTGAACTTAGGGGGGAAAAAGTGAAGGCTAGAGTCAGACAAAGCTGGAAATCTAAAAATAAAAATATCCAGGATGAATTCAAAGGACACTTGATTGCGACTTTTTTGAGGAAAAAAAATGTAAAGTTAGTGCATTCTGTTTTTTCCCTTTTACACTTGACTATTTAAGAAACTGTCCATCAAATATGGGATAAATTGCAATTAAAAGAAATAATATAATATGTGATAAATTTTTGAGGTGGGAAAAATGTTGACTGTCCCTCTTCATTTTATTAACTTTTTAATATATTAATTTCAACACCTATATGCTTTACTTTTAAAAATGCTTCCAGGGTGCCTGGGTGGTTCAGTGGGTTAAGCTGCTGCCTTCGTCTCAGGTCATGATCCCAGGGTCCTGGGATCGAGTCCCGCATTGGGCTCTCTGCTCGTCAGGGAGCCTGTTTCCCTTCCTCTCTCTCTGCCTGCCTCTTGGCCTATTTGTGATCTCTGTCAAATAAATAAATAAAATCTTAAAAAAAAAAAATTCCAAAGCCCTAGATTGGTCTAGGAAATTTTACAAGGGATTTTTCTCTACATGCTTACCCTCTATAAAATGATTATCTATTTTAAAAATTTTCACTTCATGACATGCCTGGCTGGCTCAGTTGGTAGAGCATGTGACTCTTGATCTCAGGTTTGTGAATTCAAGCCTCATGTGGGGGGGTAGAGATTACTTTAAAGAAAGTAAATAAATAAATAAATAAAAGCTTTTAAAAAAAGAATTTCATTTCAAATTCAATTATTTTATTTACAACTGACTATAAAATGCAGCTCATATATATTAAAGTAGAGGCATTGATTTAACAATTTACAGAAATTTTGAATACTGAAATAATTCATATTATTCTGAACTCTACTCTGGCAGATTGAAAGATTGAATAAAGATCAATAGCATTGTTTCTCTCTGATATGAAATAACAATATACCATTGCAGTTTTTAGAATCAGATATATTTACTTACATTCTTCAACACGTTTCTTCAATACATCCTCCTAGTTGTCCTAAATGCAAATAACCCCCTATTTAAAATCCATGATCTGTTCCACACCATTTAAAGGGTAAGGTTGCATCCCTTAGACCTCTATATTGTTACTTGCTTGCTTCTTTATATTTCTGCCACATATCTGTTATAGCTGGAATAAGCTACATATAATTCCTTTGAAAGTGCATCAACTTTGAAGCCTTCCATGTTTTTCCACATTATTTCTGCCAAGAAACTTGCTTCAACTTTTGTCTAGTCAACTTTCAAACTATTTGTTCCAGATACAGTTCAAAGCTATCTTTTTCTTGATAATTCTTTATCTCTCACTCCATCCTCAGGATGAGCTAACTGTATTTGATACACGTTTTCCCACTCTAACATAACAACATTTGAATATCTCAATCGCAGCACAACTTTCCTAAAAATAGATGATATTCTTGTGTATTCTCTCAGTAGCTTTTAGTTCCTTGAAGGCTTTCTTTATCAATTTATTTCCAGGGCCGCTCTTCTTGGGTGGTTTCAGAAAACCAAGCTCACTACCAAAGGATAACTATGCACTAGCATTATGATATTTAAAATAATGTGTGAGTAGTCTAAAGACAATTCTTTTTTTTTTTTTAAAGATTTTATTTATTTATTTGATAGAGATCACAGTAGGCAGAGAGGCAGGCAGAGAGAGAGAGGAGGAAACAGACTCCCTGACTAGCAGAGAGCCCGATGCGGGGCTCGATCCCAGGACCCTGGGATCATGACCCGAGCTGAAGGCAGAGGCTTTAATCCACTGAACCACCCAGGTGCCCCGTCTAAAGACAAATCTCAATAAAGGAACATAACACACTTTGAATGACGGTTAAGATTTTTTTTAATGAATACATTATCTCTAAGTGAACTACCTTGAAATTGTGTTATTTATATATTCTTCCCAATTTTAATTAGGTTATTTTATTTATTGCCAATTTTTGTTTATCAACTCTATGTTGCAAAACCTTATATTTTATATTTTTGTCCTTTCACTATGTTTATTAGTTTAGATGTAGCTCACATTTTAGATTTTGTGCATTCACCGTTACCTGTCTATATTTCAGTTTTATGCCTCAGGATATTTTCCTATATTTTAATTAAAGAAAGTAATTAATTTTAATTAATTATTATACCCAAAATTTATTTTGATGCATGGAAGCCTGAGTGGAATTAAATTTACTTACTTCCTTCCCTCAAATCAGTTTTCAACAAGTTTAACAAGTTTTCAAAAAGAATAGATAATGGAGAAAAGATTTCAGAGATAAATATAATCCAATTAAGGACCTTGAACTGAGAAAATGTTCCTACCTGTAATGACAAACATGATTCATTATATAAAGTTTCCATAAAGGCTATTAAGTAGGTAGGAAAAAAAAAAGTCATGCTTTCCTATATATATATTTTTTAAAGATTTTATTTATTTATCAGAGAGAGAGAGAGGGAGAGAGCGAGCACAGGCAGACAGAGTGGCAGGCAGAAGCAGAGGGAGAAGCAGGCTCCCTGCGGAGCAAGGAGCCCGATGTGGGACTCGATCCCAGGACGCTGGGATCATGACCTGAGCCTAAGGCAGCTGCTTAACCAACTGAGCCACCCAGGCGTCCCTTCCTATATTTTTTTTATGTACTGTATTAAATATCAAAATGTGTAATTCATATAAATAAAGGATGATAGGGCACCTGGGTGGTTAAGTCAGTTAAGGGTCTGCCTTTTACTCAGGTCATGATCCTAGGGGTCCTGGGATTAGCCCTACCTTGGGTCCTTGCAGTGGGGCACCTGCTTCTCTCTCTCCCTCTGCTCTTACTCCCACTCATGCTCTATCTCTATCTCAAATAAATAAATATAAAATATGTAAAATAAATAGATAAATAGGTAAATAAACAAAAGATGATGAGTTACTAAAGGTATTTGAAACTGAGTGTGGTAAGTTTCAAGCTGTTTGGGGTAAATCATTTTTCCAGGTTTGTACAGACTATTTTGGGACAGGTATAGACCATGCAAACAAAAAAATCAATGCCTGTATAACTGGCTTTGTCTTACCAGATGAAAAGCATATTAAGAATTTGAATTAATAAAATTTTTCATAGACTTTAACAGTGTGTAAACAATATTAAAGTATCTTTAATAAAGTATCTTATAATATTTATAATATTATTGTTACAAAGTAGTTTTGGTAAGTAGTAAATATAACAAAAACTATGTTCCTTGATATAATATCACTAACCTCTGATTTACAAAACCTGAATCTGGACGCCATCTTTGGCTCATTTCCCTTGCCCTTTCCAGTGTTCCTTGAACTCCAGTGTTCTTATAACTATTCCTTGATTGTCAATCCCAAAAGCCACTCCCCAAATTTAGATCTGTATTGTTTCTCCCAATGACTCTAATAATGTCAGCAGAGGTCTAATGGGGAACCTGGATTTCACCCTGCCTGGCATCCTTTGGGACATCAAGGTGCCAAGTGAGGAACCTCAACTTCTATCCCAATGCGGTAATGAAACACTGCCTCCTTCCCCTAAAGGCTGGTGTTACAGCAGACCTCTTAAAACAGAAGATTTCAATGAAATACAATGTCTCATAACATAATATTCAAAATGCCTAGGATACAAAAGAAATAATGCATCATACCAAGAATCAGAAAATTGCCACCACTAGTAAAATTCACCAATTCCAAGATAACACAGAGACAAAGACAAAAGGGTGTTTCTACTTCTGAGATGAAGTAGCAGTCAAGAATATTAGTTGAACACCACAATCTGCTATGACATTGAAATTCAAGATATTAATCCTCTTAGGATATTTGGCTTTTAGACAAGCCCTGGTAATAATTTCAATTTTGTCCCAATAATATATTTTGGGTCAACACTATGAAAATAGAGAAGATATAAGCACGTGGAGTCCATTTGCCCAGTATTTAAAAGGGTCCTTTTTCCAAAATAGTGTTTCTCTGATTAATGTCAGAGGATTAGATACATGGTGCATATATTTGTATTGGGGAAAGGGGTTACTGAGAGATCTAATATGAACTCTAGGCCTGGGAACTTCTTTGCTTACATCCAGGAACATCAAGAAGTTAAAGAATTCTTTACGAGCGCTGTGGCCAGTGAAGATTATTAACTTGTATGGATCCTTTTGACCTACTTTCGTATTTTATAAATGTTTTTTATTTATATTATCACATTTGCTTTGTACTTCATCCTCACAGGAGATAAGAGTACACATGGTGTCCAAGCTAAGAATACCTGCTTTAGAATTTGATATATCATCATTTATCTTTTTATTCTGACAGATTATGCATATATTTTAAGGCTATGAATACTTATCAGTAGTTTTAATAAATAACCGTGAATACCATGAACATAAAGTGATGTGGAGGAATAGGAGGTTAATTTTCTTGATATTTTGATTATATTTAACAAATACACACATGCCGAGAGAATAGTTTGAATCACATGGATCCTTTCCACAGGTCTTCTCCTGTAAGGTATTAAGGAGAATAGAACTTTCAAGTCTACTAATAATAATTATTATTATAGATCTAATAATTAGTATACACAATCTATCTAATAATTAGTATACACAATGTAGTATAATATATAACTCTTAAGGAGAACCTATCAAACATGGTAAGCCAAATGCATGATTATAAAATCACATTGCTGGATTTTAGGTACAGAAGTGTCACAAAAAGATGAATAAGCCAGTATGAACCAGGCAAAGTAAAAATCATTCTCTTCCTTCGGCAAATCCACTTCAGGTACCCACCGTCTTAACCTTTAGGCCAATTTTGACCTTAACCACATGGCTTTGTTAAATAGTTTTAAAATATAAAACAAGATTCCTTTACTTATTGGATTAAAAAAAAACTATTAACATAGAAATGGTCTTTTTTTAAGAACTCAATATTGGCTATTTCATAGTTATCTTAAAACTTTTAAAGTGAAAGGCTTTTGAGAGTTAATTCCAATAAGGTATCCTAACTGGTAAAATCTCAATAGTGTGATTGTTTACTTGATATGAATGACCCCACGAACTCTTTGAAATGAATGGAAGAATATAGATAATTGCATTTTGCACTCACAGCTATAACCTGCATTGTGTACAATCTACTTAGAATTGCTGTAATGTTACATTACAGTCTATTTTATGCCTAATGTTTTCATTCTAACATTTCTAAATTTCTCTGCTTAACAATTTTAAATTGAACTGTAAGGTAACAACATAATTTAGGTTACTGGAAGTCAATTAACTCTGCATGATACTTGAGAAAAATTGGCTTATACAATTGTAATTTCAGAAAAGAAAAAGCTTCATTTTTGTTTGTAAAGAGTAGCTCACGTCAAGGACTATTATTCTATTGGAATATATTTTTGGCTCCAACCTAGCAGAAAATAAAGATACTTTTTTCTCCTTTACATTGTTGACTCCCCAGTATCTCCTTAGTTGAAGAATTCCCCCTCAATATTTTAACATAGTCAATGCTACAGGGTGCTTTAGGGAATACCGTTTTAAAAAAGATTAAGCCACTGATGACTTTCGCTTTTAACCTCAGTCATAAATACAAGTACTCTACTATATCCTCACAATTTAAATGCAAATAATCTTTAAACAAAACTAATCTTGAGGGCTTTTATATAGTGAATGATAAATGGAAGGGAATTTTATAAAGTGTGATAGTGAGCAACTCTGGTTTCTTTGCACATCAATCATCTCTCCACATGGATCAACAATTAAAATAGTTCAGTGCTTTTGAGGGAGTTTGGGAAAGCAGGTTCATCATTTAGCTGCCCCTGGCATTACCTTGGGGAGAAGCAAGCTGATCCAAAGGGTAAGTGTTAATTGAAAAACGTGTCAAGGAAACTGAAGATCCTTCCTCGAGGTTTGCTTACCTGGAGAACCCAATCTAACTTGTGCCTAGAAAGCCTAACAAGATGTCTTGTCAAAATAGCACATGCTTAATATGAAGAGAGTACACAATTATTATAGTTGAGTCCTTTTATATTGAAGAGGTTAACTTATATTTTCAAAACATTGCTTTCGGCAGATTTTGTGACAATGAAAACAATATTTTACATATATCCAACAGAAGGAAAACTTACCATTGGTTATTTTAATTGTTCATTATCTTCCTTATTATATGTTATAAATTTTAAAATGTAAAATTTGTGTTCAACATTTTCTTTTACTTCCAATGACTTTTTTTTTTGAGACATAGAAAGTGACAGCACGTAAGTAAAAATTTAAAAATAAAAGAAGATAATATATATTTTATTTTGTCAGGGTTTTAGTACTATTTGCAAGATAGTCATAACCTTTGGGCAGTTGTTTAAAGTTAACTTTAAATATAGTGTCACCACTTTGTTGCTAATGAGAGCTGTTTCTTCCAATAAGCTCTTTGAATATTGCCTCTGCTTTTTAACCTGTGAATGACTTATCTGGGTTTACATTTTCTTCTTTCTCTAATTTGAGAACTTTCTGCTTTTTGCCTGTAATGTTGTCAATTTGCAGTAATGGGAACAGTGATATTCTGCCTCATTTTTTGGAAAAGCATCTCTCATTAGGCAGACACAAGATATTCAAAGGCTGAAACTATTAAACATCTCTCTGTGTTACCTTCTACCCCACCAGAGAAGTTCAGATTTTCCCTTTTAACCATTCCCTTTCTAACGCTATGCAAGCTCTACTACATCATTTCTTATATGGCCCAGATAAACAGCAATTCCCCACCATGTAGAGGATAAAGTCAGTAATATTTCCACCATCTTCTGTCCATTCCTTACCTTGGTAGCCCCTTCTCATCTTTTAATTTCTTCTATGAAATGTGAAATCTCTCCTAAACCCACTCCTCACACCTTCGGTAGACAAAGGAAGCTCCAAGAAGGCTTTATGTTTTTTACTTCCATCTATTGACTTTCAAATGTTTACAACTAAAAACAAACTTTATATAAAATCTGGAATTCTAAGTGGGTCTCCATTATGCCTATAGTATCGCACAGGTATTTCTGGATAATTCACTATGTGTGCATTTTCTCTAATTCTTGAAATTATGGGAGGTGTACTAATCTTCACACCCTCTCTGCACCCTATCTCCACGGATCAAACCACCATGTAATGTGATGCCTGGTATAGAGTAAGTTCTCTTTAAAGTCATGTTAATAACTCATGTTAGGAATTCATATTAGTAATTAGGATCCTCGTGTAGCGTTTGACTATGTCTTTATTCAATTAAAAAAAAAAAAGTGTGAGAATTGGATTCAAAAAGACCTGCATTTGATTTTTGACTGTAGAACTTGTGACCTAAGTGATCTTAGGAAACTTGATTAGTCTTGGAGATATTAGTTTCCTGATTGTTAAACCAATCTATTGATATTAGCTCCCTTCAAGTGTTGCTGTAAAAAATACATGAAAAACAATGCGTGTAAAATTCCAAGGTGTAATGTCAGAGTTACCATTGGTAATAAGACCACATAATCAGAAAGAAGCACCAGAAGATAGTTTTGAATTAATTCTAGGATAGAAGTTTCTGTATTTGTTTGTCTTTAAATTTTCTGAGCATCAGTTTATTAATTAACATAGAAAAATAAGTTGTTCTTACAATCATAGGAAATGTTGAATACTACATTTACTATTTTTAATGAAGGTTTCCCCATTTTACTTATACTTTATGTTATGCATTTATTTTTAATATTTTATTTATTTATTTGTCAGAGAAAGAGAGCGAGAATATGAGCAGGGGGAGTGGCAGGCAAAGGGAGAAGCAGGCTCCCCGCCGAGCAAGGAACCCCATGAAGGATTCAATCCCCAAGACCCTGGGGCCATGTCCTGAGCCTATGGCAGAGATGTCCAACCAACTGAGTCACCCAGGTGTCCCTATGCATTTATTAAAAGAAATGCAAATGGATTTTTAGGTACTTGATTTATTTAATTAGTAGCATATTCCATTGTAAACTATATCATCAACCAGAGATCTAGTATGCTAAGGATATAATGGAGAATAAAACAAACAAAGATTTTTGAATGCATGAACTATGTAAGTTAGTTGGGAGAGATACACTAATAGGTTAATTAAATAGTATTTAAAAGGTGGTAAGTGTTATGGGAAAAATAAGATAGATAAGGGTGATAAGTAAGGAGATGGGTTAAAATTTGAAGTAAAGTTGTCAAGTATGACTCATTGAGAAGGTGACACTTGAGCAAAATCTGTAAGAAAGACTAGGCAAGGATTGATCCTCACAAATATTTTAGGAAAAAAGTATTCTATAAAGAAGAAACATTGCAAAGCCCTGAGGTGAAAATGTGCTGATCATATACAACTAAGAGTAAGATTTCTTTAGCTGGAGCAGATAAATAGTATAATAGGAGATAAAGTCAGAGATATAACAGGGGTAAGACTTTATAGGGTCTCATGAGGCGCTAATACAACTTTGGTTTTATTCTGTAGACTAGGGAGCCAGGAAAGGGTTGAACCAGAGGGATAGCAGTCTCAGTTACATTTTTTTTTTCTCCAGTTACATTTTTGAAGTGTTGCTGTGTTGAGCATAGACTCTGAAGCATTGGAGCTGGGAAGCACTAGATAGAAACGTACTGACATATTTTGACAAATGAAACAGTTAAAGTTGGTGAGAAGTGGTCAGATTCAAGATTTTTGCTTCTTAAAAAATACAGAGTCAATGTATTTTCCTGAAGGATTTAGCTATAGTCATGAAGGTAGCATTCAAAGAGGGACCCCCACAAACTAAAGTGTAGAATGTCATTAATGAGATGAAAATTATGCATATGGGACATGTTTGTGGGCAAAACGAGGAGTTCATATGAATGTTGACCGGTATATTAAGTTAAATGAGAATATGGAGTGTTTCAGTTGTATGTAAGAATCTAAATTTTCAGAGGCTAAATCTGAAATGGAGTTGCAAATTTGAAATGTCCACTGTGTAGGTATTCTTTAAAGTCACATGACTGGGGCACCTGGGTGGCTCAGTCAATCATGATCCCGAAGTCCTGAGGATCCTGTCTTGCATCAGGTTCCCTGCTCAGCGGGGAGCTTGCCCCTCTCTCTCCCTCTACTGCTCCTCTTGCTTGTGCGTTCTCTCAGTTTCTCTCCCCGCATCACTTTCCCACTCTCTGTCAAATAAATAAATAAAATCTTAAATTTAAAAAGGGAAGAAAAAAACCTTATTTATTTTAGATAGCGAGTAAGGACATGCAAGTGAAGGGGGAGGGAGAGAGGGAAATCAGACTCCCTGCTGAGCCTGAAAGCCTGGTTCTCAGAACCTTAAGATCATGATCCTGAGATCATGACCTGAGCCAAAATCAAGAATGAGACCCTTAACCAACGGAGCCACCCAGGCATCCGTACAATCAAAACTTCCATTGGGACAACAGAAAATTTCCAAAACTTATTAAATTAAGTAACAACATCACTGTCACCACCAATTACAAAACAGGAATGAAGGTCACCCTCTGTTCTGTGTTCTCTGTACCTGGCACAGCGCTAAACATTTTTTCAATAGATTCGTTCATTTAGTCCTCACAAATATTCTCTGAAGTCAATACTATTATTTCCATTTTACAGGTGAGAAACTTAAAATTTTGAGTAAGTACTTGTCAAGGAAGTCGTGGAACTAGAATCCAAAGTCAGACAGCACTTGCTTGACCACTTACTGACACCCTGAATAGTTAGACTACACAGGATAGTAAAATAGATTTATTAGAATGACATGAGAATGACTTCATCAATTTTCAGTGAAATATTCTTCTCAATACGCTAGATATATTTTTTAAAAAACCCACTGTAATGGAATGACTTTTGTTCTCGTAAGCAGAGATCAACTGATACTTAAGGTATGTTCTAGCCACTAGTAATTGATGATGATGTCCGTCAGTAAAGAACAGGTCCACCAGCAAAACATTGAATAAAGTGTTTCTCCTTGAATGTTATGATGGTATCATGCCTTTGGAAAAAGAAGATTGATGTGAAAACACTATCACTCTTTATACTTCCTAAACAAGAACTTTCTATGATGAACGCATTTCTCTTATCAAAAAAAAAAAAAAAAAAAAAGTTTCTTACATCACTGTGTAAAGACCTGTAAGGAATGTATGATACTAGAATTCTAATACTAATAGTTAACATTTATTAAGTGCACATTATTAGTCTACACTTTTCTAAACCACATTATGTTTATAACTATAATTTTTTTTTAAGATTTTAATTAATTTATTTATTTGACAGAGATCACAAGTAGGCAGAGAGACAGGCAGAGAGAGAGGAGGAAGCAGGCTCTCTGCTGAACAGAGAGCCCAATATGGGGCTTGATCCCAGGACTCTTAGATCATGACCTGAGCCAAAGGCAGAGGCTTTAACCCATTGAGCCACCCAGGCGTCCCTATAACTATAATTTTTATAATAATACTACAATTCAGTATTTTAATGTTTCCAGTTTGCAGGGAAGGAAACTGAGGCACAGATAGGTTAAGGAATTATGTAGTCTAAAATTACACAGGTAATAAGGGGCAGCCCCATAGTAACAAAACTATTTATAAATAATCTTATTGGAAATAGAGTTTAAGCACATGTCAAGTATATCTGTCTATATAAAATACTCTCACAAAAAGAACTTTCAGAATTAATAAAGCCTGTAAATTGCATAAGTTTGAGTCAACAACATGTTACGGACTCCATAAATTCAGCTCTTAAGATTTTCTGTACATTCCAGTATTCAAGTTCTGTGTCTTTTCTTATATCATCTGTCTACTTTAGTAATGACTCTTGTTAAAAGAAAAAAAAAAAGTCCCCTCAATTTCAAAAGAATAATCACGAAAGGTTTTTTACGAGAAATTCCCATTAAAATCTGTCAATTTATCCATTTATTTTTATGCCCTTAGATTACACTTTTGTGTCATTCCATTATTAAAAAGATTACTGACTGCTATATGTTCTTTAAGCAGTATCAATTATACAATCAATTAAACAGTAAAGATTATAGGAAGAAATAACTCTTATAAGATAGCCACATTTCTTTACAATTGAAAAGTTAGGTTAACAATAAAAGCACATACTGTACTTCATAAATTTTCATTGCATTTTTTTTCTGTCCTGCTATTCATGTGTTTAGACAGTATGCTAAAATGTGCTCAATCCTTTCAGCCATAGAACAAAACCACATTTCCAGCCTTGAATTATTGTGCTCTTAGAGGAGATGGGACACTTTTACTTAGCAAGGTAATCATTTGTTGGGAAACTATGTTTTTAGACTTATCATATTCTATAATAATGGATATTTTATATTGAGGAATTGATGGACTATATTTTAGTGATTCATTTGGGACTGCCTGCAAATGACAAATAAAACCAATCAAACATAATTGCAGGTGGAATATTACATCTGAATTTTAGATATATGCATGGTATTGGCATGAACATTCGAAATAGTCTAGGTTCTTTATGTTCAGGTAGCTATAACTGCTTCAATAACTATCTGCTTTTATGACAAATAAAGACATGAAATGAGAAGCTTCATAATTAAAATGCCTAACCATCCAAATGCTTTCAGCATTTTATCCAATGCATTGCATTTTCCCTGTAAATTTACTTTAAAAAAAAAAAAGATGGAATAATGGAATTAAATATGAAGCACTGAAAAATGATCCAAAGTCTCAGCTTTAAGATACATACGAAACCACATTGAATGAGCCCGTAATCTGTCAAAAAGGTTTTCATGTATCAATGAGTAGAAAAGTAGCCAGGGCACATACAACCTGTGAAACAAACAAAACAAAAACTCCTAAAATTGGTGATAATATCCTCAGAAACAAAATATCACATCAAAATTATCAGAGCCATTTTTTTGACATTTCTGTATAGAGGTTCCTTCAGAGAATATATGAACACTGTCTCAAAAATGCTGACTGTAGTGGGTATTTATAATCAGAACAGAAACTATCAAAACTAGCATTAACAGCTTATATAGTCACATGCCTGGCATATTTAGAGGACTCAAAGATACTAGAGAAGTACTATCTACCACAAGAAAACATTTCGTATTGTGAAATATAATTCCTGATATCAATTTAGATTTTAAAACACAAATGTATCAAAAATAGTGCAAATAGGAGCACCTGGGTGGCTCAGTGGGTTAAAGCCTCTGCCTTTGGCTCAGGTCATGATCTCAGGGTCCTCAGCAGGGAGCTGGCTTCCCTTCCTCTCTCTCTGCCTGCCTCTCTGCCTACTTGTGGTCTCTGTCGAATAAATAAATAAATAAAATATTAAAAAAATAGTGCAAATATAAGAAATGAATGAATATCCATACAATTATGTGAAAATAATAAGCAAAATATTTTTAAATGGAGAAGGATCCATGGCATAAAACAACAACATGTCAGAGTTGAGTTGGAAAATTGCTACTATTATACATGAAGTATTTTGAAAATATAGAAATTTTAAAAAATATGAGAAGTGGCTTTATCATTTATTCTATGGATTTATACATTACAATTATGTGCTTAAATATGTAATTTTATAACATTGTTTAACTGTATAAAAATAAGTGTGGTCATTAGTTGCCCATAAAATACCAAATGTATGAATAAACAGCTTGCCAAAGTACCAAGGTGGCATGTGTTCCAAATGAATGATGGCAAGGATCACAGAGTCCACACCAAATGAATTCCTCCCACTAATGTGATACACTGAAAACTATAAACCCCTAATATCCAAACAAGATTTTCAGAGGGAAAAAATGATTAAAAAAAATATATATGTAAATTTAGAGGAGGGATTATAGGACATACTTTTATAGTAGTAAGAATTTGAGAATACATTGAGAATATGTTTTCATTGGCAAATATTTTAGTCAGTAAATAAAATCCCCACATTGTTATTTAAATACTTAAAGGCGAAGGTATAAAGTGATTTTACCATAGAAGGGATGTGAACAATGACTGGGAGAAGGATTTCCTCACATGGTTTATACAAACTATTTAACTCAAATGTGAGAGATTGATTGCATCTTTTTCTCTGAAAGTAATAACAATTACAAATATCATTGTAGTTTTCCTTATAAAACAATAAATATACATTAAAATATTGAATGAGTTTTTCTTACAAGTTTGTGAATGAAAAGTGGATTTAATTAAGAAGATACCCAAAACTGTAGAGAAACTACTTTAGACATCTTAAAGGAATTTATGAGGATTATAAAACTTTATAAATTTAATGATGCTGGTATTTTAGTATTCTAACTTAAATTGAAAAACATATTATTTACATTTTTTTTAAAGATTTTATTTATTTGACAGACAGAGATCACAAGTAGGCCGAGAGGTAGGCAGAGAGAGAGAGAGAGGAGGAAGCAAGTTCCCTGCTGAGCAGAGAGCCGGATGCAGGACTTGATCCCAGGACCCCGAGATCATAACCTGAGCCGAAGGCAGCGGCTTAACCCACTGAGCCACCCAGGTGCCCCTATTTACATTTTTTTAATGTAGTTATACTCCTAATGTATTTTTACTTTCAGCTTCTGAATGTGAAAGCCAACCTCCAAGACGGCTCTCAGTGATTCCCTACCTCCTGGTGTTCACACCCTGGAGTTCCTTCCCATGTTACAGAGTTTTGCCTGTATGACAAGTAGAATATGGGAAGTGGTGATATGTTACATCATTCTCGAGATTATTTATAGTCTTGATTGCTTTCTCTCTTGGAGCAAGTGTGCTCTAGGGAAAGCCAGCTGTTATATAATGAGGAGCCCAGTGGAAAAGTCCACGTGGTGAAAAACTGGGGCTTTAGGACAACAAACAGACAGCAAGGAACTGAATCTTCTGCCTACAGCCATGTATATGAATGTGGAAGTGAGTTTACCAGCCAAGTCTTCAGGATGATTGAAGTATCGGCCCAAAGTAAAGTGTAACTTCATAAAATCATGAGTCATAATTATCTAATAAAGCTCTGCCAGAGTCCTAACCCTAAGAAGCAAGGTGATAAAATAAATACTGCTTGTTTCGAGCAGCTATATTTGGGAGTAGTTTGTTATGAAGCAAGAGATCATACAAGGAGAAAAGTAATTTTATTCAGGTAAGGAAGAAAAAGTTTAAGAGAAAAAAGTGAAATGCATAATTACATAAAATCTAGTTGTATGTGAATGTTCATTCATACTCCAATTTTCCTAAATAATGTGGCACAATTTAAAGAGAATAGTACAACTTAAAAAATGATAAATCTATTACCCAACTCCAGAAACATTTGTGAATGACACATACTTACTTGTATGTCCTCCTATATCCTGTCCACATATCTTGCCTATAAGTGCATTGTTTTATATTTACATATAATTTTCTCACTATATATAGTGACACATATTTTTGTATGTATGCAAAAATTCATATCAATGTATTATTTTTTGTTTGCTCTAGAATTATATTAGAAAAGTATATTCTATGTAGCCTACTTGGATTTGTTTTTTTCACTCAACATGTTTCCATGATTCATGCATATTATTATATCAAATAGTCATTTCCCCTGTGAAATAATATTCCATGGTATGAAGATATCAAACATTCATGTATTCACTTTTCCAACTGTTGGCATTGAGGCTGTTTCTAGATTTCGTGGCATAATGGCAAATGATGCCATTATGAACAATCTTGTACAGTTTTCTGGTTCATTGCAGCAAGATGGTGTGATTCATACAAGGGTACAGATGTTAGGCCATAGAGTATGGGGGCGCTCAACTTTACAAGATAATGCTGAATTGTTTACCAGAAAGTTGTATCAACTAACTATCATTACCAAAAAATAAGAGGGCTCAATAATGGGAAACCTCTCTAATATTTGGTATTATTAGATGTTTTTTAGCAATTAAATGAGTATGAAAGGGAATCTCATTGTGGTCTTACTTTGCTATGATTAATCATTAGGCTGATGAGACTGAGCATCTCCTTTTATGGTTACTTTTTTTTTTTTTTTTTTAACTGATGGGAAATGCCTGCTGTTGTCATTTGCTCATTTTTTTTTTTTTTTTTTTTTTGTAGCTTTACATGGTAGATTGTTTAAAAACTGGTCTAGTAGTCTTTCTCACCCTAAAGGCCCTTTGCCACTTCTTCCAACAAGAGTTAGAGTCTGTGTTTCCTCCACTCAAATTTGTGGTTTGCTTTGTTAACCCTAAAGTTAATAATCAGAACAGAATGGGTTTATTCAGGCATAAAAGAGAATTGCAATATGTGGCAAAGAAGCTGTGAGAAAACCATAGGAAAGTCTGGGGGAGGAGAGGTATGCCTTTTTAGGGAGAAAAGGGGATATATTGGAAAGGCCGTTATGAAGTAAAAGTCCATTGGAGTAAGCTAGGAGTTTAAAGTATGGTGCCTTTTCATTGGCTGAATTGTTGCCAGTGGGGATAAGGAAAACGTGCCTTCCTCTTGCTCTAATAGTAAAGTAGTATCCATGCGCAAGGTCAAATCCATGTGAGGTCAAGTCCACCTCTTCCTGTTGGGTCTGCAATAGACTGCAGCTCGTATAATATGAGAGCTCCCCATGTTGAAACCTCCCCATTTTGGCAAGGCTTCCATCACCCATTTTCACAGTTTGACAAGTATAATGAGACAGAAGTGATGCTGTGTTACTTCTGGGTGTAGCCTTCAAACACCCTTAGTATTTCCCTTTTCACTCTCATGGAGTCCTGAGCCATCATATAAAGAAACTTAACCATATGTAGTCGTGTCATCTATAATTTTTCTGCTCTTATCTTTCTGCCCAAGTCAACACACTGGAGCCCAAAGTCAAGCCATCTCAATGGAGCACTATCTAAATAGTGGATCCATGAAAAACCATGGTTCTTGTTCTGATCCACCAAGTTCTGGAATGGTTTGTTATACATCAAAAGATTATTAAAACAGATTTTTATTATATTCTTTATATTTTTATAGTAATGTTTCATAAGTTACATGTATTGCAAATATTCTTCCAAGTTTATAGTTTGGTTTTCTACTTTTTCAGATATCTTTAGATGAACAGAAGTTGTTGAACTAGATATAACCACATTTAATTTTTTTTCTTCAATAATGAACACTTTTGTATCCTATTTAAGAAATCTACCACCTCCCAGTATCAAAAATATATTCATCTATATTTTCTTCCAAAGACTATAAAGATTTGTCTATAGTATTTCAAGTTTAAAGCTATCTGGGTTTGAATTATGGATACATTGTGTTGGAGGAATTCAATTCACTTTCTTTCCATATGAATAACAAACTTTTTGCTGCTCATTTTGCCACCTCAGCCCTAAATCAAAGTGGCATATTTGTGTGGATCTATTTCTGGGTTCACTATTCTGTTATATATGTCAATTTGCCTATGCTTGCACACTTTTTACACCGTCTGAATTACTATAACTTAAAATAAGTCTCAGGATTTCAAAAGGCTTTTCTTCTTCCACATTTTTTTTTCTTTTCAGAAAGGCTTACACTATTTATAGTTCTTTGTTATTCTATATAATCATAGAATATCTGTAGATCAGTTTGAATGGTAGTGAAGAAATAGCATCTTATGATATCCATTCATTGTATCTACTGACATGGGGTATACCTTTATTGTTTTAGAACTTAAATGATTGTTCAGTAGATTTATGACTTTCTGCACAGGTCACAGATGGCACAGGTCTTGCACATCTTTTGTTATGCAATATCTAGGTCTTTACTTTTTCTTGCTATTTAAATTTCAATAGGTGTTAGTAAACCTTGGTTTTATTTTGCATATTTTTCTTATTTTGAGCTTTGTTCTTTTATCCTATTATCTTCAATACCAGTAATATGTGTGTATATCCTTCCCCTCCCATTGTAAATAATCTCATTAACTGCAAATGATGATTAATTGCCCTCTTTCTAATCCTTGTGCTTTTGTGTTTCCCTTACCATTTGCTACATCACCTTCTACATTGTTGAATGTAAGCAGTTATGTTGGGGTCTGTCCCTGTTAGTGAAGAAATTGCCTCTCACAATACTCATTTAGAGTTATATTAATTGAGAACATTTATTACCTATGTTTATCAGGTAAAATTATTTTCTCTGTATGCCAAATATTCTAAATATTTCTGCTCATGCATTTAAAATAAAAAAAAGCAGATGCCAATTTTTTTTTCATTTTAGTGAGATGATCATACTTTTCTTGTAATCTAGTAATTGTCTCAACCATCCCTCGAATTTTTATTGTAACTTTTTTTTTTCATTTTTACAGGTTTCATTTTCAGTTTTATTTGCAAATCTATTTTTCTTGTATTTTCCCTGTAGAATGTTTCAGAAAATGCATAATTTGTTTCTTTACACTTTTATATGGAGATATCTTATATACTGTGAATGACCTTCCAAACATAAATAAACCTTGGAGTTAAAAATCTGTTCTTTATTGTTTCTTTTGGAACGTCATTCACGGTTGCAGGGATTCTTGAATGCTTGGCCATCTCTGGCCATGACTGTATTGCTTTAAGTAATTCTGTGTGGGGTCTGGGTCTTGTACCGAAGCTTTTCTTCAGAGAATGTTTGCTTCAACTGCTGACCAGTAAGTGGTTATCTCAGGTTGTTTCTCTATCTTATTGCTGTTTCAAATTTTAGCAGCCTTGGTGTTGCTGCCTAGAGCATCCTAACCCTCCTGGCTGCTTACGAATCCTGGAAGGCTCCCTACAGCTTTCAGCACCCTTGTTACTCAAGTCTGGGTTACCAGCCTATGATGTCTTCTTGCCTGACTCTCTTGTCTACTGGTTGTCTTGCTGCATGCTCTAGAATGCTTCCCATCTGGACACTCTTGTTTGTTTGAAGACTTTCCTTATTTTTAAGAACTTTAAATGGATTTTTAAAGACTGACAAGTGTCAATCGAAGAGAATTAAAGAGGGAACATTGCTGGTTGACTTGCAAGTTTTAGTTTGGAAAGTGCACAATTTAAACAAGTTCTTATCCATCTTATATTTTAAGCTTAAAACAAAAGAAATGAATCTGTCATGGATGCCATATGGCCATTGATGACTGTGAGGGGATTCAAGCCTTAGTAGTTACACATAGGCCTGAACTGGCAAGAGCACTGTCTTAATACATGCTATATACTTTTGAAAGGAAAGAGAAAAAAAAATGCCTAGTCACATGAAAAATTTTCATCTAGATGGGATACATATCATGTCAGCTCACATTTTATTGGCAAAATAAAATCAAATGAAAACACCTTAGTTAAAGTGGGTAGGAATGTCCCATGTGTCTAAAGTGATAACACTACACATTTGTAAATAATCCTAATGGATAAAATATTCTGTCCTTCTATGATAAAAAAATAATCACTCATGCATAATATACTGGCCCCTCTTCAAGGGAGAAAATGCAAAAATCCATCACAATTCATCACATTCCATGTTCAGGCTCTTGGGAAAATCTTACATCTGGTCTGAGTCAATAGACTTATGAACCAAGAAGACAAGTAATATTCTCTCCACAAACCCAGTAAAAGGTGATAGCTTTGGGCCAGGATAACCATAATAAACACTCACCTTTAGGGGGAAAAAAAAAGAAAGAACTGGAGCTATACATCAGTCTCTTTTTAATAGCAATATTTAAATTTCAGAAGACAAATATTAGGTGAAACCTCTAATCTCACACCCTGGGAACCGAGAATTTATTGGACTAGAAAGGTTCTAATCCCAGAGAATAGCATCCTACGCCATTCTCTAAATCAGCCTATGATATGCATGGTTCTTTCCCTTTTTAATTATTTCCTCAGCTCCATTTTTATGGGCTGAGAATCTTTTTAAGTCTGCTCTGCATATAGAAAGTAGGGAACTCAAGGAAGAATTTTAAGTACTGAACAGTTAAGGTTTCTTTTAATGCAAGATGGTGGTTCTTTGTGTAGCAGTGTAACCATGCTAGGTGTATTACTTGTTTGACTTCAATCAGTTGTATGGGCCAAAAATTATACCCATAATTCACTGGAGACATAACTAGGTAAATTGAGCTCATGAGGTCTCCCTGGGAAAGCTACATTTTTCCTTTAAAAATTTGTATTATTGAAGAAGTTTTCTGGAATCATATTAACCTAGTCAGAGTTTTTAAACATGGGTGTGAAAAGCTATACCTTTTATATTAACCTTAATAAGAGGCTAAGATAAGTCTTTGTGGCTAAAAGCATTTCTAAATTATATCTTTGACTAGACATCCTTATTGTTATGGCTACTTTTCTGCAATGATGACAGAGCTGATCATTGCAACAGGGAGCATATGGCCCACAAAACCCAGAACATTTACTTACTAACTGGTCCTTTACAAAAAAAAAAAAAAAAAGAAAGAAAGAAAAAAAGTTTGCCAGGTCTCGATCTAGAGCTATAAGATCATTATAGAAGCAGTTTACTACATTCAGTTTACTACATTTTGTTGGTGCATAACATGAGTAGCTCTGTTGCTTCCAATTACATTTACTCCCAAACTCCTGTAACACTTACCTCACCATTCTCTGGTTAATTCCAAAGGCCCTGCAACATATTTGAGGTTATTTGCAAACTACTTTTGGCTCCAATTTACCTGTCACCTGGAAAAGGCCAGGTTATGCTATAGAAACAATCTCAAAGATCCTTGTGGCATGAAACAATAAAGTTTATTCCTTCTTCATGCTACATCTCTCATGGGTTATGGGAACTCTCTGTTCACTGCCTTTATTCAGAGACACCATCTAACGTGGGCTGCATCTTGATGCATGAACCCAGGTTAAGAGGACAGACATAGACGAGAAGTGACTACAGTGAAAAGCAAATTGGTTCTTCAAATTTCTTACAAGATAGTCATCTATCTTCTTGTCACAATGCACTGGTTAACATAAATCGAAGTCCATGCCTGAGTTAAAGTAGTTGAGCAGTGAGATCCCATTGTGTGAGTGAATAATGATGATCCACATTAGGGAACAGCCTCTAAGATTACTGTAGCTGGAAGAAGGCACTGCAATGACAATAGTACTACCTAGAGTACTTAGAAATGGATCTGCTGATTAAAAAGCAAGCATACTGACCCATACACACAGGTGTAATAAAAGGTAACTGTTGACTCTTTGGAGCGTCTACAAAATGCTTTTCTTTGATGAGCTGTTGTTTTAATTAGGAGATGGAAGAAAATAAGACAACTAAAGTAACCACAAGCTAAAATTCTTTTAGGTTTTAAATTAGAAAAATTATGTTCATGTTATATGCCTAATTTAATACCTTATTAACAAAGAACAAGGATTTACAGAGACCACCTGTTTTGAAGACAGCTATATGAATATAATTTCTCTACTATTTTATCCATGAAAAGTGAGATACTTGAGGGGCTTGGGGAATGCTCCAATTAATCTTAACCTATATAATATGAAAAAGGAGCTCTCTGAATTTGGTAAATTATTATCTTTTTGATTACACTCAATCATATTTCATTTGGGGAGGTCAAATAGCAGCCATCAACTAAATTGAACCATCCTTAATTAATGATAATCATAGCTTAAATTTCCTCTTTCTAAGAGAAGCTCTCATTATAAAAAGGGATGGTTTTGTATCTACTGGAATGGCTCACACAAATTTTGTATTTGACAAAGAAAAGCAATTATATACTTGGCCAATTAGTTTTTTATATCTGTAATCTATTAATTTGCCTCTGATTTTTTGCTGATTTATATTCCAAGTTATCTGCATTTCACAACAGTAAATTTGTCATTACAAACTTTAAATTAATAAATATGAGGCTATTCACGATTTAGGTAATAAGTGCATAGTAAATGCTCTATACATAGGATTATAATTATGTGCCACATTTGTATGATATATTTCCAAGGACTAAAAAAATCAAAAGAGGAAAAGACAAAGATATTATGCACTTTAATAATATAAAGTGAATTTTGTGCAATGTGTCTATCTGTAGTTTTTTCTCTTCATTGCTGGTCAGATTTTTTTCAATATTTACATATTTTATATATAAAAAATATGTATGTGTATATATATATGTACATTTTTAAAAGATTTATTTATTTACTTATTTATGGGGGAGAGGAGAGAAACCTTAGCAGACCTCACACTGCTTGATCTCAAGACCCTGAGATCACCACCTGAGCTGAAACCACGAGTCAGTCGCTTAATGGAGTATAGCACTCCGGGGCCCTAAAATGTTTTTAAGATATGATGGGTCTCATGAAAAAAAGAACCACAGAGCCTTCAGAGAAGGCATTAACTCTGAATAGTGTTCTCTCTTTCCTCCTTCAGACAGAGAAGTGAGGTCCATTCCCCTCAGTCCACGCAAACACTGTGTTGGCCTGGAGCTTGTTTACATTTTTGTAAAACTTCTTCTGCACCATTTGTATCTGATTGGCATGTGGCTGTCCAGTTTCTGATTTGAGAACCTGCTACCTCTCCATTTGTGTAGCACTGAAAGATTGTGCTAGATCTATCCTCCAGTGGTCCTTTACAATTCCCATAGAACTAAACAAGTGTATATCTCAGAAGTTACAAGGTCAGTGAGTCATATAAGTTAAAGTATTTTATATCATATATAGTACTTTAATTAGGAAGGATGCTCACTTACTGAGAAATTTTAAGCAAATAGCATCTGTGCTTAATACTTAGGTGTTATTCAAAATTTAACATCTATTTTTTTCTAATTTGCGTCAGAACCTCCTGTTACATATATGTGAGATGATTTTTAGCTATTTATAATTGCACCTTTGCATTTTAAATCAAAGAGTATTTTAATAGCATGCGGGGGAAAGAGTGTAACAAAAAGAGCCAGCTGTTGGCCTTTCAATTAAGAAAACAATAAGCTTCAACATAGTGACAAAGAACCAACAATCCAATCACAACAAAGAGGCAAACAAACCAAAAACTGTAACAGATGCTGTTTTCAATATTATCAAACACTCTATACAGAAGAAACTCCCTTGAAAATTTAGCAGTGAGAACATGCCAATTTTTGATTAATTCAGATTTTCCTCAGCTCTCAAGAGCTCAACCAAAAAACCTACTTGCCGCTGTGGTGCTAGAAGTAGAAGCAGTGATCAAGCAGTTCAAAAGATATAAAGCTTTAAGTCCAGATGGCTATGGAGCTAACTATAAAACTTCCAAGGAAAGTTTAAGTGCGCTCATTAAAAGGCCTTTCTTTCCATACGATAAAACAACATTTTACTATCCACCCAGCAAACAGTAACTTTGAACGTAATCCCTAATGCTTCTTGATTTCTGCCTACTTAGTAGGCTCCACATGATTCTAAAGCAGGAATTCTGGTGGAAAGGTTCACCAGCGTTCCTTCATTTAAATGCAATGTTTGTCAAGATGTCGCATTGTGTGTGTGTGACTATTTAAAGATCTAATTAAAGTTAAGGTTACTTGGAGGGAAATGTACATGTGAAGTCACAAAGCTTTGTGTAAAATTACAGAGAATTTTCTGAACCTTAAAACTGATAGCCAGCCTTTAAGAAAGCAAGATCTTGAAGTTAAAAAGAAAACTGCTTTATAGATCCCATGTGGATATGAAAACTTATTATGACATAAAAGTCATATTTCAAATCAGAGAAGAATGGTCAATAAATGATGTTATGAAATGTTTAGAAAAGCATAGCCATTAAATCCCTACCTCACAACTATACCCAAATCATTCTTGGTGTATTAAAGCCATAAATAGTTTTACAAGGAATAAAATAAAAATAAATAGGGGAAATATGGGAGACCAAATTTTTGCCCTTGGGCTGGGGGAAGACTTTTTCCAGAACATATAAAAGACTAAAGCCATGGAGGAAAATAAAATGAATCTAAATGTATCAAAAGTATAAAATTCCTCATGGGATAAAAAAGATAACTATAAAGAAATTTTAAAGACTCTTGTCCCTCAAGAAGAAAATATTTGCAATATTGTAATAGTCAAATAATAATATATAATATATAATAATATAATACAGAATATAATAATAATAATATTATTTTCAAAAAAATAAACAAGTAATTTAAATAGTCATGTCACAGAAGCATAAATAGAAATGAACATTAAAGAAATGGAAAAAAAAAACTAAGAAATTTTAGGAAAATCAAATTAAAACAACAATGAAAAGCATTATTTTACCCATCAAATTGTCCAAATACAGAAGTTAAAAAATATTATTAGTATATATATATGGGAAGAAGAGGAAATCTTAAATGTAGCTAATGGGTTTACATATTAGTGTAGGTATTTAAGAGACATATTTTGTGATAGTTATAAAATTAAGAAGAATGTACACATTATGACTTAGAAATTCTGCTAGTGGGATCTACACTGGAGAAATTTTGCATACTGTCCTGATACTTGTATAAAGATGTTCGTTGCATTATATTTTCTAGTAACGACCAGCCCAAAATCATTCTAAATGTGCATAAACTAAAGAAGTGTGACATAAACCATGATTCAGTCTATGCTTCATAAAATGGAGGTAGGTTCATATTACTGGACATAGATGGATCTTCAATATTTACTAAGTGAAAGAACAAATTATAAAAAATGAGATTGCACATGATACTATTTACATAAAAAAACAAGGTAAATAAGCATGGGAAGAAACTCTGCATATCTATAGCTATTCAGAATATATAATGTACACCAAAAGACCTGTAAGAAATAACAAAAAAAGAACAATAATTGTTTCAGAAGATAATTACTCAATAATATTTTAATTTTTTATGAAGAAAATGTGTTGCCATACAACTTGTTCAATTAAAATATTACCTTTTGTGTAAAGCTCATCACAGGTTTGAGGAAGTTTAGAAGAACAATGTATGGCGATATAAACATTTATCATGAACACTGAATGGTACACATTTGAAACACTATTATTTCTAGAAGATTCAATATATACCTTGGACTGTGTTACAAACTAAACAAATGCATAATTTAAGTTTTTCAACTCTATGAATTAGCATCTCATTTTATAGATGAATAAATTAATACTTGGGGTTTGAATAAACTTGTACAAGTTATTCACAGAAAGTCAATAATAGGGCTAAGATACAGATTTAAACCTGATTGCTGGCATCTAGCAGGTCTGTGCAAATAAAGAATACACTTGTTAATTAACTTCATTTGCTGATCGCAGTAATTTTTGAGACCTGAAAATAGATTATTTCAAGATGTTCTAGGCAAAGTTTAAAAAAGTCGTGGGGGAGAAACATATATAGTCATTGATAGTCAGGTCTTCAAAAAGTTTATTTAAATACATTTAACTTTGTATTAAAAGTTCTAAAAGTAGATAGACTAAGCTATTGTTAATAACCTTAAAGCTGTAACTCTACTAATATGCTACTCGGGAAAAATCCTTTAAGACAATTATTTTATTAGATATATTTTTTTCAGAGTTATGAAAATAACTTTCCCAACAAATTAAAACCAACTATGATGGTACTAAAGATGAAAATACATGAAACCCCAATGAAAGAAGTAAACTAATGAAAACAATATTTAGACATAAGCTGCTATGGAAAATGAATAAAATGATTAAGTATATGGAAATTTTCATTTTTATAGGTTCAAAACAGTTGAATACCAATGATTTCACATGGTTCTAATATTTCAGAAATTGGCCACATACTGTTTTTAAATCATCTATTCCTCTCTTGAGTGAGTTATTATTTTGATTGCTCAGTGACTATTTACTATGTTTTGTTCATTTTAAGTAATAATTTTTTAAAAATATATAAAATTTTAAAAATAATTCATTTTTTAGAAGATTTTATTTATTTATTTGGGGGAGAGAATGAGAGAGAGAGAGTTTGAGAGGGGAGAGGGTTAAAGGGAGAAGCAGACTCTCCACTGAGCAGGGAGCCCGATGTGGGACTTACTTGATCCTGGGACTCCAGGATCATGACCTGAGCTGAAGGCAGTTGCTTAACCAACTGAGCCACCCAGGCATCCATAAAAAACAATTCATTTTAAGAAGCCTGTTATATTAAACCAACAAATTTAAAATAGCTTTTATATGTCAAAGATAATCCTACATCATGTGAACTTGAAAATCATTTGGATTAGTTTCTTTATTTCTGAAAGTTTTAGGAATACCTAATTTATATAAACCACTTATATAAATGTCTTTCTTTCTTCTTTAAGTCCATTAAATAGAAGTTTTTTAAAACTATCACATAAAAGGGTAACTGCGGGGGCGCCTGGGTGGCTCAGTGGGTTAAAGCCTCTGCCTTTGGCTCCGGTTATGATCTCAGGGTCCTGAGATCGAGCCCTGCATCGGGCTCTCTGCTCAGTGGGGAGCCTGCTTCCTCCTCTCTCTCTCTGCCTGCCTTTCTGCCTACTTGTGATCTCTGTCAAATAAATAAATAAATAAAATCTTAAAAAAAAAAAAGGGGTGACTGCATGGCACAGTCCCTTGAACACTGACTCTTGGTCTGGGCTCAGGTCATGATCTCAAGGTTCTGAGATGGAGCCCTGCATGGGCTCTCCGCTCAGTGTGGAGTCTTCCTCTGCCTCCCCACCTGCGCTCACCCTTTCTCCCCCAAATAATTAAAATAAATCTTTTTAAAAAATAAAAGTATCACATATACATAGTCTATATAATATACATATATACATACATAAATACACCTAAATATATAATAAGATGTATATGTATGCATATACACAGAAAGAGAGAGAAAGAGACAAACACAGAGATCTTATAGCTTTTGCTTTTAAATTTCAGCCATGCTTCAGGTACAACAATACAAAATTCAAAGGAAAAGCTGTGTCAGAAATGTGTTTCTGGCAGATGTACTAAATTAAGGTTACCTGCTCGGATGGCCAAAGGGTTTTACAAAACATTATTTACAGACTATAAGAATCCTTTTAGAGAAGTTGCTTTTAGGGCATGTTGTCTTCTTGAAGCTTCTGCATACCAACCAAAGAATGCACTGCATTTTTTCCCCCCTGAGGAGTTTGGGATCCTCTTTTTTCAATCATGCCTCCTAAAGTAGACTATATTTTTTAAGTTAAAAGTTCCCCAAAGTGGCCCTGACAATTCCAAATCATCCAAAAGGTTATCCGTTTTCCAAAAAGACATAAGATCCTGGTCCATGGTGGGTAAACATGCAGGGCAGGGCATACATGTATATACATATAGGAAGCAGTATCCACCATCTTTACCTGTAGATTCCTCAAGACCACTTAACTATGAGGGGCTCTGTCTGTAATAACTGTTCCCAAACACAGGAAATTATGTGTTTCCCCCCTTTTGAACAGAGTGGGGGGTCTTCACAAGAAGCTTCAAAAATCAAAATAAAGATATGTTCAATAAAGTTAGAGAGTTTAAACACAAAGCTAGCAGAGCTTGGCTCCCAGAGAGACTTACCTCCAAACTCCAGGGTGAGCGAGGAAGCAGTGGGCTCAGTGGGCCCTGTGGGTCCAGCACCTCTCTGCTTCTCAGTCTCTGCGTCACTGGGGAGACAATATCCATTGGTTCTCATTTCTTTTTCCAGAAACGATTACAATTTCAGAAATAACACAATCAGTAAATAGTATTTAGTAAGAGTTTCGTGTGCAAAGAAAAACTATTCACCAGCCGGGAGTCTTCAGATCCAAAGACTGATAGGAAGCTCCGAAGCGTGAATTCACAGGACGGCTTATCAATTGGAAAATGAAGAAGTTGTTTACCCTTTTCAACGGTTAGTTATGACAGCGGGGGTTTCTAGACAGCGGGAGAACTGTTTCAAAGTTATTATCTCATGCCATTTTTTGGAAGATGACAAGTTTCTTTTATAGTTGTCAGAAGCATTTACAAGAAATAACCTAAGAAGTTTCCTTGTTCATGAAATAAGATTGATTTTGTTCACTTATGTGGTTTAAATGCTTTTGTCTGTTCAGGGAATTTTCAAATCTGGTCTTCATTTTGTATTTGATTTTAACAAAATAAAATCTGTTTATCTGGGGAGCCTGGGTGGCTCACTAGCTAAGCATTTGCCTTCAGCTCAGGTCATAATCTCAGGGTCCTGGCTTCAAGCCCCATGTTGGTCTCCCACCTCAGCGGGGAGCCTGCTTCTCCCTCGCCCTCTGCATCTTCTCCTGCCCATGCCTTCTCTCTTGCCTCCTCTCTCTCTCTCAAATAAATAAAATCTTTAAAGAATTGTGTTTATCTATAAAAATATATTACGCAGCAATTAAAAACAATACATTGAATTTATATGTATTTTACATAAAAATATATCTATAAAATCCATGCAAATTTGATTTCAAATGAGAGGGAACACAACAAGTGGTTTTAAAAAGTAGAAAGTTAAAAAGATAATAACGCAGGGGAGCCTGAGTGGCTCAGTGGATTAAAGCCTCAGGCATTGGCTCAGGTCATGGTCACAGGGTCCTGGAGTCAAACCCTGCATCGGGCTTTCTGCTCAGCGGGGAGCCCGCTTCTTCCTCTCTCTCTGCCTGTCTCTCTACCTACTTGTGATCTCTGTCTATCAAATAGATAAATAAAATCTTTATAAAAAGATAATAATGCAATAAAATATAAAATTTAAAAAATAGAAATGTACTTCTCTCACCTAAAGGTAGGGAGTACTGAAATGGCAGTGAAGTCCCATAATCTTCAGAGACCCTTATACTTTTAATCTTCTTGTTCTGCCATTCTTAGAGTGTGGCTTTTACCATAATGTCAAAATGCTATTTGTGATTAAGAGAAAGGTCCATATTAAGCCAGCAGCAAGAACAAGGGAAAGAGAAGTTTACTCTTTCTCCTCCAACGCATGGGTTCTTGGGATGCTTGGTGGCTCAGTCAGTTGGGTGTCTGCCTCGAGCTTGGGTCCTGATCCCAGGGTCCTGGGATCGAGCCCCGTGTTGGTCTCCCTGCTCAGCAAGGAGTCTGCTTCTGCCTTGCCCTCTGCCTCTCTCCCCAGCTTGTGTGCTCTCTCACAAATAAATAAATAAATAAACTTTGTGGGGAAAGAAGCAAAAGAAGGCACCGGTCCTCAAAGTGTGGTCTTTGAACCACAGCAACCTCAGGGTCACCTAGGTGCTTATGTGAAATGCAGATTTTTAGGTCTCATCCCAGATATATTGTATCAGAAACTCTAGGGTCGGGGCCCAGTAATTTGACTTACCAAACCTTCCCGGTGATTCTGATATAGCTAATTCTCCAGTGTTTTAAAGATATTTCTGGGAAGTTTGATACCACACTTATGCCACATTGTAGTCATTCGATTTGGCCACAACGAAGTGTTAATCAGGATAGAACAGATAAAAGCTAATCTAGGTGTCCATAATAAAAGCCAGAATCTTACAGTTATATTAAAATGGGAAAAGGGGGGAATGGATAAAAGAGGCAATGAACAGTTTCTGCTACATCCATGATAGATTGTCCATAAATTATAAAGCCATTTACAGAAGAAATATATAATAGTCATATCTAATATTTATTATAGTCATGTCAATTATACTAAAAATGTCATTATATGCTATTGTGAGTTTCTGCATATCTATATGGGCAGCTGGACATACAGCAACCACATGTCTGTAGAGTGAGATTATGGGTTGAGTGGAAACAGAAAGTGAAGATTTTTGCATTTTTACTTTAGACTTCCATACATTTCTTTTTCAAAGATCACATGCTGCTTTGAACATTCAAAATAGAAAAGGAAAAATATATAGCCTCAAGAGACTTAATTGGTAAATTAACAGTTTCAGTTGGACAAACTGTATGTCAATGAAATAAAAATGAACTCGAAAGCACATATCTGAATAACTCATCCATTTTTGCCATTTTACTTTAGGATGTTACTAAGAAGTTGGATAACAACTCAATGTTTGTTTTTGTTCTTGTTTGTATGTCAAACTAGAACAAGGCCAAAAAAGATGGCATTACTGCCAGAATTCTTAAAAGAAAACACATAAGGATTCATAAGCCCTATAAAAAGAAAAAGTTAAAGTCAATTTTGTTTCTTGTTAGCAACTGTTCAATGTTTTCTGAACTATCTAGGTCAATGATCTTTGAAATATGATTTCTGGACCAGCAACAGTGGCATCACCTGGAAACTTGCTAGAAATCCATATTTGGGGCACCAAATAGGAGCACCTATTTAATAAGATATTTTATGGGTGGAGCCCCACATCTGTTTTTTTTTTTTTAAAAAAAGCACTGCAGGTGATTCCAGTGCAAGCTCAAATTGGAGAACCACTGACCTAGATAATTACTTCACCCTTTTGCTTTGTTTTCCTTCCGCAAACATGTCAGTAATTGCTATGGAAATGTATTATAATATAGTCAACATGCAATTATCTCTGATATTCAAGGAGCAGAGTGATTTGGACAAGAGGATACCATGGATAATCGCACATCTCTCTCTAGCTGTCAGTTTCAGACTCCGCCCACCCATACATTTTTTGCCAGAGCCCCTAATGAGAACTGTAATTGACTGACTCATGTTTTAGCTCTTTTTTCCTCCTGCCCACTCTCTAGTGAAGGTGGTAATGAGCAGTGAAATAGCCTGAAGGCAAACAGCAGGAGTGAAAAGGAGGAGAGAGCCCTGTCCTTCTGAATATTTGGGAATATACTATAATACCAAAAACCATTTAAAAAAAAAAACTATTTTTCCTGTCTGAAAACTTCTATACATGTCAATAATAAATTCACTTTAAACACTTTCCAGTAAAAAAAATCTTGAGCTCTTATAGTGGAACTAGTATTTTCTCAAGATTGCTGTATTTCTCTTCGATACTTAGTTGTTTCTCCCTGCTTTAGTCCTGTTTGACTACTTGCAATCTATTCTTTTCTATAACTGCTATCAACAAAACCTTTCTTTCCTCCTCTACCTCTGTAAGCTTTCATCTCCCTGTTCAATTGGCTTTGAATGCTAGTCTATCCAACTACATAAAAACAAATGAGAAAAGAAAGGAAAAGTAGAATAACATTAAATACCAAGCCACTATTATGGGTATAATTCAAAAGGTGTTTCAGGGCTTGAGACATCAAATAAACCTCAGTTTGAAGGTATTATTTGCTTTCTCTGTATTGCTTTCTGAAAAGTGATAGCAACAAAAAACCCTTCTTTTGGAAAATTCTTTTGTGATTTGGACTGAAAAGAAAAATAAAAACTCATATTATCATTATAGTCATAATAGTGCCAAACTCTTGTTTTTTTTCTCTATTCTTTTATAGTTGATTCAAAAGATAACCCTTCCAAGAACAGCCCTAATATCATGACCTCATATATCTTAAAAATGGCTTTATGAACTTCACACCGTGGACATCAAATAGCAACGCAAATTATATATCACTTGGTACAGTAGAAAACCCTGAGTAAGAGAACTGGCATGTTGACCCAATGATATTGAAGAGATTGTTACAGTTACCAACAGTGAGACAAGAACCATCTCCACTCTCACCATTAAACATCCCATGTTAATCCCAATTCTCTTCTTGAAAGGCTGAACCGTGTGCCACATTTGCTGTCATTTAGCTCTTTGATCTTTGTTAGATATCTTCGTTGAAATCAAAGTAAAGGAAAGAAAATTACAAAGAAGACAGTCATTTGATCATTGCATCAATGTTTTCAAGGTTTGCAACACAGAAATTAAACTGGAACACAGATACCATGAACAAGGTTTCAGTGTAGATTATAACTGCTACTTTTATTTAAGAGTACAATAATTCTGGGGTGCCTGGGTGGCTGAGTCATTTGAGGGTCCAACTCTTGGTTTCAGCTCAGGTCATGATTTGTGGTTGTGGGATCAAGCCCCCTTTTGGACTCCATGCTCAATGTGGAGTCTGCTTCAGATCCTCCTTCTCTCCCCCTGTTCTCGCTCTCTCTCTAAAATAAATAAAATCTTTAAAAAAAAAAAAGGTATGGTAATTCTTCCTCTTCAAAATTGTTTCTCTGAGATGCCCTTATGTAAATATTCCTGTTAATGTTTGACTAATCTGAAATTTTTAAAAAATAAAATGGCTTTAAAATTACATCCAATAGTTCCCAAAGTTTTCAAAGCCTTATCTGTTGAGATTGAATTTTAAGTCTCATAAAGACTCAAAAACACTTGGGGCACATTCTGGTGAATGAAGTAAGTAATCAAGCCTCATTAGAAATGAAACATGATAGCACAAAATGAGAATGATGTTCTCTAGTGGCTGCATAAACAGAAGCTGAAGACAATTCCATATTTTGGTCTTCAGCAGAATTAAGGGAATTAGATGAGCCATGTTTTTATTAGTTCTAAGAATTGTCTGATTTATCCATGTCTTATAAGATTATTGATGAAAGTGTATGGCATATGCTACTTAATGGATTCATATTGTATCAAATATATTCAATTTTGTAATATAATCAATCATTTACTAAGCACCATTATGCCACCAAAACTGATGGAGAACCGTAGAACTGGAAGCACAGCCTGCCAAGGATGCTCTGTCTTAACTATCTGGGGATAAAGGTCATGAAGTACATTCTTGACTGTAGAAAAATATCTGGGGGGATTGAATTTTGCCCTATACATGTACCTGAAATCTCTATTTTTATTTAGTTATGGGTTGTGCATGAATGCACCGTGCAGTTGTCTACAACAGCTCAGGACAGTATGTTCAATATCTTTTTTAATCTCTGCATTTTAAATAAAGATATATGTGTTTTGCACCTGTCATTTGACAGAATGTACAAAGCGATAATGCATTTTTAATAAGCCAATATTAGTTTTGCTATTAAATATGTGCAAGCCTTACTCTTTGAAGCCAGCAGCTGCTCTCATAGAGCGGGCACTGCTGCCAGACTTTATGGAAATAATTCCCACCATTTCTAATTCAGGCTTATCCACATGCTGAGAGAGTTGCAAACATCTGGGAATCCAAAGGTTTCTGCCTATATTTAAGTCTAAATCTTGACTATTTTTTTTAATACTGTCAGTCTTGAGAAGAAAATCCATTTAAAATACTGATATTAAAATGGCCATTACCTTGGAGACCAGTTATGGTTGCTGCATACAAACTACCATAAGACTCAGTGGCTTAAAACAATATTTTATGAAGCTCAGAAGTAGCATGGATCAGGAATCCTGACAGGACAGAGCGAGAATGACTGTTTTATTCTCCAGGATGCCTGGAAACTCCATTCAGAAAACTAGGAGGCTGGCAGTGGCTCGGGAACTGGATTTGGAATCATCAGTTGGCTCCCTCACTTACACATCAAGCTCCTGTGCTGGAATGATTTGAAGACGGGGAGGACCGCCAGTGGAGTCACCTACACAGGCCCCTCCATTGAAGCTTGGCTCCCTCCCAGCATGGCAGACTCAAGTTGGTTGAAATTCATACGTGGTGTCTCCGTGCTCCTAGTCCAAGTATTTCTGTGGTGTCTCAGGGCTTTGACTCCAAATATTTCTTTGAATAAGACAGACATCACATTGTTTTGTTTTGTTTTGTTTTTTGACTAAAATTCAAAAGTTACCCACTTATCAGTTCATCATACAATAATGGTTGAAATAGGTTGAAGTCCACTTAGACCCAAAAGTCCAGGCTATCCTTATCTCTTAAAGGTAGGACTATTAAAAAAAAGAGAGAGAGAGAGAGAGAGACCTATTTTAAAACTGTCACACTATTAAAATAAATAGCTAAGTATTAAAGTTGAATGTTTTGATCAATGCCTAATTCTCATTTATTTAATATATGAGACACACAGTATGTAGCAAAAAGATAAACCCCAAATCACAAGGATATCTCTTTCCGCATCATGTTCTCTACTTAATTGTGGCTATATAACACTACTAATTATTATAAACTGGAATAGATTAACCAATATTAATATCATAAAGTGTTATTTATACATAAAATTTTGTTTTGAGTCTAAATGTGCACTTTCTTAAAAATACATGCTACTTTTCAAGCTGCTTTTGATATATAATTAACTTATAATACCTGCACATACTTAGAAAGCACAATTTAACAAAATTTGAAATTTGTATAAACCCCTCTAACACCACTAAGTCAAGATAAGTCATCCCCGGAAGTATTCCAGTGCCTTTTGCTCCTCCACCACTTCTGTAGCCTCAGGCCATGTTCACCTGCTTTCATTTATTAATAGTTTGTATTTTCTTTAAAATTCTTTTATGTCTTTTGTATATGTGGGTGTATGCTTTTTATTGCTCGGAATAACCAATGCTATGAATATACTGCAATTTATTTATCCACTCATCTATTGATGATTGCTTGGATTAGTTCCAGTTTTTGAGTATTACAAACAAAGCAGCTAGGAACCGATTATGTGTAAGTGTTCGTGTAGAAATATACTTTCATTTCTCTGGAATAAATACCTAGAATAGACCGACTGAGTGACTTGGTACAGATACTAACAGTTTTAGGAAATCACCTGCTTTCAAAATTGTTTATGCCATTTTACACTTCCACTAGCAGTGTATGTAAGAAAAAAATATATATATATATTCATTTCATCTGTGCTAAACTTCATTCTTGAATGCATATTTAGATATATTCACATATTTATCAACATCTGTATCTGGTATTAATCAGCCTATGTATATTGGGTGTCAGGGATAATCCCACACACTATAAATGTTCAGCAAGTATGAATTTATCATTTTAAATGTGTTTAAGTACTTTAGAGGAATGTATATTATGATTTTCACACAAATGAATTTTTGTAGTTTGTGCAGTTGTTGTTAACATTTTATTCTCTAAATCTTGCTTCATTTTGATACATTTATTAAGATCTTTAGATTTCTTCTTTTACAAAGGAATTTTCTGCCTTAAGGAGATAATATAAATTATAGAATGCAGAAGTTTATCTGCAAAATCCATTTGGGAAAGTTGAGGGTTTTACTGATTTTTCCTTGTTATTTCTGAAAGCTTTACTACTTTATAGAATGTATTAAAAGGATTCTGATTATAACAAATATAAGGGACCATCTTTTAATAACATAATAATATATACAAGAAAAAATTTGGCCTTTTAAAAATTACCATGTTTGCTGACAAAATTTGTCCATATACATACTATTGAATTAATAAACAACTCTGTGACTTTTCACCAACTAAATCATTACATGTTTCATAATTGAAGCCATACACATTTCTGAGTAATTCTCAATACAACTTTGACAAAGAGTATTTAAATAATCTAGGAGAATCAGGTTATGGACATTTTACCTCTCATACCAATTTTTTCATGTTTTGATTGGCTAGGAGCAGCAGAGAAGAATAATTGATTAAGGAATCTTAGTGATTTAATTACAGGAAAAATTATAGAAGTAAATAATCCAATAAAGGGTACTTATGTTTGAGAAGAATAAATATGGATGAGGACATACATATTAATTTATATGTTCAAAGACACTCATATCACTAGCAAACACCTAAAATTGAAAATTAAACAATGTTCTCTATATATCTTTATAGAGAATGCTGTTAAAGTTTAGAATTTTAAGATAACTGATAAATAATTTCTCTTTAATCTGTTTTTGACTAACATACTTCATTTTGTGATGAAGATATCAACTTTATGTTGACAAACTACAAGAAATTACTGATACTATAATGCCCCAAATCCTTAAGAGTAATAGAAGAAGGCTATTTTTCAGTGAAAAGGAGTCTAAATAAGATTTAATGATTTACATTTTATTCAGTAGAAAAAATACTTTTCCTCAGTTCTGTATGGTGCCATACATAACATGCATTAATTCTAAGACAAATTTACTTTATCAAATTAAAATATGTCAATGATCCATTATCTCATAATAATCACATAAAATTGTGTTACTCTTTTCCTAATAAACATAAACTCTTTTTTTTAAAGATTTTATTTATTTATTTGACAGAGATCATAAGTAGACAGAGAGGCAGGCAGAGAGGGAGGAGGAATGAACATTAACTTTTGTCTTAACTCTCTTTCTTCTTTATTTTTTCTTCAAGAAAAGTATCTGATGGATGGAATTCAAAGCCTTTAGCCAACTTAAGGGCCCATCTTCTGCCAATGTCTTGTGCTCCTACCTTTTGCATCGACATTAGAGACATGTTATCTTTTCTAAGAACCAGTCTCATAATTAATTCCCCTACCACTATCTCCTTACATCAAATATTTTGCTTAGTATTTTAAGAAAACACGATGATGTCTCATATCCATTTATTTTATGACCTCATTCAATTCAAAGCTCTTTTTCTCTTACTAAGTCTACTGTATCCAGGGATGCCTCAGTCTCCATAGCACTTTTATGTGACTTAAGAAAGGAATCCTGTTTGTGCGGTCCTCAGCTTGGCAAAAGGGAGGCTGGATTCAGCCTTTCTTCTCCTCTTGGCCAACTTCCCTGTGCAGCATCCAACTTCAAGCCTTATGTCATGGCCCTTGTTCCAAGTCTCCCTTGTTCTGTCACTACTCTCTCTAAGCAATGTACTCCTATCGCCATTCCAGAGCATCACTTAGTGCCACTTGTCACTTCAAAACACTTAGAATTCTTGTGACCCCATTGCAAAAGAAAAACAAAACTAAGCAAAACAAGAAACAGCTGAATGACCAACCAACCAACCAACCAAACAAACAAACACAAAAACACCTCAAGTCAAATTAGGCTTCCTTTCTGAGTTTGCTTATTATTCTTCTATACATGACTTACACTATGGTCTACGGATGGTGCAGGTGAGTGCCCACAGAGACCAAGTGGGTAACTGGGTGGAGTGAAACAGGCCATATTGAGGGCTTCAGCCACCACAGGTATTTGTCATGTAGAATAGGGAATCAAGGCTTTCCAGAATTTAGTTTTAAAGAGAAATCAGAAATCCATTATTCTATGAAAACCACTGGATCTTCATGTTAACATTTAATTCAAAGATTGAAAGAAATACTCTGAGGGTCCAGAGTGGAAGGATGGACTAGAAGACCTCTAGTCATGTAAGACTACTCACAAGTAATTCCTGGATAGGTCCTTACTTACCCACCTCTGTGTCTTTTCTCATGTTACCAGGTTCTTACCCTAGAATCTCTTTTTCCATAATTCTCTGAATTATTTTCCTTATTTTTTTAAAAGATTTTATTTAGTTTTTTGGCAGAGAGATAAAGCACAAGCAGGGGGAGCAGCAGGCAGAAGGAGAGGGAGAAGTAGGCTACCCACCAAAAAGGGAGCCTGAAGCAGGGCTGGATCCCAGGACACCAGGATCTTGACCTGAGCAGAAGACAGATGCTTAACTGACTGAGCCATTGAATTATGATCTTTAAAGCCTGAATTCAAATTCCTCCAATATGATGACTTACTCTTACATGGTGTTTATTCTTCAGTCCTGTGGATCTCAAACTCTGCGCTTAGATATCTGGCAAAGCCCCATAAGATTAAAGAGTGCTATGGGATATTTTAAACATTTAAGATAAATGTAGCAATACTTGACATCTGTCAGACAAAGCAAAGTACTAGCTTGAGATAGTTTGCAATTTTATTATGAGATTAAACCATGATCCTTTTGATTACATCATCCTTATGAAAAGTTAAGTTTCTGTCAGTTGGTGTGGTAAAATAAAATAATGATGCAAAAATCACTATGGAAGCAAAAAGAGAGTAATGGTATCCAACATGATTCTAAGGTTAATGATAGAGTCAACAATGCACACACTCCAGTAGTAAGTAATTTTGGTTACGTAAAAATTATTTTTAATTTCAAGTCTGTTATGTGTTCAAACAGACACCAAGTCGTTAGGGCATATATATTTATATAACTATTTGGACAGAATTAGTTAATGGGCTGAACTGTTAGGAAATTTCTTTCAGTCCAATGAAAAAAATTGCTTAGAAACAAAGAGTCATGAGTAGCACCTTCTGTTTCTGCATTGACATGGTTTTAAATATAGAATCCCTTGGGAATTCCTAAAAGTATCTATAGTAGATATTACCAGATTTAAATATTTGGCCCCATATAAATTTTAAGATTGTTTTCTATTTTTTTTAAGTGTCATTAGTATTTAGATAAGGATTGCATTGAAACTGTAGATCACTTTGGGTATCATGTTTATTTTAACAATATTAAATCTTCCAATCCATGAAGTTTTAATTATGTAAGATGAATACATTCTAGAGATTTGCTGCATTACATCATGCCTGTAGTTAACAATACAGTACTGTGAACTTAAAAACATTCATTAACAAGGTAGATCTCATGTTAAGTGTTCTTAGCACAACGTGGTGATGGTATAATGGGTGTAGACATTATGTCCAAATTCCCAAAATTGTATATGTTAAATATGTGAATTTCCTGTATATAAATTACAATACAGGAATGCATGGGTTGCTAAGTTGGTTAAATGTATGACTCTTGAATTCAAATCAAGGTCATGAGCTCAGGGTTGTAAGATCTAGCTCCATGTGGGGTTCCACAATCAGCAGGGAGTAAGCTTGGGATTCTCTCTTTCCCTGTGCCCCTCTCTGAATTCACGGCCACTCTTTCTCTCTCTCTTAAGTAAACAAACAAATAAATAAATAAATGTTTAAAAAATAAAATATAACTCAATAAGGCTGTTAAAAAGAAAAAAAATAAAAATTACATATGTGAAATTGTGGTATGTGGTGACTCCTAATTTCTTAGTCTCCATGGTGTGCTTATGTTGGTTGGATGGAAGGGACTACTGGGTAAAGTTGAATAGGTGACAAAAACATTTTTTTTTTAATTAGTATCTTGGAAGATTCTCATTACAAAAACGTGCTCAATACATTAGGTTTTGATAGCATGGACCACATAGGAGCACTGGTAAGTAACTTCACTGTAACTGTTACCTGAAACAGTAACAACTAGTATTAAGAATGCCAGTGCTTCTTTTTCTCATCCTCAAAAATACTTCTAAAATCAATACTAGCACAATACTACTACTACTACTACTACTACTACTACTACTACTACTACATTATCAGCATATATTTTTTGGAAAGGCACCATATACTCATAAATTCAGTATCAATGCAATATTGAAATTAACTCCTTATGTATTGGATAGAGATGTGAGGTTGTGAAAATCACAGTGAGGGAAACCTAGCTTGTGTTACACATTACTTCATTCATTTGTGTACTCATTTACCTGACTGACACATACTGAGAAATGATTACATGCCAGGCAATGTTTATTCATTAAGGATACAGCAGTGAACAGGATATAAAAATCATTGCATCTAAGAGGTGTATATTCTAGTTGGAGAGATAGAAAAATAAACAAACTAGAGTATAACATACTGTCAGTGAATGACAGATGTCACATAATCGATGTAATAAGTCATTTATGAACTAAATCATGTCTAAATAGCAACTAGTAAACATTAAGGTTAACATTCAACTGCCAAAAGTCTAATTTCCCAGAAATTGGAGACAAATAGATCCCCTTTAACAACTTCCCTCATTTATTTTTGTGAGTTACTAGGAGGTTTCATAGATTTAGCTTCAATGTGGTAATTTCTGACTTTATGTTTTGCTCAGATTTCTAACCAGATTCCTCATGGCCATGTCAATGGCCTCAGTGACCTTCCCAGAGGTGGGGAGTCCCAAATCAAGTCTGACAAAGGCCATCAAAATTTCTGTGTAATCACTGCACATGAAGTTGGAACGTTTCCAAAAATATCTTCTGTTACTGCCAAGATGCCAGAACTTATATTGCCAAAGGTAGCAATTATATTTTGTATTTTCAATGCATGATAAAGATATCATGAAACACCACTTCTAGTTTAAAGAAATCTCTAATTTTAGGTTGTGTGCCCAAATAGGCAGTTTTTAACACTGAGATACTGGTAAGAATGTGAGAAAGGATAATCAGAACAAAAGTGAAAATATATATGTCAATATTTCTACAGGAAAATAAATCTCAAAAATACAGTGCCTTAATAATAAATTACGACTACAGTCTAATTCCTTAATAGCAATCCTTATTTAACTGAATTAACTTTACTTATGACATCCAAATTCATTCTAAGAAATCAATCTGTATCTATCCATCCACCCTTTATAATATTTATAATGTCTACTGATTTGCATCTTGGAAATGGAGGCACACTAGTAATTGTATCAGTGGGAAGGGGAGACATTAAACTTTCTGTGTGCAATGGTAAATGTACAGGTAAGATTTTTAGAAATGGAAAACACAAATTTTCTGCCAACATCTGAATTCCAGAATTTCTACCAATATCTGAATGCCAGAATTTGCACTATAATTCATTGAATCTAAACTCTTTGTGAGGAGGTTATAAGTATATTCCATTAAAGAGAATATTACTGTCAGACATTATTAAACATGTGCTAAGACATTCCATTTTTATATCTAGAGATGTATTGTATTATATTATATCACATTTCATATCTCTCCCCCTATAGTTTATGTGCCAAAACTTTCATTCTAGCATATTGTTTATAAATATACTGGAATCTGACCATGGCAGCATGGGTTTACTTCATATCAGAACATTCTGAGAGAGAAGCTCTGTCCTGTGAATTAAAATCATTCTTACAATTAAAATTTTGTTTTAACTGTTCATATTTTTAAATAACACATATTATACCAAAACAACATTTTTACTAAAGAGGATGACTAAACATTTACAGTTTTAGGACATTTATAGTCATGAAGGAATTTTCTTTTTTCTTTTTTTTTTTTAAGATTTTATTTATTTATTGGACAGACAGAGATCACAAGCAGGCAGAGAAGCAGGCAGAGAGAGAGAAGGAAGCAGGTCCCTGCTGAGCAGAGAGCCCGATGTGGGGCTCAATTCCAGGGTGCTGGGATCAAGGCCTGAGCTGAAGGCAGAGGCTTTAACCCACTGAGCTACTGAGGCACCTGTAAAGGAATTTTTTTAATGCTTATTTCTTCCTTCAAAAAAAGTGAACTCTGAGGTGTACTCAAGGTAATTTGTTAAAATACACAAAAGTATGAAATATTTTCTCTGTGTTACATAGTCTTTTATGATTTATTTTATTCAAATTAACAATTTAATTATAATGAAAAATAGAATTTACACTGGAGATACTGGTATTTTTATCTTACATTAATAATGTAAAAATTATGTATAAGATCATTCACATTTTGAATACAAATAAATGAGCTTTTGCTTAATCTATTTAAATGTGAACATTCTAGTTGAATGGATCTATGTCTGATTGCTCATGAATATTTATAGATCCTAAGCAAAGAAATATATAGCACCTTGAATTTTATGATCACAGTTTTGTTAACAGTTTGAAAGTTGCGTGTTCTCCTGTGAGGATCCAGTCTCTGATATATTTTTGAAAGATTGGGTATAAGATCATGTATTGAATTTAAAGCAAATAACAAATATTTGCAAGTAAAATGTAAGGTGCTTAGTTCTATCGTGTGGGCGCCCTAAACCTAAAGAATACACTGCTTAAATCTTTATGCTGGAATTTTTCTTGAATTAATTTTTGTCTTTCTTCTAAGACTCCGACACCTCTTTCAAGCTCTTACAAATTTGTTAGAGAATCCACAAGAACCAGATACATATTATCAACTTCAAAAGAAATAAGAACACGATTAAGTATCAAATAAGTGTAAAGCAATTAAATGTAGAGCATTAAAGTGTATTCTGTCAAACTTTTAATTTGTTACCTGCCTCTGTTCATAACATTGATAATATTTTTCTGCATATTAATGTCTGAGGATAATTATTAGAGGATATATTATTTACTGTCTTGACAGAATAGTTTTTTTTTTTTTAATTATGGAGACTTTTCATTAAAGGTAGTATTAGAATTAATTTGTAGAAACATTTTAGCACACTTATCTATGTAAATATAAGAAACTTTCAAATTAAAAAAAATAAGAATGTTGACTAATAAAATTATTTTTATCTGCAGTGTGCTACTGGGCAATATTTTCATGCATGGTGAAAATTTATTTCTGTCCTGTATTTCTTCCAGTAACAAACTTACACAATATTAAGAACTGGTCTCTGGCTACTGCTGCAAATTGGTTTCAGATTCAAAGACACTTGTTTATAATAAAGAATACAAATTCAGGTATAGAATATTTCAAAAATTGTTTAGGTTGCATTTATGAGACAATCTCTACATTTTTTTGTTTCTTTTCTCAGCTACTTTTTTTACCTAATAAAGATCTGTGATCATTTTTTCCCATCATTTACTTCATTTGACCACTTTGGATAATGTACATAAACGAATGCATAAAATAAAATGCATATAGAATTATAAATTTATCTTAATGGGTATCAATTACATAATATAATTGCCAGAAATAACTGACATAGCAAAATCAGATGGTTGTGTGCTTAAACGATCAGTTTAAACAAACAAGCAAGCAAACAAAAACTATCTTGAAATATGTCAGCGTTTAGGAGTCTCATTCTAAACCCATATGCTGTTTTTATCACATCTTTAAAATGTGAACCCAATAGTTCCTATGCTTAAAATTTTTCCTTTAGTTGCATTTTTAAGCATATTAAGATTTCTTCATAGTTTTCTGAAAAATCTTCAGGATTTTGTGCTGCTTTTGTTCTCCTTAATTTGGTGTTACATTTCTCTTAAGGCTACATTTTTCAATTAAGAACAACTGTACCCTTAAGCTTATTATCTATTTGGTATAGAATATTTCAACTTTAATTTTACTAATCAGCACATTTGGAAAGATCCTTCAAACCTTTTCAACTAAAGTATGCTACTTAAAGGAACTTGCTTTCTCTAAAACTATGCTAATATTTTATTAACTTTACTATTATCAGGTTCAAATAGAAAAAAAATATCTCAGGATTCTTGTTAGGGTTACATTTCATTCCTAAGAACTGTTTAAAATTTTATTGTATTGTATTATTAATTGAATTTTTTCTCTATGCTCTTTAAACTTAAAAGAACAAATCACCTGTTTTTTAGTAAGTGTTTAGGTCTTAATCCCATTCGTTTGTTAAATAAAAAAATAGCTTGAAGATTTGGACATTAGGGATGCTATAGTAATGCAAAACCTTTGTAATCTCTAGTTTGTTTGGGCCACTGGTGACCAGTGAACCTAAGCAGAGCTTTCTAAAATGATGAACAGGCCAAATCAGAGAGAGAGAGAGAGGAAGAGAGAGAGCGAGATTAACATTCAATTATTAATGCCAGAACTGCTGTTCTGTGACATTAGGCTAATAAAATATTTTGAAGGTAAGAAGAGTGTGGGGCTCCTCAGTGGCTCAGTCAGTTAAGCCTCTGCCTTTAGCTCAGGTCATGATCTTAGAGTCCTGACATGAGTCCCACATTGGGCTCTCTGCTCAGCAGGGAGTCTGCTTCTCCCTCTCACTCTCCTTCTATACTTTCTTTTTCTTTCAAATAAATAAATAAATAAAATCTTTAAAAGCGGGGCGGGGGGTGCCTGGGTGGCTCAGCGGGTTAAAGCCTCTGCCTTCTGCTTAGGTCAGGATCTCAGGGTTTCCGGGGGGAGCCCGGCATCCGGCTCTCTGCTCAGAGGAGAGCCCGCTTCCTCCTCTCTCTCTGCCTGCTACTCTGACTACTTGTGATCTCTGTCTGTGAAATAAATAAAATCTTAAAAAATTTTTAAAAAATTAAATTAAATTTAAAAAACGGTAAGAAGGATGTGTACTTGTTTCTTGCCGCCAAAAATATCTACCAAAAAACTTAAACAAAAACTCACAATTTAGGAACTTGCAATTCAACAAAAAAACATTCTACGTACTAACAGTATTAATGCAATCAGAGAGGAAAAATATATAGTTTGGAGTAACAAAAAATATCAAGAAAGATTATAAACTTTTTACTTGTTTTTGTGTGTGTGTTTGTTCGTTGTTTTTTTTTTTTTTTTTTCCATATCCAAAGTAGAGTAAGTCAAAGTGAGTTATGTAAGGACACGATTTTTTTTTTTGTCTTCATTTGTTCAACAGTGCATCTTAAACATCTATAAATACTCATATATTGTGTAATTTTTAAATACCTCAATTCTATTCTTCTTTTCTTCTTTCCCTTCCATTTTCTACCCTTCCACACTTTAACAAACATTTCTTGATCATATTAAGTAAAAATGATTTGTCAAGTAAGAGCTAACAAAACTTTGAAAATTTCTGCAATCTTCAAAGAATTTAGAGTCTAGGAACAAAGGCAAAATAAAAATAATCTATGTTTGAAAAAAGTGAAAAGAAAAATAGAGGTTAAAGTGATAGAAACAATTGAGATGGATACATGCAAATGTATCTGCCATTTTCTTGGTAGACTGTGGAATTGAGTTAATACCCATGAGTTCTGACCAGAGTTACTCTGACAACCCACTTTAGACATGTAATAGGAGTGAGAAAGAAAACGTTTTACACCACTGAGATTTAAGATTGCTGGTTGCTATTAACATAATCCATTCTACTCTGACTGATCCATCCTGAATTTTCTTTTTAAATTGTTCTGCTTGTATGTATATTCTCTAAATGATTAGTTTTTAAAGTAAGTGGACTGAACATATATGTTATACCATAAGTACTTATGTTGGATATGACCCTGTTGGCGAGTGCACCCTCAGCTTTTAATTAACTAAAGTTGAATTAATTACTGTCACTTATGAGCTAGGGGTCAACTGGCTTCTGATAATGGAGAAATAACTTTGTCAGATTTCTCATTCCAAGATAACAATGATGAAATAAAAAAAATTATATTTAAGAAAACAAAATTGGGAACAGTAGAGAGGGGTTAAAACCAGGCAAAACTAGAAGAAATCTGTCCTTGATAGTCGGGAAGTGTAATAAATTAGAACTTTAAGGGTGGGCATTTACAGTGGCAAACTGTCTAGTTTGGTAGTGGCTAGAGTGGCATAAAACCAGTTTTACTGGCTTGAGAATAAATCCTAGAGTTAGAATTTGGGGATGGAAGAAGAGCCAGAAAGTTGAGAGTGTATGTAGGGGGAGAGATCCACAGAAGGAGTGAGTCTTCAAATCTGGAATGTAAACTGTCAAAATCCTTGGTTTATTAACTAAGGTATAAATGCCTAGGAAAGACTCCAGGGAGACTGGTAAAAAACAGCGGATGGAAGCTGCTGGGTAAAGATTAGAGTTTAAGTCTGGCCATGGTAACCATATAGAAAAATAAAAATTACTCTTCAAAGGAACATAACAGAATTCAGAGTCTCCAAAATATATACTATTTGAAATGCCCACTGACCTATAAAAAATCACTAGACATAAAAAAATACAGAGAAATCTGACCAATATTTAACCAAAAAGAAATGCACTCAAGACATCCTAACCCTGAGATCTTCCAGTTGCCGAATTTAGCAGATAGGAACTGTAAAGCAACTAACATGAATATGTTGATGAGTTTACAAAATGTCTTTATGGAGAACAAAGTGATGAGGAATCACAACAAAGAAGTAGAAATGTTTAAAAATGGAAATTAAAGAAATTAAAATACAATAATTGAACACTATTGCCTTTTAAATTTTTATTCATATATTTAAATATATATATTAGCACCATACATTTTCTTCTGAACACTAATTAAACTGCTGATAGTTTGTGTTTTCATTATCATTAGTTTTTGGGAATTTTATAACTGTGGTATTTCTCATTTTACCCAATAATTGATTAGTGGAATAACTTTTAATTATAAAGTGATGAGATTTTTGTTTCTTTTTTGTAGTCTATACACAGGGCTTGTTTGGAAATTTGAATTTTATGGAAATTACTTTTATTTATTTTTGCTTTAGAATGTGATCAATTTGGGGGAACAAATGTACTTGTGGGTTATGTACTTGACGGGTTATATTGCCAGTCATAGAGTGTAGTAGAACTGATCCTTGAAGAACAAGGGTTTGAACTGGGGAGGTCCACTTATACATGGATTTTTTTTTTTGATACAGTACTATATTATAATTGCATTTTCTTTTCCTTATGATTTTCTTTTCTCTCTCTTTCTTCCTTCCTTTCTTTCCTTCTTTCTTTCTTTGATAGAGATCACAAGTAGGCAGAGAGGCAGGCAGAGAGAGAGAGGAGGAAACAGGCCCCCTGCAGAGCAGAGAGCCTGATGTAGGGCTCAATCCCAGGACCCCATGACCTGAGCTGAAGGCAGAGGCTTTAACCCACTGAGCCACTCAGGCACCCTTCTTACAATTTTCTTAATAGCATTTTCTTTTCTCTAGCTTACTTTGTTGTAAGAATACAGCATATAATACATATAGCACAAAATATCTGTTACTCAAGGGTGGATGTTATCTCAGCAAGGGTCAACACTAAGCTATTGGTCATTAAGTCTTTGAGGAGTCAAAAAGTCACACACATATTTTTGACTGTGCAGAGCACCTGCATCCCAACCCCTGTATTGTTCAAAGGTCAACTGCATTTGAAATATATCCAAAAGATCTATTTTATTGCTTTTCTAGATCTTTTACATCTTTTCTTATTCTTCATTCATTTGACCTACCTGGCTCCAAGACTGGTATATTAAAGCTTTGTTGTTAATGTGGTTCTTAATATTAAAGAAATAACTTTTGTTATTTGTAATTTTGTGCTTTTGGTAGTGAAGTTTAGATTGTCAGGTAACAGAACTGCATACTAACCTTTCTCATTATTTGTGTTTGGTTAACAAATCTTTATTCATGTGTATAGTTTTACTATTTTAAATTCTTTTATTTTAATTCATTTCTGGGCATATTTGGAAATGTTTTTCTCTTCAGAAACAATTTACTCATTCCACTTATTGATGACTTTTTTGTGGCTCTCAGTTCTGAGTATTATGTTATATTTGGTGTTTTCATTTTTGTGTGTGTGTATGTTTTATTTGCTTCTTAAATTTTTATTTGTTATTTGAGAAGTTTTCTATTCTTATTCTTATAGTTTTCTGGGCCTGGTAATATTTTTTATGGTTACCCTAACTTCCTTTTTTCTAATTTAACCTTTTATTATCAGTCAGCTTTAAAAGGAATCATTTGATTCCCACATATTATTTAAATAACAATCAACATTATGTTACTTTCCTATTTTACTCACCCTACTTTATTAACTTTTATTTGCCTGTTTTACTCAAGCAGACAGATAATGCTCACATATATTTTCAACTGATGACCCCACCATATATTAGTCTTAACTCTACAGTTAAATATATGAAAGATTCAACATTGATTTCCCTAGTTTTAGGTAAGTGCCATCTTCTCTTTGATTCCTTGGGAAGACCACAGTATTTAGCACTCTATGAGTTTTTTTTGTTTGTTTGTTTTTAAGATTTTTATTTATTTATTTGGGGGAGAGAGAGAGAGAGAGAGAACATGAGAGGAGAGAAGTCAGAGGGAGAAAGACTCCCCACCAAGCAGGGAGGCTGATGCAGGACTCTAGTTGAAGGCAGTTGCCCAACCAACTGAGCCACCCAGGTGCCCCAGCACTCCCCGAGTTCTGTCTCAACACCTGAAGGACAGTATGATGGATGAAATATTTTTGACTGGCACTTTTTCCTTAAGTAAATTAAAAATTCAGTGATCAGATGTCAGTCCAATTCTCTTGTTCTTATTGGAAGAGGAGAAAATTCTTGATTCTCCCTCAAAATATTATATCATTTCTTTTTATCCATAACATGTAACAGCTTATAATATATCATATAGTTTACTTATTTATTGTGTTCTTTTATATTTATTGTCTGCTGTCTCCCTACTAGACTACAAGTTTCGTGTATGCTATTGTTTTGTTTAATGATGCATCCCACAAGCCAAGAACAGTGCCTGACATATAGTAGGCACTAAAAAAAAAAAAAAAAAAAAAGAATAAATGGCCCTATATACCACTTTGGTAGATTTGACCACAATACCAACATTTAATTTAGAATTGTGAAAATTTTGCACTACATAGTTACAAAAAGAGGAAGAAGGTGGACTCACCATGAGCTAATAATGTTTTGGAAGTAATATTGTTAATATTCAAGTTTATTTCATTGGAACTGGAAACTTTGGGTGTTCTAGATATATACTTTTGTGACTCTTCAGTAGTACAGAAAGAAAAATAGCCATCTCCTCAAATAATTTAAATAGTATTACAATGAAGGAAAGCTCTGCAATTTTATTTTATTTATTTTTTTATATAATTTTTTATTTTTTATAAACATATATTTTTATCCCCAGGGGTACAGGTCTGTGAATCACCAGGTTTACACACTTCACAGCACTCACCAAAGCACATACCCTCCCCAATGTCCATAATCCCACCCCCTTCTCCCAAACCCCCTCCCCCCAGCAATCCTCAGTTTGTTTTGTGAGATTAAGAGTCACTTATGGTTTGTCTCCCTCCCAATCCCATTTTCTTTCATTTATTCTTCTCGTACCCACTTAAGCCCCCATGTTGCATCACCACTTCCTCATTGGTGATGCAATTTTAAAACATGCTTGAAATTAACTTTCCAGAGTGCTGCTAAATATACAAAGATTATAAGAAATATTTTCTTTTACAAATGTAAGCTAATGCTACTCATATTTTAAAATTGCATCTTCTATTTTATCTAGATCCACTAGGTTAAAAACTATATGTTGATTTTTTAAAACTAGAATTCATTCTTATGCATGTCATTCCAATTACAAATGGAAGATTTGTGTTTATCATGTTGTCTGAATTGTTATCTAGCAAGCAAGGTTGGGTTTACTAACATCTGTGCAAAGCAGCAAAAAATTTATGGCCAACATTGGCCCAAGATGGCAGTCTGTCTGTTGAAAGAGAAAAACTCAATAAATGAGCTGAATAGTAGAGTCAACACAGCTGACGGGCAATTTGGCCAGCTACTAGATTGAATCGATGAACTCTCTGAAAATGATTGATCAATCACCCTAGCTTTTACAGTAACCCCCTTTACTCCCTGCTGATTTAGCAGCATAAAAGACAAAAATGGCCAGTGGCAGTCTTGGCATCTAATTTAAGGGAACCACGACTATGATTCTTGGTGGAAGCTTTTCTCCCTCGGGGATAGAACTCACTGAGCCCAATATTATAGAAATAGAGGGAAATTTTACTTCAACATATTATTTGGCTTTATAGTAACAGAGCCACATATCCCTCTATTGATCGCTGAACCCAAGCATACTAATCATGGAAGAAAGACCATCATAAACTGAGTATTAATCTAAGATGTATATAGCAACATCTTGACTGTGAGGATATTTTTTCCTCCAAGATGATCCCATAACTAAGAGTACTGGAGTCCATCTCATAATTTTCTCAAATAGTTGCCTCTGTTTCATAAAACATGTGGGTGTACCAGTGAATTTTTGGTTGTGAGCCAATTGTTCCAATTCTTTATCATAAACATGCGCTTTTACAGGTAGAGGTGTTCTCTAAGATACTGTGGCATAGCTACAACTTTCTTTAAGTTTACAAATACTGGGGGCAATAAGGAAATTCTGTACTTCTGTGGATACATATTCCAAATCATTGCTCCTTCCATGATGAAAGGCGTCTAAAACAATCAATCTGTCAGGATGCTTAGCTGGTACTCTGCAAATTGTACCATGTAGAATTTGTCGTTGGCCTCTGTCATGCACAGACTGGCACTCAGCAGTGACAATAATAAGATCAGTCTTGGTGCAAAAATATCTTATAGTTGAATGATGTGGAGTTTCCATCTTTGTCATCATGGCCACTGTGTATAATGTCCACCCAGCAAGTACCAACATGACTGGGGAAAAGAGTTAATAGCAACATTTTCCATCCGTTTATTAAGGCCCTTACCTGCTTTATAACCTACATGTTCATTTAACTGGGATACTTAATCATCATAGATCCAGTCTGAATAAAAGCCTAAAGCATTGTAATCGACAATTCTCAAGAACTCACAAGAAATATTCTTGTTGTAAGAGCTTTATAAAATAGCCAGAGATCGCTTTTGAATGCAACACACAAGTGGTTGCTGACAAGAAGCCACTGAAACTGCCATGCAATTCGAGGTTAAGCTACCTTAAAGGTAACTAGATATATGGTGGGCCCAGTGACTTCCGTGAACATGAGCCCACTGCTGCCTCTAAGTTTCTGTAAAATAAGCTTCTTGGGCAGAAAAAATAAGTCATTCTGTAAGATTAAAGATTTGGTTTTAGCAGAAACATTGTGGGCTGGGAGGTAAATCCGTACCTAGAGAATCTTTAAGGGAAGGAAAAATCTGCTGCCTAGTTCCTTAGCCGAATCTGTCCAATGTAATCGACCTGCCACTAGGTGGCTCACTATTTCCTCCCTCGAGTGTTTCTACCAGGGAAGCTCTGTTGCAGGTGGGGCACTGAGATTAAAGTTTGAGAACTGGGATTGATTTGGGGGCGGAGGAAATTGCCAGAAGTTTTTCTGAGCCTTAAGTAAATTTCTCTTCCAAGTATGACTTTGGGAGATGGATCTCACAAGTGGAGTCTTTTTGGAACACTGTCTGTCACACTGTCACATTGTGAAAAACCAGACTACCGTGCAGAATGTTGAGTGACATAAAGCTTTGCTCCTAGCAACTCAACCAACAGCCAACCAATGACTAGACATGTGAGTGACACTGTCCTAGATCTCCCAGCTACCAGCTGACCAATCAGATCACTGGAAGTTCATCAGTGAGACAAGCGGAGATTCCACAAACCAGCTCAGAGAAGAGGAAATGCCCCTCAACTTACAGAATCATAAGATAAATACATGGTGGTTGTTTTAATCTTTTAAGTTTTAAAGTGTTTTGTTTTTATAATAATAGGTAACTAATAAAGGCATTCAGCAGTGACTAGAACCAGATCAGGACTGGTGAATGAAAGCCCATGATGCTCAACCCATACATAGCCTCCATCACTATCACGATGGCAATTTTGTTTATGAGCTTGTTGGAGAAAGAACAATATCACATAACAGCTTATGTACTCTACCAGATTATTGGGAAGTCCCTCTGCTCCCCTTTGATGAGCATTTACATGGGACATGATCATTCTCCTATTTCCTGACCCTTAGAAGAAGTCCATCCACATATCTCTTTTCCAGACTTCATTGTCTTCCATTTTATAATGTTGTTCCTTGGCCATCTAGCTATGTAATTATTATCTGTGCCAAGTACCTGACCAATCGGAAAAATTTATTAGTCAATAAATCAATATAGCTCTGTACATTTGTCCATCTCTCTTTCCAGGCAAAGTAAACACAAGGTGTACTGTTCACAGATATGCAAATTAGGAATTCCCATTACCATTGGCTTTCAGAGTTTGAATGGGGTTATAATGCTATCACTTTCCCATTGCAAGTGGCCCAGCTTATGTATAAAACTTTCTATATTACAGGCCTTATTATTTATATTTCCAGTTTTTGTACACTTGATGGTTTAATATCTGCCCTTGAGGCATATACTGGACACCCTTTATTCTGAACAATCCAACAAATCACCTAATGAATCACCTGTCTCCTCTTTTCATCCCCCCTACCTCCTGGTAAGAAGTCTTCCTCCCATGGGCATGATTTTTAAATACAAACCATTCAATCCTGAGGTCACACCCTTCTTTGTCAGGCTCTGGTACTCTAGTGCACTATATACCTGCCCTAATTCCCTCAGGCCCAGGAATCAGACAAAAACAACAGCTCTTATGTCCCAGAGCCTGCTGAAATGATCAAAACTAGCCAATTCTCATGTCTTCTTACCTTACCTTACTAGCTCTTTTTTGTGGAGAACGTAATAAAAGCTCTTACAACAGTCCCTCACCTTCCCACCCCCACCAACTGGTGACAAACCCTTGTGTTTCCTCATGATGTCCTCTATACATGGTAATATCCCTTCTCTTGGGCCTTTACCCCAAATTTTCTATTAATACACAATATTTTAAAACATGGACCCATATTATTTTTCTTCTTCCATTAACTAGCCATATGGACTACCTCATGCAACTATAGTTTTGAGGAGAGGAAGATGAGATATCCAAAGTCTATGCCTTGGAGGTTTAAGCCACTTGCTCATGCAACTCACATGTGCCTCTGTCTGCTGAAGGCTGATTTCATATGTATCATTTGATGCACACTGGGTAAGTTAGGTAACAGTCAATTCATCATGGGCAGCTCCGGTCACATGGTAGGTTAAAAGCTAACAGTTATGCAATCAATCTTTACCAGCGCCTGGTCTGTCACAAATTGAATGTCGCTTTTCAAAATAAAGATAATTCTATTCATAATGTAAATGATGTGTTCCAAAATGCTGAAGTTATGATATGTGAAAAGGTTCCATAGAGCATCCCTAGGTAAAAGAGGTGTGTCAGTACCTAGAATCCCTTAAGAGGCAGAGGAATTGCCACATAGCCCTGACACAATGTTTTCTCTTACATAGGGCCCTGCTTAAAACTGGCAAGATTTTTACATATATATTTACCCTGACAAATAGCCATACATCAATTTGAGGAAGCAGAGGAAAAATAGCTTACAGTATAAATTTTTGGTAGTATAGCTGTGTCTTATCTCAAGAGGATACAGCCTCTGTCTCCTTCATTCAAAGGGTTTGTCTGTGAAGTGACTCATGTCTGAAAAATTTGTGAACAGTCATAACTCTTTGGGAGTGATGAATGTCTGGTGTCTGTTCACCACTCTTAGCAGATTTTAATTATGCAGTGAACCCTTAATTATCAAGTGAGGCTTGAGTACGATAGATTTTTATTTCAGTTCCTAAGGTCTCCTTGGGAACAAATAATTCTGGTTATTGCTCTGGTCCTACCACTAATCAGAGCAACAATATTCTCTTTGTATCCCATAGTTAAGTGCTACCACCTCACCTCTGCTTGCCCAGAACTCCACCATTAGCACTGAATTCAGGGAGCCCTCTGGAAGAGTGGTATTTATCTCCATTATTCCTGGTCTAGAGATCTGATATTACCAAGCCTTTCAGAGATGCTTCTATCTTCTTCATCAAAATGTTTCTCAAAGGCTTGAAAATGGTGGTATCTTCTGGACTTTCCTAGAGGAACAGATAGAAAGTAGGAGAAGAGATTGAACAAAATAAATTCATAGTATCATTTCCATTTCCCTACATTGCATCCTTGACATTTTAACAAGAAAAAATTGACACATAAACTTTCCTTAACATAGGTCACCACTAAGCCCATATTTGCAGCTGAGCAAACTTCTCAGGTGCTTGAAGTACACAGTGGGTCCAGATTCTGTGGTCAGTGCACCCATAAAAATAAATCCAGCCTGATCATACATTATTTTTTCTATTTTCATCTAATATTTTTAGAATATATATAATAGATTTATATACATATATAATGCATAATGTATTAGATATATTACATGTGAAAATATAAATTGCAAAATCTTGTAATTCTTTTGTTATATGTGGTAACTCTCTCTAGACAATATTCAGTCTACTGGGGATGCTAAGATTTGAAACTACTTATAAGTTGTGCTTTTAGATTAGAAGCAAAGATTTGGCAGAGTACATCTTGGGAGCATTGCAAGGGAACTAACTTAGGTGAAGTCTTGATAGAGTTTTTAAGCAAAAAATACTATCCACCTTAGAGAGGGATACTTCTGCTGAAAAGATAAGCTTGGCTGAATGTGAGGGTTCAAGGTTTGCATCCTCATGACCATCTGGCAAATTTTGCCCAATTGAGGTTCCCATTTTTTCTTAATCAGTGCTCTAGCATGATCTTAACAGAACTTACAACACTTCGATTTCAACTTGTATTGTAATTGTAACTTAAGTTCCAACTAGGCCAGACTCTAAGTGGGTTTTTAGAAATCCCCATCTTGCAGGTATAAGAATCTATCTATCTTTTCTTTTTTTTTGAAAAGTCACAGAAGATTTCTGATTCCTTATCTTGACCTTGACCTTGAGCTGAGAATTTGAAGCCCCGCAATTTTCTTTTTCCAAGTTTTTAAATCATGGATAGAGGCAGAAAAGTCATTTCATAGTCTTTGTCTTTATATTTTCCCTGCAATATTCTATTGCAGAAGCCACCTCATTGTCTAAAGCCTTGCTTTCTCTAGGTCTTCAACTCTGGGTAATACCAACAGTAACGAGTAACTTTTGTCAAAGCATTTCTTGGGCTACTGGTGTTCCAGGTACTTCTGGCAATGAAATCATTACACATCAGAGGACAAACTTCAAGGTCCCATCCTCAAAATTCTGTTCCTCTGGAATTAGTTCCAGTACCAAATTTCCATCAGTTTGTGTTTGGTTAAGAAAACAGTCACTCTATTTTTTTTTTTTTTTAAGATTTTATTTATTTGACAGACAGAGATCACAAGTAGGCAGAGAGGCAGGCAGAGAGAGAAGGGGAAGCAGGTTCCCTGCTGAGCAGACAGCCTGATGCGGGGCTCAATCCCAGTACCCTGGGATCATGACCTGAGCCGAAGGCAGAGACCTTAACCCACTGAACCACCCAGGCACCCCAGTCACTCTATGTTTTAAGGGAATTAAGGAGTTTAATACAGGAATCTGGGCCTAACTAACTATAAATACAGTTGTTAGCTTGACAGTTTAGCAAAAAAAAAAGAATCACTGTTAATATCAACTTAATGAGCAGAAGAGGGTGGTTTGCAAAATTTCACTGGGAAATTTTGTAATTCTCAGAAGTTTCTAGAAACTGTTGACCAGAGAAGCCACTGTATATTCTGTGGTTGTCCATTCATCTGACCCTGTGGTTTCTTGATAATAATCTCCTCTCCTCACTTAGACCTCCTAAACCTGCTGTGTGTTCCGCTCACATAAGAACCCTCAAAAGGAAAAGCACCCTTGGAAATGCAATTCCTCCTTCTCCTTTGAAATTCAGTGAAGTCTTTAGACGTGGTTGGTAGTGATACAAAGCAGGCAACCGACTGTACAGATTTGAGTATCTTCACATTGGATACCTGTCTGCCCTGGACGTTCAACCACATGTCTTCCCGAAGACGCCCTTGTCACCAATATGCCAAGTTCCTATTTGCCTAAAAATCTCTTAGCCTCTGCTAATGAATCAATGTGGATTCACACTTAAAACTATCTATCAACCCGAGTAACATAAGCAACAAAAGGTTCGTGACATTCTGCCCCCAGAAGACATTTCTTTCTCTATTATCTTTCAGGGACACTCTTCCCTTCTTACTGTGTATATGTTGCACCAGTGAGAAATTCCAGCTAGTGCCTGATCCATCACTAAACCAGGCTTATTATTTTTTCTTTTTTTCTCAGTTACCTGATCATACTGAATTCCCATAAGTATGTGGGTTGAAGGAAGGTTTGCGAAGCAGCAGGAGCAGATACCATGAAAGTCTAGGCCAGCAGTCGTGAAGTTTATGCCTGGTGCTGCATGGACTATTTCAATTTTACAACAGCTTGCTGCTGTGCATGACAAATTTCATGATCCTGTAGACTAGACAAAATTCATTTTATGATGGAAAATTTAGGTTGCATTGTTACTGGTATCCATTGGACAAATTTACAGTCTATGGAAACACAGCAGCAAACCAGAAACTGCTTTTCAAATGGAAAATAGTTTGTTTGTATTACACAAAAACTTGAAGAGTTTGAGTTAGATTCCCCTATTGTCCAAGGTTCCACAATGCACCACAGACCTCAATATCTCGTGCCCTAGGGGAAAAGGTATGGTTGTCTAGACTTTTCACTAATTACTCGAGTTTAGAAGATGAATCAGAACAGCATCCTCAAATATATTCTCTTTCGCCTTTTATTTTTTAAATTAAAAAAAAGATTTTATTTATTTATTTGAGAGAGAGAGAGAATTAGAGAGAGACAGAGAGAGAGAGAGAGCATGAAAGGAGAGAGGTCAACAGGAGAAACAGACTCCCTGGTGTGCAGAGAGCCAAATGTGGGATTCAATCCCAGGATTCCAGGATCATGACCTGAGGTTAAGGCAGTCACTTAACCAAATGAACCACGCAGGTGCCCTCTTTTGCCTTTTTTTTTAATTTTTAATTTTTTATAAACATATAATATATTTTTATCCCCAGGGTTACAGGTCTGTGAATCGCCAGGTTTACACACTTCACAGCACTCACCAAAGCACATACCCTCCCAATGTCCATAACCTCAACCCCCTCTTTTGCCTTTTAAATTTAAAGAAAAAAAAAAAAAAACACCCCAGTGGGGTACGTAAGTAGTTAAACATCTGGCTTTGGCTCAGGTCATGGTCCCAGGGGCCTGGGATCAAGCCCTGTGTCAGGCTCCCTGCTCAGCAGGGGAATCTGTTTCTCCCTCTCCCTCCATCCCTGCTCATATGCTCTCTCTCTCTCTCACACTTATTTTTTGTCTCTCTCAAATAAGTAAGTAAATAAATAAATAAATAAAATATTTAAAAACAAAACAAAAATTCCCATCAAATATTGTATCCTTTCTCTATTTTGGGCCTCAAAAGGCAGAACAACTTTGACTTTTCTTTTTCTTTCTTTTTTTTTTTTTTTAAAGATTTTATTTATTTACTTGAGAGAGAGACAGTGAGAGAGAGCATGAATGAGGAGAAGGTCAGAGAGAGAAGCAGACTCCCCATGGAGCTGGGAGTCCGATGCGGGACTCGATCCCGGGACTCCAGGATCATGACCTGAGCTGAAGGCAGTCGTCCAACCAACTGAGCCACCCAGGCGTCCCAACTTTGACTTTTCTTAAAGGGAAACCTAGACAGGTTATTGCTGTACAAGGTTCTTACACATGTGTGGAGTTTACTTTCCATTCTCTACTATGCATAGAAGTTAAGAGGGTATCTAGGCTGCTTTGTACATCCTGCTCAGCAGACCACATTCGTATCTGCCTGATGGTAAGAATATCAGTTCATCCCTGACTATAGCAAAGGCAAAGGATTTGATAGATCAAGATGAAAGACAATGCAAGTGCATGTAGGCTAATTGTTACCAAGTTTTTGTTTGGTAGGAATTTAATTAAAATCATGTGCTCAATCAATGTCTGTGTACCAGTCACAGAGAATTTATTTGCTCCAGTAAAGATGCTACATCCAGAAATACAGTTGTAACTGGCATTATTACAGTTTTGTATAATTAACATTCTTCCAGGAGCCTGTGGCTTTTGTGCTGGACAAATAGTAAACTTGAGCATGGCTACTGTAAAGAGTTCAAGGAATTTGGGGAGTTAATCAAGGGACAAGATATGATCATAGGGTATGGCACACAGCTTTATTTGGGGGATGCTTTGACCTACAGCAGGCTAAATACCTTCTTAGCTGGTATGCATGAGGGAAAATAGGAAATAAGAACCCATGCTTATGTAAGGACAGCATATAGGATTTATACAGGTAGGCGAAGTCCTTCATAGTATGAGACAGTATAGAGGCCAAAGTTCAAGGCTTACTACTGAAGAGGGAAGAAGAGTAAGTGAAGACCTGGAGAGACAGGAATCAAAGATGGGATTTAAATATCGAGGGGATGTCCCTCAACAGCTCAGTGGGAACTCTTTTGGACAGAGAGCTCCAAAGGGCAGCAGTGGCTTGGGATCTTTATAGTTGTGGGTTTTATCTAACCTATGGCTAGCAAACAGGAGGGAGTTTTCCAGGGTATGCACAGCAGGCAAGCTCTAAATTGCCAAAATTCTGCTTATTTGAGTTATGTTTAAAACAATTGGATGCATCAAAATTTGAGTTTGGTACTGGTGGGCTTTTGAGATAACAAATTATCAGACTATATAAAGAAGCAAATAACTTAGAAGCTAAGATGTCATCTTGGGCTTGTTTCTTTAACATCGAAGTTAGGATCACGGTCCTTGCATCTTTTAAGCTTTCCCTGATTATTCTAACCCGTGCAGGACATCCCAGGGATGCAACATTGCGTTGACTTTATTCATGTGGTGGTTAAGGAGTATGTGTGTGAGGAAATGGGTATTCAGGAATTTCTCCTTAACTGCTTCGAGATTCTATAAGCAGAGTGAATAAGACCAGGATTTGGTCAGTTGCTAAGTTTATCTACTCCCACTGTTTGTTCTGAGCAAAGAGAAGTGATGGCAGCATGGTCTACAGTTTCTCTAAACCCACAGTAAGATGGACTTTGCCAAGAGGCATCTTTTAAGCCCCATCTGGACTGGTAGAAAGTGAGCTTTCTTGTCTTCAGATCTGTGTGTCTTAAGAGCCAGCAGCTTATAACTCTCAGAAGGGATGGGTAATTCATTTCTCACAATGTACGAGGCCTTAGTAAGTGACAGCGGTTTTCTCTGAAGAAAGCTTTGGGGATGAGTCATGGTGTATAACTATTACAGCTTCCTTAAACCTTTCTTGCTTCCCTTCAATGGGGGATATCCTTGAGTAAACTTACCTGAGTATGGGGACTGGATAAGAGAGCATGAATGCCCAATTGATGACACAAGTTAATTGTCTTCCCACTAGGCATAAAAAATTTGCAACATAATACAGCAAGCTATTCCATGACTACAAATCCAATAACCATTTAACCATTACCACAAATCCCTGTAGATCTCAAAATACTCTTGATTACCTTTTCAGCCTATAGGTTGATGTGGCTGGCTGTAACCACTTTGTCACTGGCTGTTAGGCACCACTACCTACCACTTAACAACTGTAGGACTTTATTATTTCTATTGATATCAGGAAATGCAAATGTGTTACAGCATTCCTTATAACATCATAGCCGAATCTCTTAAATGCAGAGAACAGTCATTGAAAAGTTATTCAAGGATGCTTTTTCCCATTAAAAAAAAATTAATATGTGTTCCAAGTCCACTTTTACGGTATATGCCTGGGGCAGCATTGCAGCACTCTGAAGGTTTCACATAATATTTTCATCCCAACATTTCCACTTCGTTAAGACTTCATACTTTTTCCATTACGGATGTTATGTCATTTCAAACTTACTCACTTAGGCCACTGTTGATGCTGGGTCTCTTACACACTTGCAATGCTGAATCCACTGTGAGTGCGCGCCTATCCATACATTTGACCTGCTCTTACAAAAAAAGCTTTTGGGATTATTGGAATTCTGCTTGAAAATATAGATGAGTTGGGGAGATTTGACAACTTGATAATGATAATATTACTAATATCTGAACATAAAAGGGTTCATATTTTTCAGCTCTAGTGTGTGTAAACTTACAGCAGATAAATTAGATTTCAATAAAAGGAGAATTCCAAAGACAGATTTTGTAATAAAATAACCTGTATTTATGAAAATAAAGCATTCTTATCTTAATTTAAGCAATGTTTTATTATTTGTAAATACAACTGATATTTTATTTTGGAGCTTTGCCCTATGACTTTGCTGAAAGAATTTAGTTCTAGTAATCTTTTTGTAGATTCCGCCAGATTTTCAAAAAAACAACCCTTTTATCTATAAAGTTACTTCTTTCTTCTAATTTTTATGGTTTCTATTTGTTTTCCTTACTTTATTACATTGATTAAGATACCCCATACAGGGACGCCTGGGTGACTCAGTTGGTTAAGCAGCTGCCTTCGGCTCAGGTCATGATCCCAGCGTCCTGGGATCGAGTTCCACATCAGGCTCCTTGCTCCGCAGGGAGCCTGCTTCTCCCTCTGACTCTGCTTTCCACTCTGTCTGCCTGTGCTCGCTCTCGCTTGCTCTCTCTCTGACAAATAAATAAATAAAATCTTAAAAAAAAAAAAAAAAAAAGATACCCCATACAATGTTAAATAGAAACAGAAAGCAGACATGTTCGCTCTCTTCCTGAGCAAGAAAACATTTCATCATGAAGTATAAATGCTCACTATAGGTTTTTGTAGATGTTCTACAACTAAAGATGTTCTTCTCTATTCCTGATGGGCTGATAATTTTTTTTTTTCATAACAGTGGTTTTAACACATTTTTTTAATGTGTTACAGACTTTCTTCTCTATTCCTGATGGGTATGTATGTATATATCCCCCCACCCCCCCTGCCCCGGTAACAGTGGCTTTAACAGGTTTTTGGAAAAAGTCATGATAGTTTTCTCCTTTGGTCTCTAAATTTATGAGAATAATTTTAAAATGTTAGACTAACCTTAAATTTCATGGATAAGCTACATTTGGTCTAGCATTATGTATTCCCTATTTCCTCCCACTATTGGTAGTCTATGTCTTCTCACTTTTTCTACTTTTTCCTTAATGAGTTTATCTGGGTTTTACCATACTTTTCTGAAAACAAGCTAAATAATATCTATATGTTTAGTTTTAATTTTTCTATATGTTTAGTTTTAATTTTTTTTTTTTAATTTGGAGTTTTATTTTTGAGCCAGATATAGTAGTATGTATTGGGCTTTTGGATAACTAAGCTACCTTACATTCTCTTAATTTGTGACTATTAATCCCATGACGTCTCATTTATTTAATATGTATATTTGAATGCTTTATTTTTTTATTGCCAAGTTTAAAATATATTGAACACATGTTAGTTATAAGGGAAAGCAGTATGCATATGTTGATATTTTAATCAAACTATTCTCAAATGCAAAACTAAAAATGAAAACAAAAAACTATACTGAAAATCTCTCTCTCCGTTTCTAAAAGTATCTACTGATAGCCATCTACCAGTATTTTGAGGGATTACTATACACTAGCTCTGAGGAGATACTATCTCCAGGAGACCCAAAATATATCATTATTCATAGTTTTAAAAAATTTCATTTTTATAATTTCTTTATCATGTAAATGTTTCTAAGTGTCATGGTCTAGTTTTGGCTCAGATCTATGTCAATGTGGGTCGATTGGGTCCACAAACCTGACCTTTATTTTTTTTCTCCTGTTTCTGAAGCTGTAGATGAAATAAGGCTTAGCAGAACGCTCATGCTCGTTCATAGGAAATGGACTGGGGGCTATCACAGTAAGAAGGGTCACGTGAAAACACTACACTTGTCTCTCTCTTCAAAATATTAAATCAAAGCCGTATCATATTCTGGGAAGAATTAGCAAGATTAATGCCACAATAAAAACTGTTAAACATGGAGCAGTGAAGAATCCCGTCACATCCCTGTTGGGCTTGCTTATTTGGACAGTGCAGAAGCTAAGAGCTCTTGGAGAAGCTTAATGAGTTATCATGAACGACCCCATGTAGTTGCCAATCACAGTTACTCTTCCAAATATGGTCTCTTTACTAGAATAAATCTCTATAGTCCCCAACAACTAGTGTGTAGCTATTGGCAGGCTGATTAGAGTGATAAACAAAAGTTTTTATATACCACAGATGTTTTGGTAACCACACACATGTGTGACAGAGGTGGGAAATTCATTCCTGTTACCAAAATTATGGAATTATAGTCATCTGAAATCCAAGAGTAAACAGAAGCCACATTAAGTTTCTCAGATATGAAAGAGTTAATATAAGAATTAAAGGCTGACAAGAAAGTTAAAAGAACAAGAAGAAAGGTCATGAAAGCTGACCCTGAAGGGTAAGGAACCCAATAAGAAATTTCAGAAAAGCTACCAGAGATCTCAGCCAGAAGCTCTTGGAAACTGCTATAGTGCTCAACAGTCTATGTGAAACTCTCACTAATTGTCCGAGTGTGCAAAAGCCAAGCAGCTAGAACCCCAGTGCTCTTTGAAACAATTCAGTGGAATCTCCCATTTGTTTATTGTTTGGCTGTGACAGCCTCCAGAGAATAATGGCTTCTCCTGTTCTTCTGTCTTCCAAAGTTCACAAACGTCTATCATTGGCAAATTCTTAACAAGGAGACATGTGGGGCAAGGAGGTTAAGGAAATGCAGAGGAGACCTTGGAAAGTTGTGTGGATGACGCCACATTGAAAATAGTCAAACCATCACAAGGAGAAGCCAAATCATCCCACTTTATAAGTGAGATATGGCACAGAGAAGTTACGCAAATTGCTCATGGTTATACAGCTGTTATTTGGCATAGCAATTTACTTACCTGTTTGTACCCTTCATAAAATTGTGAGATTTCTCTTGACTGCAAAGCAAAGGTCATATCTTGTTTACTATTGTAACCTACAGGATTCATACATTTGCAGGTGTGTGGTACACATTAAATGAAAACCTGCTAAAATTTTAATGATGTTGTAATATTTTGAGGAAAAAAACTTCACAATGCTTTTTGCTCAGAAAACTTGCTTAAAAGTTTTTACTTGATTTTTTAAAAATTGGGATATAATTGAAAAATAACATTGTATGATTTTCAGGTGTACAGCATAATGATTTATATTTGTATGCATTGTGAAATGGTCACTAAAATTTCTAGTTGACATCCATCTCCACACGTAGTTACAAATTTTAAGTATTGCTTATCTTCTCTCTGCTTTCCTTAAGCAAATCTGGAGTTATTCCTAACATAAACTAAAATTTGCACGTCTAATCCTCCAACCCTACCAAAAGTTCAAATGAGAAAGATGTTTTGCTGGTGATTTTCCTATGTTCTTCCACTATTTCCAGCACATTCCAATCCAAAGTGGAAGGGCTAGTGAAGTTTTATTCTGGATGTCTTTTACACTTTTTACTCTTGCGAACTTTTTCTTTATATTTAGTGAACTGATGCGTGCAGGGCTTCTCCTTCTTCTCAATTTGTTATCACTTGTTTTATTGTGTATAATATTTATATTATTTCACAGTTCTCTACAAACTCTTCAAATGTCCTGTCATAGTCTCTGATTTAGTATTCTGTATTATTTAACTTGCTGTTTAATGCCTCTGACACATCTGAAGTGTGACAATTTCAAACTAACCTACTGATCTCAGATTTTGTGGATTTTAGGTTCTCTCACATCTTAATGAGAAAAAGAATAATTCTATATACTAACTGTCCTCTTTTAGTAACTACTTATATGATCTTATTTTGATTTCTTAAATTGATGGCTTTTTTTTAAAACTGCTTAATCACTTTATATAATCACAATTTTGAGAAGAGCAGATTTGAACAAGTGAAGAATTTGTTCTTCTGTATTTACTCAGGGAGGCTCAATTTTGTGAGTTTTTTAAAATTTTTAATACTTTATTAATTTATAAATTAGAGAAGAGAGAAAGAGAGAAGGAGAGAGTGTGCAAAGGCTGAGGGGCACAGGGAGAAGCAGGCTCCCCACTGAGCAGAGAGCCTGATGCAGGGCTCCATCTCAGAACTTTGGGATCATGACCTGAGCTAAAGGCAGGTACCCAACTGACAGAGCCATCCAAGTGCCTTGTCAGTTCTTACCCCAAAATCTTTTAAGGGAGGGCTCCTGGGTGGCTCAGTCGGTTAGGTTCCTGCCTTCAGTTTAGGTCATGATCCCAGGATCCTGGGATGGAGCCAGCATTGGACTTCTTGGTTAGCGGGGAGCCTGCTTCTCCCTCTCGTTCCTGCCACTCTCCCTGCTTGTGCTCTCTGTCAAATAAATGCATAAAATCTTAAAAAAAAAAATCTTTTAAAAAAGTTGAAAGAAGAGAAAATTAAATCCATTGTAGTTTAATCATGAAGATTATCATGGGGGGAAGGGAGGGAAAAATATGAAACAAGATGGGGCTGGGAGGGAGACAAACCATAAGAGACTCTTAATCTCACAAAACAAACTGAGGGTTGCTTGGGGGAGTGGATAGGGTGGCTGGGTTATGGACATTGGGGAGGGCATGTGCTATGGTGAGTGCTGCGAAGTGTGTAAGACTGGTGATTCACAGACCTGTACTGTACCCCTGGGGCAAATAATAAATTATATGTTAAAAAAAGAAAAAAAAAAGAAAAATTAAGGATCCCCATGCCTGTTCAGAAAAGGAATGAAAAAGGAAAAACAGCAAATTTGCCTCTTTGTCAACACTTCATTTTTATATTTGTTGCAGTAATCTTAGTAATGTGATCCTAGTGGTGTGCTGCCATTCTCAGATGAGACTATCATCTATAATTCAGCTGGGACAAGCAATATTTGGCCACATTAAATATAAGGAGTAGGTGAAAAACATGTGTCATATGAGATAAATGCCATGGTGACATTAGTACTAGGTTCTCTTGCAACTTCCCATGAAATAAGTTTTGCCTTCCTACCAACAGTTGCACCATACATTTATTTATTCTATATCCTGTACCACTCCACGTCATAAGTGCTGGAAAATTTCATTGTGGTTTACTTTGTTGACTTTTTTTTTCTTTATTAAGATTCCTAATTGCAATAGAATTGATCTTTCTCTCAATCAGGTTTCTCTTAAAATAACCATCCCCAAAGTTGTCTGATAATCGAAATAAATGAAAGGTACACAAATAAAGTAAAAACAACAAAATAAACTACGTTCTAGTTCTGTTGGCTTTTATGAAATTCTCCAGATGGCGCTGTTTATCACCTAGAGTTGGAACCACTAGTCTTGTTTTAGATGTTGAACTCACACCTTGCATTGTGTGTGCAACCCTAGTTTCTTCTGGGGCAGATACAGGTTCACTCTTATTTGTATATGTCTTTGGTTAATGTAACAGAAACTGAAAGGAGAAGGGCCAGTAATTTCTCTGGCTCATATTGTTTATGTTGAAGGAGGAGCTATCAACATTAATAATTTATCCTTTTAATCTCTTTCTCCATGAACATAGGTATCCTTGTTCATTTATGATACCCTCTAGTTTTATTTTTTAATCATATCTATAATCTCATACCATTTATTGTAATATTAATAAAAGTGATAAAGTAGAATAATAATTTTTAAATAAAAATTGCTCTAAATAAATTTTATCGTAGCAGATGACTTAAAGTAGGAAGGCAAACTTTTATTTTTAGAAGATAATTAAAATCAGAAATGTGAGCAAAATTAGTAATGAGAGCAAAATACTTTGATCTATTAGAATTATTATGTGATTTTTCTTACTAATTTAATGTGACATTAATGGATATTTATCAAGGATCTTTTTGTTCCAGGGAATAAATCTAATTTAGTTAGAAATACTAAATTTATTAAATATGTTTTCCCAACTTTTTATAATTTAATCTAGTTATATTATCTTTTGAACAGAGAATAACCTGAATGATTTTTGTTATTTAGAGATAACTTATGGATAATTTAATGAAATAGCTGATAAAATTTAATCAAGTTTTATGGATATTTCTAAATGAGATGTAGTCTCTATTGCTTTTAAAAAGTGTGTGCACACTCTCTTTGTATTTCTACCTCTTTCTTAATTAGATTTTAAAGAAAAATTAGTATCTTCTTAATATCTATTTCAACTTTCAAAGACTGGCAGATGTATGTGTATCTAAAAATCTATAATATCAATGGAATTTCTGATTTTTAAAAGTTTTGTTTGTTATGTTTTGGGATTATTTTTGGATGTAAAGTTTGTATTTTCTTCCTGAGTTGTAATCTCACTTACATAAAGTATTTACTGCCTCAATCTTTATTAGATGTCTATCTATAATTGTTTTTGAGAGTGGGAGTGGGCAGGGGGTGAGAGAGAATCTTAAGCAGGATGCACATCCAATGTGAGGCCCTATGCAAGGCTCAATTTGGTGATCCTTAGATCATCACCCGAGCCGAAATCAAGAGTAAGACACTTAACTGAACAAACCAATCTCTACTGATGTCCCAATATCTATTATATTTTTAATACAATTTTCATTTTTTATCTTTTTTTGTTGTTGTTAGGCTAGTAATAAATATTCATTGAATGGCTATTTATTGAGCATTTACTATGTTCTGGAAACATATATAAACCAGAAGGAAGAGTGACCAAGACAGAGAGTAGCTAGTGGAAAGGCTTGGTCTGTTCCAGGAACTGGCAGATCAGCATGGTAGTGCTGGCAAAAGATAATGGTGACTTGTACCAGAGAGTAACAAAGCAGAATAGGGTGATACGTAAATGAATAAGAGCTGTGTTTTGAAGAATGTTCTTCAATTAATTAGATGTGGTAGCTGCAGATAAGACAAACTTGGGTATTTACTTGAACTTCTGTGTAGATGGTACAGCCATTTCAGGTTGGGCAAGCCAGGATTAAGAATGGGTTTATTTGGAGAGCAGAGGGGAACAAGCTAGATCCCTGAATAAACTATAAGGATTGGGAATGTCAAATAGGCATTTGGAGAAGCATTGTGGAAAGCAAGAGTAAGATCTTAATTTGTGAGTCATTAACATCTAAGTAATGTAATATTCTGAAATCTCACAGCCTTAAGACAAGAATAGGAAGCTAAAACAAAAACAAGGTCATAAATAATACTAATATGAATACTAGGTATTTTACATTTTTAAATTTGGAGTAAGCATATGAACTGAGATGTCATTAAAACAGGAATATCCCAGAAAGTTCAGGATTTTTTTTTTTAAATTTTTTGGTTTCTTGTGGTTCATCTAATAAGTGTCAGTTTAAAAAAATTCTCACAGTCTACAAAAGTAGGAAGGTTATGGCAAAGAATGTGGATTATAAGCTAATTGAAATACATCTATACAATATTAAAAGCAAATTGGTCAGAAGGAGAGCACACTATTTTATTTTTCAGATTATGTGTATATATTATACATACATAATTTAGACAATTTTTTCCTAAAGAATGTGAGTTCAAAAAATTAAATGTAGGGCGCCTGGCTGGCTCGGTTAGTTAAGTGACTGCCGTCAGCTCAGGTCATGATCCTGGAGTCCCAAGATGGAGTCCCACATATGGCTCCCTGCTTGGCACGGAGTCTGCTTCTCCCTCTGACTTTCCCCTTCTTGTGCTCTCTCTCCTTCTCTCTCTCTCGCCTTCTCTCTCTCTCAAATAAATAAATAAAATCTTTTTTTTTTTTAATTAAATGTACATTTATTCTTTCCTAAGCTTTGGCCAGAATTGATCAAGACATAGAAGATACCTTTCAATTTTTACCTCCTCAATTTATAAATGAACAAACTGAGGCTGTGAAAACTTAATTTATCTCTTTACACAAGAGGGAGTAAATTGCAGAGTGAAGAATAAAAGACGAAAACTTGAAATTGTTTATAATAGCTACCACCTGGTTGAGGAAAGATCCGTTAAAAGTAATGATATAAATTTTATCTGGAAAATACACTGCCAGTCATAAAAATTTAAAAGATTGGTATTTCTTTTTTTTTTTTTTTTAAAGATTTTATTTATTTATTTGGCAGACAGAGATCACAAGTAGGCAGAGAGGCAGGCAGAGAGGGTGTGGTGGGGAAGCAGGTTCCCTGCTGAGCAGAGAGCCCAATTCGAGGCTCCATCCCAGGACCCTGAGATCATAACCTGAGCTGAAGGCAGAGGATTAACCCACTGAGCCACCCGGGTGCCCCCTGGGTTTTAAATATTCATTGTTATTATGGTATCTTGTATGCACACACAAGTTGCACTAGATTGGACAGATTTATTATTACTTCACAGCAAATAATAAGTGTGTACCCCCCCATTACCCTAGTTTTTACTTCTGAGGTGAAGTTTTGTGAACCAGTGATGGGAATTTTCTCATGCGAGTAACCAAAGATCTCATAGTGAAGCACGAGGAAAACTTATTTTCCTCTACTTACAAGGTTGAAGAAGGTAGCCGTTCTCCTTACTGAAAAGGTTTTCCCTCTCCTCCAGCCACTGGAGATGAGAACACAATCTCGGGAGGTGTCTGATGGTTCTCTTTGTCTCAGCTTTTAATATGTGGAGTTTTCTCCAAGTCTCTAGGCTCATTACTCATTAATATGTAAATACGTAGGAAAATAAAGCTCCAGTCTCCCCAGGTACTTACTTATGGAACTAGTTCAGGGCAATAGCTTCTGGCCTCTCTAGAAAGAAAGAGACATTTTACTACATTTTTAATTAGAACAATTAACTAGACAAATACCTACACATTTCAGGGTATGTGAAAAGCTTCTTGGAAAGTGAGGGCTTTTCACAAGAACATTGAGAAATTCAGGCAAGTTTAATCTTTTAACAGTCAATGTCAGCATGAGTATTAATATTAGTACACATTCTTGTTATATGCTTTCACAACAGACTTATGTTCCATAACACTTACTACCACTCTTGAAATTTTATGTTTATTATTTCTTGTCACGTGTGTATAAACTACTAGTTTGTAAATTCCAAGATGGTGAGGGTCATGGAATGTTTTGTTCACTCCTTTGACTTACACAGTGAGAACATGCCCATCTTATATTTTAGGCTATGCACTGTTTTCATTATGCAACAAAATACTGCACTGCTCAAACTGAAGTTGACACTTCTGAAATAGCGAAGTTTAAAATATTTTTCTAGCTTCAAATGATCACTCATGAATGTCTTTCTTATTTAAAAGAATGGTAAGTGGTTAATAAACACATAGGGGAATTATAAAAATCTTTATTAAGGACTCAAAGGAATTACATTTTCTTTATCTCCTCTATATTTTTAAATCCACTAAAATATGCAAAGTGTCAAAAAAATAAAAATAAAAATAAAAAATAAAAAATAAAAAAATATGCAAGTGTCAGTCTAATTCATGATTGCAGCTAGTGTATAGTTCAATAATTAGCATTTAGTAGTTGTTCAGCAAACAACTGGTTGAATTAATGAATCAATAAATTACATAAGCAGCTTAAATTTAATTTGAGCAATTTATTAAGCTGTCTTAAATAAGTAAATAGTGGGGTGCCTGGGTGGCTCAGTGGCACTGCCACTCAGTGGCGCTGCCTTCGGCTCAGGTCATGATCTTAGGATCCTGGGATCGAGTCCCACATTGGGCTCTCTGCTCAGCAGGAAGCCTACTTCCCTCTCTCTCTCTGCCTCTCCATCTACTTGTGATTTCTCTCTGTCAAATAAATACATAAAATCTTAAAAAAAAAATAAGTAAATAGTTAAGGGGCACCTGAGTGGCTCAGTCAGTTGGGCATCTGAATCTGGATTTCAGCTCAGGTCATGATCTCAGGGTTATGAGATCTAGCTCCTTGTAGCAGTGTCTACTTAAGATTCTCTCTCTCCCTCTTTCCCTGTCCCTTCCCCCCTCTTAAAAAAAATTAGTTATTACTAGTGATTTTACTAGTTTTATTTACTAAAATATCCAGAATCATTTTGTTTTCCCCTTATGTTTTAGCATGTTAAAACTGGACTAGCATCTCTCCAGAATGTATGCAATTATTATTAAACAGGTGTTCTGCTCTATCTTACTTATAAGATTTTAGAATCATTTTATTAAATTATATTACCATTACAATAATACATTCAATTCTATGTACCACTTGATGAATTATCACAATGTAAACATATTTTGTAACCACCCATATCAAGAAATATTACAGTACCAGCAATGCAGAGAACCTTGGTGTCATCCTCCCAAAATATATACTCTCCTCTCACTCAAAGAAAGCCACCATCCTGGCTTCTAACAGCATAAATTAATTTTCCTTTTTATTGAACTTTGTATGCAAATTCTATAATACATTCTTTTGCATATCACCTCTATATTAAGTTTTTACTATGGTAGTATTCATATTCATCTACATTGTTGTCTGTAGCAGTAGTCATGTATACTTATTATCACACTTACCACAGTTTATTTAATTTACTGTTGGTGGGTGTTTGGATTGATTTTAGCTTCATAGCTATTAGTGATAATGTTGAAATTACTATCCTCATACATTTCTTTGATGCACATGAGAGTGTCAGCTATATACATTTCCAAATGAGGAATGGCTAGGTCATGGGTTATGTACTTGTTTAACATGGAAATTTGTGTCAGAGAGTTTCTAAATGTAATTTTAAAAATTTACAATCTCTCCTGCACAGTGTGAGAATTTTCATGATTTCACTTCCTCACCAACACTTGTTGATAGTCTCGATTTTTCTTAGTTTAACTTTTCTAGTGGTATACAGTAGTATTTCACTGTATATTTAATAGAGCATTGACTTGATAACTACTGAAGTGTAGTGCATTTTTGTGTATGAATTGGCTGTTTGGATATTAACTTTTGTGAAATGCCTGAAAAAGCCTCATCCATTTTTTTATGGGACTGTTTGTCTTTTTTTTTTTTTTTATAAATTTACTTTTTTATATTCTTGATACAAGCCCTTTGTTAATGATATCCATTACAAGTTTCTTCTCCCACTCTCTGACCTTCCTTTTTACATTATTAATGATGTTATTTGAACAACTGATTTGTATTTAATGTAGCCCAATAACTTCCATTAATATTTAGTATTTTTGCCTTGTTTTAAGAAATTGTTCTCTGTGTAAGGAACATGAAGGTAGTTTCATATGTAATTTTCTAGAGGTTTTATAACTTTACCTTCAAATTCTAATATATAATTTGTCTGAAAGAGTTATCTATCTAACCGGATCTTTTATTGGAAACTTCACTCTTATTATGGTGAAGTTTTTATGGTGATAGAAATGTTTTATATCCATGCAGTCCAATACAACAACCACTAACCGTATGTTATGAAGCATTTGATATGTACATATGTATATACTGAGGAACTGAATGTTTCATTTTACTTCCAGTCAGGTGCCTCCTTAGCGCAGTAGGCAGCACGTCAGTCTCATTTTACTTCCAGTCATTCATTAGAAAATAAATTTAAACAACCATATGTAACTGGTGGCTACCTTATTGGACCACACAGTAAATTCTGTTCCAATGACCTATTTTTCTGTATTTCACACCAAATTGACAATCACTATAGTCTTGTAATACATCTGTGAGGCCTCTGAGATGATCCTCAGAGTCACAAACCAATAAAAAGGCTCAGAGTATTCAGAAAGAGTTTTTATACTCATGGTTCCTGTTCATTATGGTGAAAGAATACAGATTAAAATAAGTAAAAAGAAAAGGCATATTGGGCAGTTGCAGAAGAGATGCCAGGCTTCTGGTTGTTATCTGCTACAGGAGTGGTGTGAAGAGCTCGTATTTCTCTCTACAATGATGACTGGCAATTCTCACGGAATATTGCCAACAAGGAAATCCCATACATTGGAGTCTAGTTTTTCCTGGGGGTTGATCATTAGACATGGCTGACCACTCATTTCTAGCATAGACTAGGTGGCATAGTCCAAATCTCCAGGTAGGTAAAGACAATTTTGTCAGGAAGGTTTGGAGTCATCTCTTAAGACCTGAGGGCAAAAGGCCAACTGTTCTTAACTCTTTGCTCATGATTTTATAGATTATATCCAATTTTATTCTTCTTTCTTCCAGATTTCCTTCAACATTGTTGGACCTTTGAATTTTCATATAAAACCTGTAGTCCACTTGTGAAGTTTCTTAACAGACTTTCTCAGGTTTGTTGAGCAAAAGTGGAAATAAAAGAATAATAAATAAAATAATATAAATTAAAAATAAAAAATAAAATAAAATAAAAGATCCAATAAAGAAAGGTAGAAGTTTTTCAAAATGTCCTTGCTGCCTTTACATTTGACAGAGTTTAAAGAAAAAAAAAAAAAAATTAGCATAGAATTTGGAGAATACTTTATGAAGGAATTGACGATTTAATCAAGCTTTAAATAATGGCAAGTTTAAAATTGTTGACAAATAGAATGAGCATAATGGTCAGGAGTATGACATAAATAATTGGTGACATAAAAAATTTGTGAACTTGTAGCACAAGTGTAGCACAAGTGCTACAATTTGGATTATGATACTAAAATATTGCAGCAATCCGAACAATCATGCAACATGGCAAAATCCTCTGATTACCATCCTACTGTTTGAAAAACCTGAATAATACATTTAGTGAACCAACTCAATCTTAGGGCTCAATCATATCTAACACTCTAGTTATTTTGACAAAGTAAAAGGACAAAAGGAAAGTTGTATTTAAAATATGAAATAAATTTCATGGGAGGCTTTATGCAGGCAATGTAATGATTTTGAAGCTATTTACAAATTTCATGTATTAAATCTACCAAATATCAACAACTATCAACTACCAACAACTATCAAATCTACCAAATAGCAACAACTTGTGTTGTGTGTACACTGTTCTAAGCATTCATTAAGTTTAATTTCTCTGTTGTCGATAATTTATGAGGGTGTTGAAATACATATTTTCTCAACTCATAACACAGTTAATTTACGTATTTCTTCTGTATACATTTAGAATTTTATTAATATATTTATTTCATTAATAGATATACATGCAGTGATCACAGGTCATTCATAATTTATCAGAAGGAGATGAACCTTTGGTTTTCTTTTCAAGAGAGCGTGTAGGGAACCGGAGATCTATAAACCACCAGAAAGTTAAATTATCCTACATAATACACTTAGGTACTATCTGCACACAAATTTACAACGTTTCTCAAAGAATACAAATTTCACTAAATCTGTAGGTAGTATTGTTATTTTACATAGTCTACCCTGTGATTTGCAGGAATTACTGTTACAACAGCAAAAAGCACTTGAAAAGTATCTGAAATTATTTTCCACTCAGGGCTATATATTTCTCTATCTGACTCTGACAGCACGCCATTTATATAAACATATTTATGGCTGTGTCAGTTCATATCAAGCACTTTGGGACAGTGAGAAAATGTAATCTAGATGGAAGAGAATTTCATGTGATTCTCAAGGGTCCATGTCCTACTGTAATGCATTAGAAATCACTATCAGAACATTGTAACCTGCACATCATCACATCTCACGAGACATCTGTTATAATAATAGAAGTGCCTGAAGCTTCTTTTATTCTAATACTGTCTTTGTAAGGCACCTAAATAAAGGGGTTGTTAGGGGAAATATAGTATAATGCTTGCTAATTATTATTTTTGGAAAAATAATGCCAGAGGAGCAGAAATAATCTCGACTCATGTTTATGTACCCTTAAGATGAATGTTGATGTGGATATTCAAAAGGGATACTAACCATTTCTCAAACATTGTATATCTTTGTTCTTACTGCCAACCTTTAAATTTTTCATGTCTAGCTCACAGCATTACCTTAACTTGTTAAGATAAAACACATTCTTTGCTTTGTAAAGCATTTTTAAGAGTGTTTGTATGTATGACCTCTTTTAGTCTTCATACCTTAGCATACAGTATTATTCTGTACACATAGGGTAGAGTATAATTTTGAAAAAAATAAATGGTTCAATAACACGGTTTTCTTCTCTTTAGATGATAGTATGGTTTTTAATTAAACAAAAAATATTCTAAACCCATGAGAACAATTTGTTGCTAATATATGCATTATATACTGTACATTGTATGGATAATATATAATTATAAATATCTTAATTTACCTTTTTAAATAAAACCAAGGCATTACAAGTTATAAATTATTTCTAATGCAGTTGTTCTTCCTTCCCTTATACAATTAGCATAAATTGCACTTTTTCATTACATAGCCACAGTATACTATTATGTGTGTCTTCAGAAATTATGTCTATATTTTACATCTATTTACTGTACATTGTATGTAGTATATTTATTTCATCTCATTTGTATCATACACTTCTGCAGGCTGATTACAGATCTTCCTCTTCCTCCAGTACTTTCTCTCCCTCTCTTGGATACTATGGCTAGAAATCAATGGATTTAATGTTGAAGCCTAACTTCTCAAAAAAAGTTGATCATATTTTCAAATACCATACTGAATCTGAAGAATGATGTTTGACTATCAGATTCAGATATAAGAAGGAACGAAGGTAGAAAGCAATGAAATATGGGATATCATAATACTGATTTTCAAATTTCTCTGCCATAATATTTTTGCATGAATGACTGTATTTCTGTAGAAACACTTGCTCCACTAATCTCTCAAATTCTCTCATTCTTTGTAAGGTATTTGACTCTGCTTTGTAATATCATCAAGCTTTTGTGGATATTGAGTTATCATACAAAAGACAAATTTAGAGAAAATGCTGCAATGGATCTTTCACACTTAAGGTCGGGGTAACTAGACTTCCACATAATTATAAATGATATTATCTACCTGCCAGTGCTCATCTGTTCTTTACACTTCTCTGTCTTGGTTTCTACTTTTACTTCCACTTCAATATTCTTTTTTATTTCATTTTTTAAATGCTTACCCCTTCCTTAATGCCAAATGTTCTTCCTTCTTTGTTTCATATCACCTTGTAGGCAAGAATTCATAAGAGCTCAACTAATCACTTAAAATTCATTGATGGTATGATTTAGCTTGATATAAATAAAATTATTGCAAACCTACAGTATTTCATCTAAAACAAAACAACCTTTCATTCTTCTGTAAGGCAGTACCACATGCTCCATGTTGTACATGCTCCATGTAGTTCAGTAAACTAGGGGCACCTGAGTGGCTCAGTTGGTTAAATATCTGACTTGGGCTTAGGTTATGATCTCAGGATCCTGGGGTTGAGCCCCTTCTCAGGCTCTCTGCTCAGTGGGGAGTCTGCTTCTCTCTCTCAATCTCTCACCCTCTCTCTCAGATAAATAAATTAAATATTTTTTAAAAGAATGTTCATTAAACTATTAATATTAAACTTTTTGCGTATCATCACCATCCAGAAGTACCTTCTGATAAGTAAAGAGAGCATTTTTAGATATTTTATTCCACTTTTTTATCTTTGGGATAATGGGAAACACAAACTATACTTTTGAATCTTCTTTTACTTTCCTAATCTTTATTTTTTTTCACTTTGATTGGGAAACATTCTTTTTACATGTACAACCTTAAGAAATCCCATGAAAAATTTCAGAATCTTTTTTTTTCAGCATTTAGTGGAAGAATATTTCTTTGTTCACGACACAATATATTCAAAGATCTGAAAGTTGGATTATATGCTCTAACATTTCACTGAACTATAATGGCTGTTTCGTGTTTAATATACATTTCCATCATTAAACAAATTTTCATCTAATAGACATTGCTCCGGAAAGCGAGACTACGTTAGTGAGCGATGGAGAGAACAATTCTGCTCTCGTGAACTTTACAGTCTGATGGAAGAGATAGCTAAAAAACAAATATAGACAGAGATGACATAATTTAAACAATAAAATGTGCAACGAGAAAAATAAAGGAGAGTTAAGGGTGAGATAATCGAGGAATGATTTTCTGAAAAGATTTCATCAGAGTAGGGACCTGAACCATTAGCAGGACTAGCCATTTTAATTCACTATATTGATATACTATATGCGCAAAACTCACTTATATTCATCCTGCCATGTAGCCCACAAAACGATTTTGTTAGGTAAATATTATTTTACAATGGAGGAAATGATGCTCAAAGAAATTAAATGTTATTCACAAGACCATGCCCCTATAAAAAGGCAGAGTCAGTATGTGAATGCGAGTTTAACTGATAGTAAGATCTGCAGTTTACACATGGCTGTATTTTCGATGGTCCCATTTTTTCTGTGTCTTTCTTTGATAAATATGTTGATTTCCAAGTTTCTTTCATTCTAAGAGTATAAATTTACACCCAGAAAATGGATCCCCATTTTCCATGCCCACTTCTGGTCAAGAGGTAAATCAACTCTATAAGCATAAGTTTACATCTACAATGAGGTATGTTTTGTAGGTGTGAAATTGACCCCATTGGTGGAAGTTCAATGAAGGAACCCCTGACTCATGATGCTCAGTCCCACCCCAGAAATTTAGGATTCATACCAAGGGAGAGAAAGATAAAAAATAATCTTTACTTGCCTAAAACTGGGTGGCTTTATTTATTTATTTATTTGTGTCATTATTTGTTTTATTTTTTTAAAAGATTTTATTTATTTATTTTTTTAGAAGGAGAGAGAGTGAGTGAGCACACAAGCAAGGGTAGCAGCAGGCAGAGAAGTAGGCTCCCTGCTGAGCAAGGAGTCCAATATGGGACTCAGTCCCAAGACTCTGGGATCATGACCTAAGCTGAAGACAAATGCTTAACCTAGTGAGCCACTCAAGCGTCCCTTCTTTGTTTTCATCATGTGCACTAATAGGGAACACAGCTGTGCTAGAAAAGATGAATGCAGACAACTCAGAAAATTTAGAAATGAAAAACCAAAGAAAACTCACATAGTCTGTGTTTTGGATAGCTCTCCTTGTTTGGTTTACCGTCTTTCCTAAGGCTCAGCTGCATTTCTGTCCTGATATCAAACATCCCTCTGTACTTCAAAAAATACCCTCTTTTCCTTAAGCTAGCTCAAGTTATTTTCTCTTCTATTACTTGAAATCTAAAATGCTGTAGCTAAATGTACTTTTTTTTTTTGTCTTAGTTGGGCAATTAACTCATTTTTATTGTAGAAAGAAACAAATACACCGGTAAAATGATTATTTCACTCAATCCTGCCATGCATAGTTAACTAGTTCCCATTAAGCATGTATCTTTCCAAATTTCTGTGGACACACACACGCATAAGCACTTTTATGAAGATATGAACATACTATGAATATTTTGGTGTCCGTTTAAAAATTTACTTACTTGCTTGTCACTGGACATTTTGTCTCGCTAATATTTATACATTGTAAACTCACCTTAAACAATATCTTTGTACCTTTGTCTCTGGTATAATTATTTCCTTAGGATAAAGTTCTAGAAATGGAATTTCAAGGTCTAAGATGTGATCAGCATTTGTAAGGCATCACCACGTTGTCTTGAGGGTGTATTTGTTGTATCTTTCTTCCAAACAAATTCCTCTGTGTTGCCAATCCCCAGTCTACGGCTTTCAGCACAGGTGAACACAACCAGGACACCACGACTGACACTCTTGCCCAGCCTGTCGGCCTTTAGGGAGTTGAACAGCTGAGGCATGACCTGGAATTCAGATATTTTCTTGTCACCACAGAAAATATGCAATAGCCTCTCCTTGAGGGATATTTTCACCAGAGATCCAGATGGGTGCGGTCCCTTTGCCATATCTGAGAAACTGTTCCGGCTTAAGGGCTATTCTAAACTTCTGGAAAATTCATCTTCTTTGGATTCATGTTTTGCCATGGAATCCCATTCTCCGTCGGGGGCTTTCACTCATGCTCCCCATAATTTCTGATTCATTTTCTATTTTGACAACTTCAGGTGTAAACTCATCTTTGGTTTCTACTACAGTTTCAAATTCTGGGTAAAGGAAGTTGTGGTCTGGAATTGTTCTGCCCCATTAATATGGTTGTGAACAAACCTGCTGATGCTCAAATCTCTAGTCTAGAGCCTAATGCTCCTTACTGAAGTGACGTGCCGTGCGGAATCTGGAGCAGGTTTTCGGGGCCTCAACAGCCACAAGCCCCACAGAAATGAGCACCGGACCTGAGCTGGAGGCACAGAGACTCCCCTGACTCTGGCAGAGGGTGCTCAGCAGATGGCTTCTAGGGATAAAAGTCGTTTTTCCTGAGTAGCTGATCTCTAAAAGACACAGGACAGCGCCCAGCCCCAGAAGAGTTAATGCAGGGGCTACATGTCCTTAATTATAAAATAGTGGGATTAAAAAGGGGTAGTGGCCAGAAATGTACTCTAAGGAAATGTTTCAGGCTGCCTTTTACTTAAAAAAAATCTGTAATAATGAGAAGAAAGGAAGAAGTTGGAATTTGTTGGCAAGTCATATATTTAAACTGTCACATCGGGGAGCCTGCTTCTCCCTGTCCCTCTGCTTCAGCTGTTCCTGCTTGTGTGTGTTCTCTCTCTGTCGAATAAATAAATAAATCTTAAAAAAAAAAAAAAAAGCAAAAGAAAGCTGTCACAGGATATGACCAATAGAATCAAGTATTTTCTCAAGAACCCGGAGAGTCCTTTGCCCAGATTCTCTCTACCAGTTATTTTTACCCAGCATATGCAGTTTAAATAATATGAAATTTAGGCTGTTTACTTGGCAAGAATTTTTGATAATGAAATTTTCGCCTTTTGAATGCAGAATGGGAGGCTGTGAGTGACAAGGCAAGTGGAATACATTTTCACTTAATACAGTGTTTCGCTAGGGAATTCAGTTTACTGATTGGAATGTAAGTGACTAAAAGCTATTTTCCGGATTAATAATTTTAACAAATATTTATCTGATTTCAAGAACCATTTAATGTTTGGGCAAGCTGGCCTGTACCACAGGAGAGCCATTAGGTTAGAGCTTTAAATTGTAGTAGTTCATTGAAGAACACGAACTGAGACATGTGTGAATGAAAAAACAAAAACAAAAACAAAAACAACAGTGTTAGGAGCTAATAAGAGCTGGCAGTGGCAAAATGACCTTAGTGCTCAAATATATGATTACCAGATGCCAAAGGAAATGGTAATGACCTGGCTACAGTACTTTTGAGAACATTAAAAAACAAATCAACAAGCAAGCAAACTAATAATGTCTTTCTTGAAGTCTATAGTGAAATACTAACAGTTAAAATGTGCAGTAGACTTAGGCAGTTTTCTCTTAATTTCATATATTTTCAACAAACCAAATTATTGCTCAAGTTCTGACACATAATGCATTGTAATCCAAGGATTATGGATTTCATTCCAGGGTTTAATGCAATTTTTTCTTTTTCATTTTCCATCTGTAAGAGATATGCTGTACTTTTGTAATATTGTGACTTCATCAAAAGAGAATTAAGTCATTTTTTTCTGTTTTAATGTTTATTAAATAGCTGTAATTAAGTATTACAATGCTGGATTTTTTTTTTTCCCCCAACAAAAGTAAGAGATAAACCAATGACAACATTGTGGGATGTGTTAGTTTTATGATATGTTAAGAAATGAATTTATGTTCCTAATTTTAAAACATTCGAGCCTACATTATTATGCTCATTATGTTCTGATTACATTTTGTCATTTATTAGTATGCTCTGCATGCCTTCTGTGTGATAATCTATTATTATGTTGATTGTTATTATATTTAAACAACTTTTATAAAATGGATCCTGGTGCTTTTTATATTAAAAATATTCATATTCTTAATTACTCAATGCTAAGTTAATTGAGACATTTTACTGTTTCCTATATTAGAATTAAATTAAATTTAGCTTCTATAAGGTGGCTAAAAGATGCCTACCACTTCGTTGCTCGACCTGCTATGCTTTCCTCTTTTGCCAAACCGAATACCAAGCAATGGTGCCCTGAAGAAAGGATGCTACCCAGTCATGTGAAACACTAAATAATTCTATAAACTATAAATACGTGATTTAAAAGTGATCTCTTTCTTCCTAAAAACATAGGTAATTAAGAACATTCAAATGACATTTAGTTGTGGGCATATGTATAGTCTAGCGGATTATGAACTTGGAATTTTTTTTTTTTTTTTTTTTTTTAAAGAACTCAACAGCCTGTCTCATTCCCAAATTGTTATTTCTGGTATCATTGATTCCTGTTAAGTTCCCCTAATGCCAGAGATTCTTTTTTTTACAAATATAAATGGGAGATGATACACAGTAGGATAAGGAATGTAGCCCCCATAGATCTTTAGTATAATTTACTTCTGTTTATTCCATAAACTGCAAACCAAAGCAGAGACAGAACTCTCGGAGAATGGGACTGAAGACAGGTGACTTTTGGTGAGAAGTAGAGAAATGAGAATTTAGATGATAGGACTAGAGACCTGTGAATGCTTGCCTACCTAGAGCTATGTGGTTTCTGGGGCAGGGTGGAAGGCTTCTACCTGGGTCTAAGAGTCCCCTTAGCTATGGGACAAATTTATCCCATTATGTCTCACCAAATATTATGTTGTTCTTTGTTATAATGTCTTATTAAGATACATTTGAGAACAACAAGGATGTTAAGTACCTTTGGTCACAGAGTTTCTAATGAAGGTGAGAAATAAGTTGATAACAATATTTTGAATATCTTTAATTCACCTGAGGCATGATTAAGTTGATTTTTATATAGAAGACTTACCTTTTTTTTTTTTTTTTCCATTTTTTCTTCTCTTTTCTTGTAATGTTCCAGAAACATAAAGCAATGTATTAGGATTACAGAATTCCCTTCAGGAGACTGATTTCAAACTTTGGGTACAAAGTTATTATTTTCAAATACTTCTTTGGTCTTCCTTTCTTTTTTCTCTTGAATCTTTCTTTTAAATTCATGATTCAGGCTTAATTTAAGCCTGAGTTAATTAAAATCTCTGGGCTGGAACTGAATCATGAATCCAAAAGTGTATACACACACACACACACACACACACACACACACACACACACACATATATATATATACCAAAAATAACAAACTGGGGTTATGGCATATCAAGTAACAATACTGGAGAGAGACAAGTAAATATGCAAGTATAATATAAAAATTGTACTTGTGACAAAAATCAAATTAAGATTACACAAAATACTTGAGTTTGATTATACAGCCTGGATTTGGCAGACTGCTAATGTGGAAGACAGATTGCTAATCTTGAAGGAAAAAAAAACATCAGCTGATATTAAAATATATGGAATTGGATAAACCTTAATAATGCATGAGAATATGCCTTACAAGCCTAGGGAATAGTTTCTGCAAAAGTATGAATACCCGAAAATACATTAGTAAACTGGAAAGAAAACTGCTTTTCTGACATTGACAAGAAATGCATTGGTGAGATGGGTGCAAAAGTGTCACAGTGCCTGATAGGCACTGAAGGATAGAAATTTTAATTTTCCTGAGATTTGGAGAAACCAAAGATCTATTTTAAACAAAATTGTATAATGACCGAATCTGCATTTTAGATCAGTCTACTGAACAGACAGACTTTAGATTAGAATGGTGTGTTTTCTAAGGCAAAAAGATAAACTGCCAGGGAAACACTACTCGCAGAGTGATGCAAAGTACTATAATTTTTGCTTAAACATTATGTATAAAAAGCACTCTTAAAGCAAGTGTACCTTTACTCTATATTAACATTAATCCCATTTCCTAAAGAGGCTATTTAAATTCACAGCAATCCCCCCCACCCCGCCAAGCTGGTATGTATGCAAATGCAGCCTAAAGTCTACTAATTGCTAACTTCTACTAATAATTGCTTTTGCTCCTAATACTCATAAATGGCTTCAATATGCTATATATTAATTATCTTGCTTTGGAGAGTAAATTTTATACCAGTGCTTCTGTGCCCCCCCCAAAAAAGCCTCTTTTCAATATCCATAGTACCATTCGAGTTTTACCACAAATATACAATCATGATCTGTTTTAAAAAATGAAAACAGTAAGTTTTCCCTTCTCATTCTAAGGGGAATCTTCTATATCCTGAATCCTTTTCCCTTGTTACAGGTTTCAGAACCATAATGTTAGCCTACAGTAAATTTTGGGGTAAAAGTGTTACCTTTTAAACAGAAAACCAGCTTCTTCAAATAATTGACATTGAACTAGAGGTGACTTAATTGAAAGAAAAAACATCGGCCAGAGAACTTGATGATGTTAGGCAATTCATATTACGAAAAATGTTTTAAAAAAAGAAAGTTTATTTAATATTGAAGAGTAAATTGGGAAATTAACATAATAGGAAACCAATGTGATCATAGAGATCATGAAGATTATAATGTGATCTCATCATTGAGTGAAAAGCGTAGATGAAAAAATAAATGTATTATGGAGGGCATCATATTAAGCCAGGCTTTGAAGCAAAAGTCAGGGGGTTTTAAATTTCAATTTAAAGAAGTTTGGGAATAGGATCCAAGTATATAGAGCAATAGATGTAAAGGTATAAGAGAGGTGTGCCTGGATGGCTCAGTCATTTAAGTACCCAAGTCTTCCTTTTGGCTCAAGTCATGATCTCAAGAGTCATGATCTCAGGGTCATGATTTCGGGGTCATGAGGTTGAGCCCTCTGTCAGGCTCTATGCTCAGCATGGAGTCCAACTGATATTTTCTCTCTCTCTGCCCCTTTCCTACCCTTCCCCTGCCCCTGGCTCTTGGGCTCTTTCTCCCAATATAAATAAAATCTTAAAAAAAAAAATTATTTAAAAAAAGCATGGGGGAGGGGGAAGACTGTGGTGTTTGAGGAACAGGGAACATGTGAAACATCAGGTTCAAGATAGCTAGGAAAGAAGCTTTAATTTTAAAATAATGAATGAGAAATCACTTATAAAACTTCTCTCTTCTTTCTCTCCTGCCATTTCATATCCCAGTTTTCTTTGTTATTATTATTCTATGTTCCCATAGAGATATATAGAAATATAGATATAGATAATATACTATCCATATCTATATGTTATATGTATACTAAACATACCTATACATAGATTTGCAGGTACATGACTATAATGTAAATATATGGTATATTTATTATCATTGTTTTTCCAGTAGAATATAAGCTCACTAAGGACAAGGAATTCTTTGTAGTTTGTTTTACCACTCTATACCCATGAAATAGAAGGATACCTGATAGATAGATAGAGGGTGCCCAATAAATTTTTGATGAATAATTTAACGAGGAAACAAAATGAATGTTTGAATGCAGTCAGGTGCAGTTTTTGGTACATTTAGACAACAGAGAACCAGCTAGTGTATTTTCTCCAAGTGAATCTCTGTGGCAGTTTTTAAATTGTCCCTCCATCAGTTGCATAGAAATTAACATAATTACTAAATCCAGATTATTTTCTTTGAAACTAGTAGCATTCTTTTCCTGTGCTAATGGCCTGTCTTAGCTTTTAAGCATCTCTTATCACTTTCTTTTTTCTGCTAATCTATTTGGTCCTGTGTACTTTCCTTTGTCTGACTCATATGACACTAACATTAAGGTTACAATAGTCCTAAACAATCAACGGTATGAAAAAAATCTAGGGCCGCTAAAACTCGTTGACCTGTCTACTTTGTTTACAGTGTACACTTAGTGCCCAGCTCAGGTAAGAGGATGTGCTCAATGCGTGCATATGAACGAAAGTGTGAACAATGAGCCCCATTATAATATTACTGTGAGCTAAAGAAAAGATTTAATGAAACCTTATAGAAAACCACAGATAAAATGATCACATTTGGCTTTCCTTGGAAGGATATTTTAATTTCTTCATTATAAATATATTATTCAGTATTCAAAATTGTCTAATTTTTAAAGAATTATGTAAAGGTTTGGGTGGGGACATTATTCAGAAAATTTTATTTTAAGATATACTTTCACAAATATCAAGTGATCAAAAATATAAGGTGATAGAGTGCTTATTAAATGAGATGATTAGATGATTTCCAAAGAATTTTTTTTCAACCATACTGGAATAGGTTTTTAGAAGAAAATAAATACTTTCTTTAGAGGCCTCACAGCATAGTTTTATCTTTATAATACTTTATAATACTTATCTTTATAATACTAGAGTTTGGGGTTTTTTTAGTTGTTAGCAGAAATATACCCCTTTTACATTATTACATTTAGAACTACTTTGGAGTTATCTAGAAACTTTGATGTGGACCTCCTTGAAAAATGTGAGATACAGCTCTTTTAAAAAGATGCTGTGGCCATCAAGCATTTATCTCAAGCTACAAAGACCCATTCATTGTTAGGCTAATTATTAGTGTTGAAGAATTGTATTCAAATTCCCCATTAGTGCTTCTTTATGACTTTAAAAAATACTTGTTTAAAACAGCAACCAAAACTCTTAGATGTGATACCATAACACAGGAATAAACACAAAATCTGGATAAAATATTTTTGCCTCTGTTGTTCATATTTCCCTAAGGTGACCTTTATATGTAAAAAAAATAATAATAATACTTTGGGGTGATATCATTTCTAGTTAATGTATCTTTTCCCAAAAGTACTTTAGATTTCAAAATAAGGTATATGAGGGACTTTAATATCACCAGCTTTGTAATATTTAAATATAAGCGGATTTCCTGCTTTCCGAGGAAGATTTGGAGGACAAAACACCCCCTGCCTCCTACTTGGACATTTGCTCTCATTTGGGTTGATCATCCCAGGCCACTCTTATGCCTGATCGTGGTAAGCATTCAGTAAATGTCTTCTTTACTCAGTAACCATTTCAAGGATATATGCAGTTCACAAATATGTATGCATTTCTATTTGTATTTATATACATACACTTAAAATGTCATTGGGAAAAACTGACTTGGTAAGTGTGTCCTGCATACATCATCTCTATTTCCAAATTTCTATGATTATTTTGAGGCATAAAATATACCTGGTCATAACCTGAGGGAAACGCAGACAGTGCCTGCCCCCTCACTATGGGACATTTTTCCCTTAGATGACAGGCAGATCTGTCACAGGACAAGATGATTTATCTCCTCTGATTTCATCCTGTAAAGACGCCCTATACAAGGTGAAGTGATAATTTTCCTCAGAGTTAACATGTCCAATGTCTCATTTTTCATTCCAGTCCTTGTGAAATGACATCGAACACTAAATTGGGAACTAATTTTGGTTGTGAGCTTTGGCTCCCTGCCCACTTCTCTGGAAAAACAAGCAAATTATCTGTACTTTTTAGTTATAGAAGTTATATGATACTTGGAGCTGACTGATTGGTACAAGGATTTTTCTTTTTTCCTTTTAACCTACATTGGAAAAACAAAAGCAAAAAAAAAATGACAGAAAATTTTGCAAATGATATATTTTTTGCCAGAAAATTAATCAAAAAGAAATATGCAAAGTGTACTTGTGGACAAAAATAGGATGACTTTGAAGGACTTATGATGAAGAAGTAAGGTTGGCAGTATATTTGACTATGGCATTAAAATAGTCAATTAATTCAGTATGATTTTTGGGAAAAAAAAGTCACAATTATTTGGGAGTAAAAATTCAACCAGCCAACATGGTATTTTCATTCAGCAAGAAAACTTGTTTGTAAATACTTGTCTAAAGATGGAACACAATTTTGGAATTTACTTTCTGAATGCATTTATTTTAGAACATAAATAGGGTAGTTGATTGCAAAGTGTGTTTGTTTAGGCAAAGGTTTGTGTGATAAACTAAATTTTAGCCTGCATTTAGACTGCAGAATTATATATTTTTTCCTGAATGAATAAAACTGATTATGGGTTATAATTTATTGGGTAAGCGTATTAACAGTGAGATGCTTCGAAACAAGGAAGTTACATGACATGAAAAAGCCATATAAGGATAGAAAAAGAATAGAGAAATTTCGTGTGTGTATATGTGCGTGTGTGTTAAGATTTTATTTATTTATTTGACAGAGAAGGATACAGTGAGAGAGGGAACACGAGCTGGGGGAGTGGGAGAGGGAGAAGCAGGCTTCCTGCTGAGCAGGGCACCCAATGTGGAGCTCAGTCCCAGGACTCTGGGATCATGACCTGAGATGAAGACAGACACTTAATGACTGAACCACCCAGGAACCAGCAGAAATTTTGTGTTTTTTAAAGTATGATTATTTTATAGGATGGACAAGCTAAACGATATGAGTATTAGTGAGATTGAATATAAGTTAAGAAAGTAAGTGGTATCTGAGAATTGGGAAATCATTTCCGTGAGCCCTGGCATTATGAAGGTCATAATCTAAATAATTTAAATAATGTTAAAAGTGAATGTAGAAAAGAATAGAGGAATAGCTAGTGTTTACTGAAAGCTTGCTTTTTCCAGGTACCTGGTGAAATGCTTCATGTGGATTATTTCATTTATTCTTTACAATACCACCACCTGTAAGGATCATTAATTGCATCATTTTATGGTTCATTTTATGGTTGGGGAAAATAAGATATAACAAGGAAAATCAATATTCTTATAATTTCCTACTTAGTAGAATCCAAGCCTGCATTTTTTTTTTTTTTTTGAAATTTAAACAAATACGAAGCAAGCTAAGGTGCATTTTTTTTAACCTAAAGCATCATTTTTTAACTTTAAACTAATAAAAAGCAAAGTAAAATAAGTGCTTACATGCTTCTAGCAGCACAGAAGAGAATGGTGAGGCATCTACCGAGCAATAGGAATAAGAGACATCATGTCAGTTGAGAGTCAAAGAAGGGGTAACATTTCCAACTGCAGTACAGAAAGGGAAAATTACTTCAACAGATAAAAGTTTAGCAGCAAAGGCAAGTAAAGACAAAATGTCCTCTTCATTGTAATTAGCAAGTTTTCTAGACTGTCAGGAGCCTATGGAATTTAAAAAAGACAAGCCTAGAAAAAGTATTAGTCACATCTTTGACTTAAAATTTTATGCCCAGGGGCACCTGGGTGGCTCAGTGAGTTAAAGCCTCTGTCTTCGGCTCAGGTCATGATCTTAGGGTCCTGGGATCGAGCCCCGCATCGGGCTCTCTACTCAGCAGGGAGCCTGCCTCCCCCTCTTCTCTGCCTGCCTCTTTGCCTACTTGTGATCTATCAAATAAATAAATAAATAAAATCTTTAAAAAGAAATTCCATGCCCAAACTATGCTATAAAAATAAAAAGAACGCTGGGCAAGTATTCCTGTTTGTTTCAGAGATGGCATTCCAAAATAGTGGGAAAACAAGCAATTATTTTTTTCAAATTTCTGGAAAATTGGTTATTGACAGAAAATAATTAATTCATATGTTTACCTTACATCATTTAATTAAGTTAAATGTGAATAAAAGAGTTAGATATGATTGGTCTAGAGTTCTTCAATCTATTGACCTTTCTTTCCTGTTTGTTTTTTCCCCCCTTCCTTAAGAAGATGATTGGAGTAGGCTGAATATTGGCCCCAAAAGATATCCAGGTCCTAATTCCTGGAACTGCTGGGGCCCAGCCCTGGCAGGTCCAGGTGTCCCTCAAGGAGGAGTGGTGTCGGCGAGATGAACAGCAGAGCCACACAGCAAGTTCTGGGCAGTAGTCAGGCATCTCCATTGGATTATCGAGTTTCTTATAAAGGCATTTTAATAGGGGCAGGGGGTTCACATTCATGCAAAGGACATTAAAGAACTCAGCACTCATCAAATAATTTCTCTTTGTTTAGCACGTATTATTTTAGTTAAGCTATAAGGGTACAGACTGGCGCCAGGAATGGGGGACAGGGTCTTGCTTCTTGAGTAATCATGTTCCTCAGAAAGCCATGGGATGTAGCACAAATATGTGCTGTTTTGTAACTTGTTCTGGGGTCTTCAGGAAAAGAAGATATAGGTTAATGGAAAACGAGAAGCTATTGGGATGAACTAGATAATAAAGAACTGTAGGAAGAAAAGGTATAGGTTAATGGAAAACGAGGAACTTTAGGGATAATCTAGATAATAAAGAACTGTAGGAAAACAAGAGATAAGTTAATGGAAAACCAGAAGCTATCTGAAGACACTAAGTATATGGGAGAGCAGTAGGAATGAGAAGGCGTTACCTTTGCAGGAGGCAGGGTGTATTTTAACAGCTCGGCTTGTGAAAGCCATGGACAAACATCAACCTAGGGAGGAAACCGTCTATTGTGGGACATATTTAAAGTTCTCTATAGTCCTAGGTACAGAATAATTTACCTCCTTGGGGTTGCTCCGGCCCACAAGCCTGAGAAATGTTCGCAGCAGATTAGCAAGGGACTCTTTGTTTAAGAGAGATACGGGATCAGAGGAAAAGGCAAGAGAGTAACAGACCATGCTTATCTGCGGGGCTATCTGTCTTCCTGGTAGTTGCCTGCAGGGTGATCCCGCCCTCCGCAGGGTTCGTCCTGCATTAGTTCAAACCTTAACCTAGTGAGGCAATACCCTCGATCAGGTCCCATGGCTCCCAACATGGAACCTATGAGTGTGATCTTCTGTAGTGTTAGGACATTGTGGATGTGATTAACTGAAGGGTCTCGATATGGTTGGACCATTGGGATGATCAGGGTGTGCCCTATGTAATCACAAGTGTCCTTATAAAATGGTTATAGAGGGAATTTTGGAGGGAAATGAGAAAGAAGTCCACGTAACCATGGAAGCAGGGGAGAAAAGGTCATACCATATGTGGCCATGAGCCAAGAAACAAGAACAACAACCAGAAGCTGAAAAAGGCAAACAACTGGGTTCTTTCCTAGAGCCTCCAGAGAGAGTGTGATGAAACCTATCATGGAGTGTGGTGAAACCTATCATGGACTTCCAGCCTTAAAACCATAAAATAATAAATCTATATAGTTTTAAGCCACAAAATGCATGATACTTTATTATAGCAGCCAGAAGAAATTAATGCAAAGATGTTCATAGAAGTCTTCATCATATTATTATAAATTTACATGTTTATGAAACAATAAATTGTGAATTATGAAAAATAGTACAATATAGGTGGCTTAATTTTTCTGATTGAAGAATAGATAAAACCTAAAAATATATAAAATTAATCAGTGCAACTACTCAATAAATTTGTCTGTGTAAAAAATTGAATATGTATACCTTTTTAAAAGCATAAAAATTGTGTGTAAACAAGCCAATATTGCAACAAACATTTCATAAAATAACTTATGTAATACATGGAGCATTTCTCTAAATTAAGGGGAAAAAAAACTATCAACAGAAAACCTTGAAAACTCTCTGAGCATGGAGTTCATAATTCAAGGCATGTGCATGATTATTAAACAAATGAGTTCACTCTGCTGATTAGAGAACAATAAATTAAAAAACAAGTGAAAATATTTTTAATTCTAATAAAATGGTATACATTTAAACACCTTATTTCAACGATTTATTCATAAAAATCTCAGCAAATTTATGCTAGAATTACTGGCTCTTGTAATTTAGATTCCTGATTTGCACTTTCATCACGAAACTTCCTGTTGTTAATGCTCATACCTTTACAATAAACTTGCATCATACACTTTTCTGATACTCTTGTTTGTTCTTCCAAGAAATCTTGGCTTTACTTCCAAAATATATCTTCTACAACCTTGGCTTGAATGTCTAGGATTCTTGCCTAGATTTTTGCACTAAAATCCTCCTAATGTCGATGCTTTGACCTTTGCATTATTACAATTCATCATCGAAGCGAACATTAAAGTGATCCTGTGAAACTGGTCATGTCACGTCTTCTGACATAATCATCTAGTAGCTCTTTGTAATGGCGTCTGAGGCCCTACAGAATTTTACCCTCCTTCCATTATTCTCTACCTAGTTTACAGCCCTTCAGACGTTTTTACCTTCTCATTATCTCCAAGCATTCTGGATTTGCTTTGACATAACCGATTTTTGCACTAGCTCTTCCTGGAGTTTAGAACCATTTTCTCTTAAAATATTTTATGGCTTACTTTCTCTCCTACTTGTTATGCCCGAGTTTTTGCGTCTGAGAGACCACCAAGGAGCCAACACTGATGTAAAACACACGAGGGTTTATTCAGCAAGCTTAAGCTTTTGGGCCCAAGTATACCCGACATAGCAGAGTAGGGACTTGGACCCCAAACCAGATTACAGTCAGAGTTTTAAAGACAGAGCAGGGGTGGCAGTAGGTGATTGGGCCACAAGCACCAGCCCTATGTTCTTGTGATTTATTACAGTATTGAGCTATCCTATTTTTGACATGGTTTATTACAATGTCAAGCTATCCTACTCCTGACATGAGTTATTACTTCATTAAGCTATCCTATTCCTAATTGGTTTTTGGTATGGTATTTTATTTTCAAATCCTTTGGTCAGTCTTCCTGGAACCAGGGGTCATTTACCAGTTATGGAGACCTAAGATGGTTGTCGGGGCCAAGATGGCTGCACTTATTTCAAGGCTAGACCTGGCTAGATATGTCAAGGCTAGACCTGGCTAGACCTGAGGTGGGTTCAGCCTTGTTTTTCTTGGCCTCCACACTCCTGAAAACCCTATATTAAGTAATACTGTTCCTAAGTGCCTCGTCTAAATTTCCAAGTCCTCCAATACTCCAAATGCCTGTTACAATCCCAAGTACCATTTTCTATAGCCCTTACCACATTCTGATTCTATCTACCTACTATATCAACATGTCCACAGTATAATTTTGTGTTTCTTCTTCATATTTTAACATCACAGAAATCTTGATGAATCTAATAATTACTATCAGCCCGATATTAGTGACCCAACAGTTTAGATACACCTTCTAATATTATTAAAATGGCAGCATTAAAGTAACCTAGATTTGAAATTATGCTTACCTTTTTTCCTTTTGCCTCCCCTACCAGAAGTTAAATTTCGTGAATGCCTACACTTTTTTTTTTCTTTTTTTAAAATTTTCTTTACTCATGCATCTCTAAACCCAAGAATACTTTCTGGTACATGAAGAAATCAAATAAACCTCTGTCCAGTGAATTTATGAATTAGTGCAAAGCAATTATACCACTTTGTTACATAGTAAATATCCGATGAATGTTGGCTGTTCTAACAGTATGAACTGTTCTAACAGTTCAAGAGTATGTAGAAACATGGTTGCTAATACATTTTAGGGTAAATATTTGATCTATAGACAAAGATCCTGTCCAATATTCTGGTTTCTTCTTCTTTCATGCTATTAGTACAGTCTTAGGAACATTTAAAAAATTCTGCTGAACAAGGATACTAATTTTTATTTTTTAGTTAATTTTAAACTAAAATTTGATATAATTATTTTCTTTAGTACAAGAAGTGTCTGCATTTACAATCCAAAATAGGGATGAGTTTTCCAAATAGTATTATACTCACTAAAAATGTTTCTATCATAAATGAGGAAAGTTAAAGAACTGAGAACACCTAGCTTGCTATTAATTTCACATTAACATTTTAGTAATTATTTATGGTCCATTTATAAAGTCATTAAAATCTTGAAGAGTTTAACCTTTCCATTTCTTAGATATGTAGAAAAAGTAAATTTGTATTCAGCAAGCTCTCTCAAATGGCATAGAACAAAAATCTAATTCACTCTACTGCAGTCACTGAGAAAAAAATGCCTGAATCTTATAGAATTCTCTTATTTTTCCAATCTCAAGACAAAATTTATAACTTATAGATACTAATCTCTATCATTCAAAATGTAATGTAATGTAATGTAATGTAATGTAATGTAATGTAATGTAATAAAATATAACTACTTACCTCAATTTAATTTTGAAATCTTGCATGAGTGTTTGTCTTTGTCCACTGTCCCACTGAAATTTTATGTTGCTTCCAAAACAGTATCTCAATTTAAAAGCTTGTATTATCAGCAGTATCTTCATCAAATTTTATAGAATTAATTATCAAAATAGAATCAAAGTGGCTTTGATTTCACACTTTGACTTTTGAAAGCAAAACTAAAATATAGATATCCCAGGGCACTTGGGTGGTTCAGTGGGTTAAAGCCTCTGCCTTTGGCTCAGGTCATGATCCCAGGGTCCTGGGATCAAGTCCCACATTGGGCTCTCTGCTCAGTGGGGAGTCTGCTTCCTCCTCTTTCTGCCTGCCTCTCTGCCTACTTGTGATCTCTCTCTGCCAAATAAATAAAATCTTAAAAAAAATAAAATAAAATATAGATATCCCTGCTGAGATCTGTACAACATTCAGTCTAAACATACCTTAATGTGTTTTCATGTTTTATGTTGTTAAATCCTTTTACTCTTTTGTGAGGAAACCATATCCAGTAAAGAGTTAGAAAGTGCTAAAGAGAGCTCTAAAAAATATTAGAATACTTTATATACCTAATTAAATAAGTATTGACTTTAATTTGACATTTTTATTAATTTTTAAAGCAATGTCTTTGAGATATAGCTATTTTCCTTGCATGTTCACACAGAAAATATTAAATATAATATTATTTTAATTCATATCCCCAAATAAGCTCCAATTTGATCCAATTCCATCCAGATAGCACTAAAACCCAGGTACAGGTAACAAGTTTCAAACATTAGAGTCTATATTTATTTCTATTTTAATTATCAGTTTTACCAAGGATATTTAGATAGCTATTATTTCCATCTCACTGGGTTATATGAGATTAAATGTGATAAATTAAGTTATAATGTTGTGCATATTTTAAAATTATATCAAGATACAAGGATACATATAATTAAACTTATATCTGGCTTGCATATCCTTCTATAAACTTTATTAAAACATTACATTTTAAGCCATTTTATTAGGTATTTTTTACATAAGATAAAAACCAATCTATTTTTCATATACAGTTTCAATGATTTTTATTAATGTTACTGGGTGGTTTAACCATTACTGCAAGTTAGTTTTAGAACATTTTCATACCCTCAGTAAAATCCCTCACATCCATTTAGCTAATCCCCATCTCACCGCCAGCCTCAGGCAACCACTAATCTATTTTCTGTCACTACACATTTGTCTTTTCAGAGTATACCATATAAATAGAATTATAGATGATCTCTTGCGTATGATCACTTAACATACTTGGGACTTAGCATGTGGCAGTATTTTCTTTCACTGATGAATAATATTCCACGGTATGGATACACGTCATTTTATCTCTCCACTCGTTGTATTTTGATTATTTCTAGTTTGGGGCTATGATGAACATAGCTCTTACTAACGTTCACCATCAGGTACTTGTGTAAAAATCTTTCCTTCCCTCCTTCCTTCCTTCCCTCTCTCTCTTACCTTTCTTTCTTTCTTTCTTTCTTTTTGTTAAATAGCTACTAGTCAAAATGCGGGTCATATGGTAGTTTCATGTTTAACATTTTTATTTTTTTATTTATTTTCATTTTTTTTAAAGATTTTATTTATTTATTTGACAGAGAGAGATCACAGTAGACAGAGAGGCAGACAGAGAGAGAGAGAGGGAAGCAGGCTCCCTGCTGAGCAGAGAGCCCGATGTGGGGCTTGATCCCAGGACCCTGAGATCATGACCTGAGCCGAAGTCAGTGGCTTAACCCACTGAGCCACCCAGGCGCCCCCATGTTTAACATTTTTAGAAACTGCCAATTTTTTCTAGTGACTGCGCCATTTTACACTCCTACCAGCAACGTATGAGAGTTTATTACTCTATATCCTCACCAGCTTTTGCTAATGTCTGCTTTATTATAATTATTTTAGTAAGTATTAAATAGCATCAAATTGTAGTTTTAATTTTCCTTCCATTTCAGCACATTGCATTTGTTTATTAGCCATTCTTATATTGTCTTTGATGAAGTGATTATTTATAATTTTTGCTCACTTTTCGATGATGTTGTTGTGTTCCTATAATTGAACCATAAGAATTATTTGCAAATTCTAGATACAAGCCATTTATAAGATATGTTTTTCTCAAGTATCCTCTCACAGGCCATTGATTACATTTTTATTTTTCTTAATAGTTTTTTTTTTTTTTGAATTAAAAGAGTTTTGAATGGATCAAGAAGATGTGGTATATATACACAATGGAATACTATGCAGCCATCAAAAGAAATGAAATCTTGCCATTTGCGACAACATGGATGGAACTAGAGCTTATCATGCTTAGCGAAATAAGTCAAGCACAGAAAGACAACTATCATATGATCACCCTGATATGAGGAAGTGGTGATTCATGAGGGCTTAAGTGGGTAGGAGAAGAATAAATGAAACAAGATGAGATTGGGAGGGAGACAAACCATAAGTGACTCTTAATCTCACAAAACAAACTGAGGGTTGCTGGGGGGAGGGGGTTTGGGAGAAGTGGGTGGGATTATGGACATTGGGGAGGGTATGTGCTTTGGTGAGTGCTGTGAAGTGTGTAAACCTGGTGATTCACAGACCTGTACCCCTGGGGATAAAAATATATATTTATAAAAAATAATAATTATTAAAAAAAAAGAGTTTTGAATTTTGGTGAGATCCAGTTTATCAATTATTTTTCTTTTAGGGACCATGCATATGATATCATATCTAAGCAATGTTTACTTAATTAGGATTCAAAGGTTTTCTTGTTTTCTTTTAAAGGTTTATTTGTTTTAACTGTGACAATTAAAATCTATGACCCAGTGTAAGTTAATGTCTGTGTATAATGTGAGATGAAGTATTAAGTTCATCTTACATGTGGATATCCAATTGTCACAGCATCATTTGTTGAAAAGACTATCTTTCCCCAATGAAATACTACAACATCTGTGTCAAAAATCAGTTGAGCACAAATATAGGGATTTATTGTTGGACATGTAGTAGTTTTATTGCTTTATGTATCTATCTTCTAGCACGACATTGCTTTCAGGCCGTAACTTTCAATAATTTTTGAAATCAGAAAGCAAAATTTCCTTAACATTACTCTTATTTTTCAAATGTTTTTCCAATTCTAAGTGTTTTTCATTTCCATGTAAACTTTAAGATCTACTTGTCAGTTTAAGAAAAAATACCTTGCTAAAATATTGATAGATATTTCACTGCTTTTTTTTCTTGAATAAGTAATCTAAAATTGCTGTAAGATTTCATTTTTTTTGGAGTTCTGAAAAAGTTGATTTTGATCATTTCTCAAACATTTTTATTAATTTTAGGGAGGAAAGAATTTACAGTTGTCCTCACATTGCCATTAAAGTATGAGGGAAGTTCTGCTTCCCTGCTACATGCATTTAACAACTTATTATAAAATACCAGATAATTACAGTAGCTAACACTTAGCTTTCTAAATGCCAGATACTGGCATTTAGAAACCTGTATAAATTCAGTTGATCCTCACAACACTTTTGTGAGCTAGAAAGCACCATTATCCCTATTTCTATGTAGGAGAAAACTGAGTCACAGAGATTGGACAAATTGCCCCATGTCAGACAGTGAATTAATGAGAGAGCAGTTTGAAACCAGGAAATATGTTTCCAAGCTACTAACCACTGTGCCTTCTGTATTACCACATGCAGTTTTCAAACCAGCCTCGTGGGCATGTGATGCTTTAGTCTAATATGATCCTTAGTGTCATGCTGACCACTCATCTCCCAGTCGGCCATGCTTGCCTCAATGCCTTTGTTCATGTCTTACTGCATCCACTGCATGATTTTTGTCCATGTTAACCATCTTTACCTATATACCCTAAATTCTATTGCTTCCTTTTTTTTTTTTTTAAGATTTTATTTATTTGTAAGAGAGAGCAGGAGAGGGGGTGGGGGAGGGGCAGAGGGGGAGGGACAAGCAGACTCCCAGCTGGTCAGGGAGACAACTGAGGCTCTATCTCAGGACCCAGGGAGCATGACCCACCCAAAGGCACATGCTTAACCAACTGAGCCACCCACGTGCCCCAATTTTGTTGTTGTTTTAAGGCTTTATCAAATATATAATTTGAAGAGAGTGTTTATTCATAGCAACCTGTGTAACATTATTTAGATATTATAAAATGCTTAGTTCTGTCTTTCTAAGTTAATCATAACTACACTGAGGACAGACTACATCTTGTCTCCCAGAGTTTCTAGAAGGAATTACACATCATAGGTTCTGTAAGGATTGGAAAACTGAGTAGATATCAATTCTTGAGAAAGAGTTTAGCAAGGAATTGTTTGCTATATAATTTTTTTATGTTATCTTAACTCACTGATTGAGGTCTGTGATATGAAAAGTACTCCCTTAGGAATACCTTAAAGACATCTACAGTGTATACAAGCATTTCTTATATTCTGTTAGTAGCTGAAATGTTTTTGTGCGCCTTATTTCTTCTTGTCTTATTTCTATGATCCTAATGTAATGCCACGGTACAATTAAACTAGAAAATAAGGTGCTCTATTTGTAATAACTTATAAATATAAACCATAATTACATTATATTGACCATTTTTTGTTTTGCTTTCTATTTTTTTACAACTTACACATTTCTAACAACTGATTCTAACGTGCAATAGTTACATAATTTCTGAAGTAAGGCACAAGACTAGAATTAATTTCTCACACAGCTTTAATATCACATATTAAACATTCATGGTTATATTTTATTTCTTCCACTTCTCAGTCCATCTATTGCACTGGGGTCTGATATGATTTGTGAAAAATGTAGAGGGAATAAAAATATATAGGATAAAAATATCGTGCCCTGTGTATTTTGAGATGACTTAAGTTGAAGATAAATGTATCATTATACACATTTCTCTTCAAATTTGATGATTGTTGTTTAGAATCCACTATGTAGTATTTAGTTTTCAAGTTATGATTAACTTATTTCTTATTTTTAATTTGTAGGAATATCTGGTTGTAATATTAATATGTTACATGGAATTCTGGACAGAAAATATTTTATAAAACTGCTGTTTCCTAAGAGAATACCTACACTTTTGATATAATATAAATAAAAAATATTCTAACGGGGTATGAGCTAGAAGTTTTCCAATTAAAGATGTTTGTAGGGGAGTCTGGATGGGTCGATTAAGTGGCTGCCTTTGGCTCGGGCCATCGTCCCAGGGTCCTGGGATGGAGCCCCAAGTTGATGCTTCGGCTTGGCAGGGAGCCTGCCTCTCCCTTTCCTTCTCCCTCTACCTCTATCTGCTGCTTCCCCAGTTTGTGCTGTCTTTCTCCGTCAAATAAAAATAAATAAATCTTTAAAAAATATGTTTAAAAAAAGATATTTGTATTTGACAGTCATTTCCAAAAGAGGAAGTTAGAACATTTAAAATCCAATATACCCAAACCAGTTTTCACAGAAATGACTTTTACCACATTCACATCTGGTTCATTTAATTAGTTCTGCAACTGTTACACTTTGGTACTCACATTTTATAGGAGTACACTTGTCAACACAGTTTCTCATTTGCTTTTGCTTTTTTAAGGAATCATATATAACGCTTAGTTTTTTATTGTTGCTGTTGTTCTATTTGCTTAACTTCATGCCTTAAATTCCTCTAAATGCTTAAATTTCATTTTTAAATTTAGGGGTAGAATCTCGAGCTAACATTACATTGCTTCCTGTTTCTGGTTTGCAATTCTGTTTTCATGTTCATAGACCCTGTGAGTGTGATTTGTCTCAGCATGGAACATCATGCTTATTTCAGAGTAGACTCCCTTCATTTTTTCTTTCAAGATTTTCAGTGTTTTTAAGAATCTGCTCAGCAGGGAATAGCACTTTCTGAAGGGACTGCATTTTGATGCTTCATCTGACAATTTCTGTGTTTATACAATGAGTGACATTCAGATGGAGGCTGGAAATACTCTGTTAATTTGGGTTGAGTCTTTCAATCTTTTCTTCTTTCAGAGTACAAATAAAAACTCAAATGAGGTTCAAACATCTCTGAAAACAATCAGTGAACAGAGATATGTTAGATCACCAGGTGATGCAGAAATAAAATTGTTTAAACATAAAACAAATGGGAAAATTGCAGAAATTATAGTAGAGAGGCATTCATTGGTTTTAATTTCATTAATATTATATTTTACTGTAAACTAAACTAAGTCTTCAACATAAAGACTATGAAAGTATACAAGAGTTCGTGAGAATGTCAAAATAAACAATTAAAAGCATGTAAACACATAGTATTTTATAAAAGAGGGTGAATTACAGGTCTTAAGTGAGTTTTTAAATAACACAAATGATTTGTGACAGAACCTAAGTTTCTAGACTCCTAATATGGTGCAATTCTACTACCACAGAGCTAATTACTGGACTAAGATAGCTGAAACCTTTAGTCTTGACTATGCTTCATTCTAAACATGTTATTTGGAGAAATGTATCTCCATATATATATATATATATATATATATATTAATCTCTTCATCATGTAATGATTATGTTATTTGTTTTGAATAATTTACCAGTTTTAGCAAGAATTAAATGAAATAATACAAACTCATTGAAATGAATACACATAATTTGATATATTGATATAATTATTGTTATTACTATGACTATGACCTTCCAACGTTTTACCTTGCAAAGTGTTCAGTTATTAGTACTGAGAATTAATACAGTACAGCTTCTCAGCAAGCCATTCAACCAGAATATAAGTACTGAGAATCTACTAGATCATCTACATTATCTCTCTCTCCCTTTTCTGTGGGCTGACTACCTTCTCTCAGTCTACTCAGTTTAATAGGTGGGACCCGAGTTTACTGCTCCTGAGGGCACATTTGGTTGGCTGAGGTAGGATACAAATGGCTTAATCAAAAGTATTTCCCCCTGGAATTAGGAATAAAACAAGAAAAAGAGGAAGAAAAAGATACAAAGAGTTAAGTTTCTCAGAGGTGTTCTATGGCCATGATTTTCATTATGTGAACTCATCTGTGAGTTTTGTCAATGGAAGTCCACCAGGTAGAGAAAGAAGCTTTTTGCAAAAACTATCTGACTCTATTATGGTGGAATACAGACAGTGGTCAGGGAAAATTTAGTCATTTAAACGTCATCTTGTTAAACTAAATTAAAAAAAAATCCACTTGTTTATTTTAATTCGTTTCAAAAGTAAAATTTATTGATTCCTCAGTTGCATGTAACACCCAGTTCTCATTCCATCACAGACCCCCCCTTAATGCTCATCCCCATTTCCCCCATGCGCCCACCCTCCTTTTCTCCAGCAGCCTTCAGTTTGTTGCCTAGAGTTCCGCATCACTTACGGTTTGCCTCCCTCTCAGTTTTCATCTTATTTTATTTTCCCTTCCTTTCCCCTCTATTCATGTGTTTTGTTTCTTAAATTCCACATGTGAGTGATATCATATGTTATTTGTCTTTTTCTGAAAAATGCATACCAATCAGGTTAACTGCCACCAGTTAACCTGATTACTACTTCAGACATCAAACTTTTTCACTTTTTCTGCTAAGCAATTCTAATATAGTTTAAAAAATAATAAATAATCATTTAAAATATTATATTCCATACTTTACATAGACTTCAATTTTTAAAGATTTTATTTATTTGCTTATTTATTTGAGAGAGAGATTGAGACAGCACAAGTGGGACAGGCAGAGGGAATGGGGGAGAGAGAATCTGGAACAGACATCACACTGAGTGCAGAGCTCCATGCGGGGCCTGTTCCCAGACCTGAGATCATGGCCTGGGCCAGAATCAAGAGTCGGAATCAAGAGTCGGACGCTTAACCAACTAAGCCACCCAGCCACCCATTTTACATAGACTTTAAATTATCTTATATTAAAACATAACAAAATGATAAAATTATCCATTTAAGACTTCAAGAGATTTAGGATATTTGTTTAGGCTATATATTCAGCGTAAGTGACCACAAATGTTATTAGACCTTTGTGTGTGTGTAAAAATATATAGACATATAGCAATTTTTACTTAAACAGCTTAATCACTTTCTATATTTACATTTAAAAATGGTTTAGCATCTTAAATTTTGATGTCTTTTAATGAATTAATATAAGTGATATTATCACTAAAGTAATACACTTTTTAAGAAAAAGTAATAACTACAAATTTTGGAAACAGTAATGGCTAAATTATATGGAAAATTGGATAAAAGTCAAGTAGTTTAAATAATTCATATTTATATATGTTAAGAAGAGCACTTTTTTTTAAAAAAATGTGTAAAAAATACAATTAGGGGTGCCTGAGTAGGTCAGTGGGTTAAGCCTCTGCCTTCAGCTCACGTCATGATCCCAGGGTCCTGGTATTGAGCCCCACATCAAGCTTTCTGCTCAGCAGAGACCCTGCTTCTCCCTCTCTGCCTGCCTCTCTGCCTACTTCTGCCTACTTGTGATCTCTCTTTCTGTCAAATAAATAAGAAAAAAAGCACAATTAGATATTTCCAACAACAACTGGTTAGTAACCAATTAAAATATGTATTTGAAGACTGAGGACAAATTTAATCAAGAAACATGGCTTAATAAATATTTTTAAAGCCTGTATAGCATGTAGAAATTATTGCTGACAGGAAAAAAAATTAGTTTCATGTAGTTAATGTAGCCCCCCGAAACAAAACAAAACAAAATAAAACAAACCAACAAACAGAAAAATAACCCACAGTATCTAAAATGACTGGAAAAAATAAATTTAGCCAACTTGCTAGCTTAAGTTTTCATGTGTACTTTGAAGAAGGAAATCTTTATCTTCAATAGTCATCTCCCAGCTTGAAAAAAAAAAAAGAAAAAAGAAAAGAAGGCAAGATAAACATGCCTGTATCAGCCAAATAGATAAAAAGTCAAAATGTGAACTTCAAATTGGAAGAAACTAAAAATATTCCTTTTCTATCAATCTAGAAATTGAAGTCAACTTTTCTCTTAAAAAATCAGACTCAGTAAATATGTTCAAGTCACAACCAAGACCAACACAATTCCTAAAACTATTAACATGGACAAAACTTTGCACAAATCAACATTCAGTTTTTTTACCAAAGAGTATTTTTTCACGATATGAGAAAGGACTCTGCATGCTGAAGAAGATAAGCCATTCATCTATTGTTATCATGATTTCTGCTCCCATATTTTCTATGGCATACTGAGTTGAAACTAGCTTTCTATGGCTCTTGCTTGTGTTTCAGTTTGTTCTGTTTATAGTATAACGGTATGTATCACGATCATTAATTAGCAATTCAAGCATAGTATCATCACTTTTCCAACAGTGAGGCAGAAGCTGCTAAAGGCTTCTGAGAGGGAGAGGGTTAGGGTTATTAATTGTATAAAAGAATGTAAAGCAGAAACTGCTAAAGGCTTCTGAGAGGGAGAGGGTTAGGGATATTAATTGTATAGAAGAATGTAAAGCAGAAGGGATAAAATTTCTCAAAACAGTATTAGATTGTAGAAGAATAAAGCAAGTCTACAAACATGATTTTCAACCAGTGCATAATCAGTCAAGGTATTTATCAAGCATAAAGACAAAAATATTTTTAATTTTAAAAATACTTGGAAAAATTACTCTTATGTATACTTTCTTAGGACACAGGCAGAGAAAACACAAACAAACAAAAATGAAAACAGGAAACCAGAGAATACTGTCTAAAGCCCTGTAGAAAAGTCAAGAGAAGTATGAGATGAGAATCTTATGGCCAAAGTGCAACCAGCTTGATATGTACTAGAACTTTTATCCTAGAGTATAACAGACTCCCAGAAGTTAGACCTATGAAACTTTAGGTTCTTTTAAAGTAGTTTCTATTTAAAAACATCGTTCTCTTCTTTTGCTGAGTTTGTGGTTTGTCACCAACTTAAAAATTCTTTTGACTGGCCTACAGAAATATTAAAAATATCCTCAGAAGTTCATTGAAAAATTTGATACCATTAAATGGTTTTGGCATGTAGTTACTGATTTTGCATAGCGTTTTCTTTAATAATAGCAACAAAATGACAGGTACAAGAAATAGTTGGCATAGTATGGTCATGGCTGTTCAATATTTTGAAATAACTTTTCTCTATTTGGGAACATTCTCATTCTATGAGCCTCTGTCCTTCTATGGGCAAAAACAAAAACAAAAACAAACAAAAAAGTCCTGTTTCTGACCATCCTTTAACTATGACAAATACAAATTATCTAGGTTTTAATACTTAAATGCCATTTATAAAAGTGTAGGATTAAGAACTTAAACAACTGAGGCAGACATAATCTGGACAGAGCTTCCATTGTTTTGTTGATCAAGAGTAGCAAAGGTGGCAGTGATAGTGAATTTCCTTACAAGTGAAGGCATTTAATAGATTTATTTTCTGTAGGTTAATATTACTTTAGAGAATTAAAATAATGGAATGGTCAATTCAAAATGTAAATAAAATTCAATTCTGGAGTTGGTAGAATATTCCAGAAAAATTATTTCTTAGTTTTAGGTCCTTTGCCACTGCAATGATCTTTTCACATATTTACATGAATATGATATTGTTTAATCTAGCTTTCCCCCAATTTAAGTGGCTGCTGAAATATCAGAGTTTAGACTTGTATTATTATTTAACAGATTCTGAGAACAGAAGGATTCAAATTAAAGAATTTATATGGATTTTACTTATGTTGTATATATTTAAATTAGAAGGACTAAAATATAATTTGTTTGGTGATTTTTACCTCTATTTCTTTAAGTTTATCTACAAGTTCCTGTGTCAGAGAAACAATGTCTGAGAATACCCATATAGTTAATAAAATAGTTATTCATTATAATATTGCTTTATTGAGTGATTTACTATGAAAACTTGAAATCTTAAGCCAAGCCAGCAGTAATATCATATATGACAATAATGAGAAGGGGACTCCTTGACAGGGTTCTCTAAAATTGAGAGTTATATTTACTGAAGGAAGTTGTGCTTTAGAAGAGCAAAGTAATCTAAAAGCAGGAATACACAAATTTTGATACAAGAGCTGAAGAGATTTTTTTTTCCTCTTACTTTCCATGGAAATTCTTATACAGAATAAAGTAGAGGGATTTGTTTTTTACTTCAGATTTCTCTTTTCAGTGGACTTGGAAACGTGCCATAATGTAGATTCCCATTTAGTGGAGAATCTTGAGATGGGATCTCTTCACGGAGGGTTGAAGGGAAAGCCAACACAATCTGGTTATCAAGTACGGGAGTTTCTACATTACTGGGAGCAGTCATACTTACTTGAGATATGATTGAGCAAATGGTGGGATGTACTCTAATTCTTGGCTTCCCCAACTCTTTCTGTTCTCTTCTTTCATTTGAACAATCCTGAAATAATAAAGGATTACCCTTTTAGCTTTCGAATACACATTCACTCCAGGAAATCTTTCTATTGTTATTTCTGGGTATTGAAACCCATTTCTCAAAGTCAACAGTGTGAATTTTAAGAATACAGAGTATCAGCAAGAACCCCAGATTCTCTTCATAGACAGTATCAGCCTTACTAATCAAATCCAGGGATGGTGCTAAATAGTGCAAACCTTCTTTAGAGAACTATTCAATGTGAACTCTAACAGCAAGTGTAGGGATCTTAAATATTTAATATATTGAATTATGTTATATATGCTGGCAATCTTTACCCAGAACCAGAATGGGTGTCAAGAAAATCTGACTCTATGCTTTCTCATTTCTCCATCATTACTATAAGAGATGAAAGAAAAAGGGCTAGTTTGAATTGCTTCCTTGTCAATCACGTTAGAAAAAGAAGATTATCCTTAGTAATGTATTTCTTTCTCAAACTCTTTGCAATCAGTCTTTTAGGAGACTAGAGAAGGTATAATATGGAAAAAGAATAATAACAGCAACATTTTCACAACAATCTTGAAAACAACAAAAGCAAAAAATAAATAAATAAAAAAGAAAAAAAAGAAAACAACAAAAGCATTTAGAAGTTCAAAAGTTATATGCTTTGATGAAGGCAAACATGTATAAATAATATAATTTCAACAGTCTTTTCTTTATGAGAATTTGGTCACATTGGTGATCCCAAAAATATCAATGTGTATCTTCTCAAGAGAGTATTAATATGAATTCCCATTTTTAAAAAAGATATTGGAATACTTCATTAGTCTAACTTAAATTTTAAAATAAAAATTAGTAAATACAGAGTAATTTGGTTATACTTTAAATTTTTAAAAGTTTAGTATATTTGAAAACTTGAAAGCTGATAAATCTTGCAAAGAAAAATGGAACTCAATAGAAACAAGTTATTTTGCTTTTAAAAAGTAGAGTCTGAAGGGTCATTTTAAAAGGAAATACTAAATGGAATGATGCTTCTTTGATTTTCAAACAACTCATTTATACTAGATCTGCTTCTTACATCATTTAGTGGTACAGGGATACTTGTACATTGTTTGCAATAGTCATCTTATTTATCACTTCATTGAAGCTTTATTAAAAGGCTTAGTTTGATGTATTTTATCTCTCTAAACTCACATAAAAAGGTTTCAGAAGTTCAAAATAATTCATCACTGGGTAAAATGATCAGGCTAAATTGCATTAGCTTTGGAGGTCTCTTTAGAGATAAAAATACATGGCTAATAGCCCGTTAGTAAATGTCAACTAAAAATAAAATACAGATGCAGAAGTTAACCAATTAAATATTTTGCAGTTGTTTTAACAAGTGCATGAAAATAACAGGACAGAGAATACATCTAATGTTGTTAAAATTATTTTGCACTTTTGGTATACATATTTGTATATACATACTTAAAATGCTAAGGTAAAATCTATTATCTTCTTGGATTTATACAACCTAGAGTGCTCAAAGCTGCCAATTCTTGAGGATTTTTCAGGTTACATTAATGGCATAGTTTGCCGCTTTAAAACGTGATCTCTTAGAGACCATTAAACATTGCAGTAAATTTTGTTTTTGTAATGAAATTGAAATTTATTCATTTTTTTTTCTTCCATGACCAAGTGTGACTATTTTTTTCTGAGTGAAAAAAAAAAAAAAAGAGAGAGAGAGATAAACATCATGGTTCCTGGCTTTCAAAAGATTATATTTGATTGAAGGGGATAAAACAATGATCTATCTCTGATTCTTTTTAAAAGATGTTTATGCACGTTTTTAATATTATGGAAAGGGGCAGGCAGAGAGGGGATTGTCAGGGAAAAATTTTTAATTTTCTTTTCTGATTAGGAATTTAATGTGAAATTCTTATTAAATAATTTTAAAATATCACAGAGAAGTATAGAGAGAAAATTTTAGGTAAGCCCATGGATCAGAGACTCAGAAAACATCTGTAATGGCTCTTCTGTCTGTCTACATCTATCTCTGCGCCTGCTCATCTATCCACCCACGGATGAATGTTGTGTGTGTGTGTGTGTGTGTGTGTAAAACCTGCATATCTTTATAATCCCATGCCTTTTCTTTAATAAAATTATATTTGGAATCATCCTGTGTATATATTTGAATGCTGTGTATAAATTTGAATATTTGCTTTACCATAAAAGTATGTGAACATTTCCCCCTACCATTAATATCTTTGATAATATGATTTTAATATCTATATAATATTCTCTTATAAAAATATATATAGTAAATTATTTTCCCACTGATGAATACTAGTTTATTGTTGCACTAATTATGATAAGTTCTTCCCAACAACTTCTTGTTTACATTGCTAGTTATTAAGACAGAATAAATGGTCAGAAGTAGAGTTCCTGATGTGGCTTTCCCACCTACACTAATGAAAATGTAAACCTCTTTACTGCTACTATATATGTGAATACCAAAGGATAATTTCATTTTTAAATGCGGAATGCAAAGCCTCTTCTTAATCATGACCTTCTCACATTTACATCTTTGCTATTCAGCACAGTGCCTTGAATATAATAAATATTTAACAAATGTTTGTTTCCTTAAATGGTTTCATTAGCATAAGCCTCCACATTGGAGATGATATAGCTAAGTGGTATTTCTTTGGATGATTTTATCTAGAACTCAAAGCCAGCATGATATAATTAAAAGAAACTTGAAAGCTAATAAGCATAGCTGCTATAATAAATACCATATATTATACTGTAATATCTCTGGACATCCCCTTTGTCATGCATTCCTGCATGTGAGATAAAACTCTGGCATTTCATTTATGATTTTAAAAAGTAAGTTGTACTAATTAATGACAAGATCCTTCAGTAGCCTGAAACTCAGGGTGTAAGTTATATGAATTTGGGATTATGTTCCTTCTCTTGGTGATGGAATAGACTATTCCCATGTGTTTTTAAGTTGGTGTCTTCACAAGACTCCTGGAGTGGTGATGTGAAGAGCTTGGCAATTTTGTACTCCCAAAATGCAATGATAAAACTGTACCAAATTGTCAACAACAACTTTGGGAATTCTGTAAATTGACCAGAGTCACACAACAGAGATGGATTTATTCAAGAAAATCTATTGAACCTTAGGGAAAAATCCTAGAGGTTCATAACCCTCTTAATTAGAGTTTCTCATTTTCCCCCAAGCCCCAACTCTTTGTGTTTAGTGTTTCTGCTAGAGAAGATAAGCTATGCAAGTCAGTAGATTTTCCAGAAAGACCATCCAGAAATTTAACATCCAGAAATTGAACAGGGAAATGCTGGAAATGAACCAGGAAAAATAAGCCTCAATAAGATGCTATATATCTATGTATTCTGTGTGTAAGATGCAGTCTGCAAAGCTGCATGATCCAACAATGTTGTACAGAGGAAGTCAGGGAGCGGTATTGCTACCCCCCATTGTAAGGTTTTACAGGTGAGATACACACGACACCAAGCGAGATAGGCACAAGGCAAGGTTTATTAAAGGCGCCCTAGGGCGAGGTTACATGACTCAGGAGTGGAGAATTGGGGAAGTCCCAGATGGGAAGGGGTTGAGTGAGTTTTTATTGGACCAAGGCAGGCTAGGTCTCATAACCATATTTGGTAAGGTTAGAGGTTGGGGGTAGGAAAGTCCCAAAGTGGCTGGTTTCCGTTTCTCCCATAGGTTTCGGTTTACTCAAGGTGATGTGTCCTTGACAGATGTCCTTCTGGCGGGAAAGTCCTGGGTAGGGGAAGATGGCGGCCATTTTATTGATCCTCCTGCATTCCCAGGGCCACCAACCTAACACACATGTCCATGGCTGAACATGAGGCCAAGCACAGAACGCAGAGGAGATATGAGGGGGTCTGGAGAAAAGTAAAAACCAAAATAGATGTTGTAAGCTGCCTGATTTTTTCATTACTGTTCAATTTTGTGCAAGATCCATCAGCAGAGAATAGAAATCTTACTTGTTTAACATTTTTAAGGTCAACATTTAACTATTCACGAACTGATCACTAAGCTCTACTGGCACTACTAGGCTGACATTTAAGAAAACAGGTGTAAAAGTTAATATAAGAATAATAAAAATTAACCAGTAGCATCAGCATTTGTACTCTTTGAGGGAGTATATCTTTATTTAGCAAAGCATCCTTAAAAAGGGGTATATAAGTAATCTCCCATGTAGATTCTCTATATAAACTATGTTGTATTTTATCATTGTATTTGTATTATTTATTATTTATAACCCTATCAATAATAATCCTGAATGATAATAAAAATGTTTAATATTAAAGTTAGTACACTGTAGGGTTTGTAGTACCCACAAGTGACTTTCAGAGAACTGTAAAGTGCTTCAGGACAGATAGCTGAGCCTAGAAATCATCCCTCTAGTTTGCCATCTCTCCTACAAGCATCCAACTTGAAGGCTGGGGGTGGTAGGGCAGGGGTGAAAGGTGTTTACATGGGAACCTAGTAGGACAGCAGATTTCAGATTGGCAGAAGATGAAGATTTATGCTGGTGGTATTCTTCTGGGGCTTCATGGGATGAAAGCAGCTGTCAAAGTTGATTAGGACTTATAGGACCCAGAGCCATGGTGATTACCAAACATAGTGGAATACATAATAGTTTAACAACCTATACATCTCTATTGAACAGTTTTAGCATCATGAATATGACCATGTTTGTAGCCATATTTATTGAGTAGTTAGTGTATCTGTGACCTTGCTTAAATACTTTTTGTGTTATGTCATTACTTGTCAAAACAAATATATGAGCTATATACTTTCCTTATCCTCACTTTTATAAAAAGAAAACAGATACATAGAGAGTCCTGAATCTAGAGCCCATACTTTTAACCCATGCACTGCATTGTAGAAGAATTTATGTAATTTTGTTTAAACTATTTAAAATGTCTTAAATAGTAGAGATAAAATAAAAAAGCCTCTGCAACTATTTGAATGAGGTAGAACTATATATACCCACATGGGAAAACACTTTGATACATCGCTAAGTTAAAAATAATAAAAAAAAAAAATCGCAGAACAAGGTGTATTGAAAATAATTAGGTGTATGTATAAAAAATGTGTATAGAAATTCATAGCAACATTTTTGGAAGGATATATTGGTTACCTGAGGAACAGTGAGTAGGATGCAGAGATTGGGTGGGAAGGAATAGGAGAAAAGAGAGAAAGAGAACTAAGATTTTTTTTTTTATTTAATTTTATTTTTTCAGTGTTCCAAGATTCATTGTTTACGCACCACACCCAGTGCTCCATGAAATATGTGCCCTCCATAATACCCGCCCCCAGGCTCACCCATCCCCCCACCCCCTCCCCTCTGAAACCCTCAGTTTGTTGAGAACTGAGATATTTTTATATAATTCTCTTGTCTTGAAAAAACATGTTGAGGTGCCTGGGTGTCTCAGCTGGTTAAGCATTAGGCTCTTGATTTCAGCTCAGGTCATGATCTCAGGGTTGTGTCATCGAACCCCATATCTGGCTGCACAGTCAGTGGGGAGTCAGCTTGAGATTCTCTCTCTCCCTCATCCTCTGCCCCTTCCCCCTCTCTAAAATACATAAGTAATTCTTTAAAAAAAAAAAAAACACATCTTCCTGTTTAATTTTGTAATAAAAGCATAAGGAAGGAAAAATGATGAGTTGATATTTTCACTTATTATTTGAGAAATACTTTGTTTTTAAAGTGGAGCATGAGATAGTGATATTTTCACTGAGGTATTTATTTGTGAGGAAACTGAGCCCGTTTAGGAAGTCATAAAGGAAAAATTTCTGCTGGCAGAAGAAGAGAGTATGTAGCTCTTTCAAAGCTTGCCTATAAACTCACCTTCCCAAAGTGTTACCAAATATACCAATCCTCACAAATCACTTCCCAAAATATTGCTTATGAAATATTCTGATGTTATCTTCACATAATTTTTAAGTATAAATGATTTACCTATGTTCAAGGAGGAATCGCTCTACCCATTTTGAAACAGTAAATTTGGAAGTAGATAAAATAAAGGAACTTTTTTTAAATAAAGGAAATTTTAATGGTAAGAAGTTATCAGAGAATACAGTAAGAAACCTAAATGAGAAAAACAAATAACTATTATGCATACTTGCATATGTTTGTAAACTTGTTTTATGTAACTTATTAAGATGTGCATGATAACTAATGGCAACAGTTGAATTTCACGTGATTGGATCACACACAAAGCGGCCTGCAGTTCCGGTTGCTGATCTGAGAATGTAATGCAATCAACTGGAGAAAACAAAAGAGGAAAATCTTAGAGATCGTAGAACTGGAGTTTCACTGAGGATGTGAAAGGGTGATAACATTGCCACTTTATATTTTGGGGGGATGACAATTTGGTTATTATGGAGGCTTAATGAAGAACACTCACTTCTACTCTCATGAAAACTAGACATAATGAAATTATATATCTAGCAGCATTTCTAAAGAGGGGTGTGTTGAGAGAATGTGTGCTGGTAAAAACAACTACAAAGATAGCATCACTCAAAAAATGTAATGGCTCGCTTAAAAAATAGGTCAGGTAATATTTACATGTATTTAATAATTTAGAAATGCCTAAAAAAGGCCTGAAAATTTCACTGTGACAGAAACAGACTGGTAATTTGAAATAATGAAGCTGATTCTTGGTCAAATCTCTTGTTCTGAGAGATTTTTATATACTTTTGTTGTCTTAAAAAAAATGTTGAGGTGCCTGGGTGTTCAAATCCCTTTTAAATATGAAAATCTTCAAAATATTTGAATGTTTCTAATGGAAAGGGAGGAAAGTAACACTGAGAAATTCTCCGTGTTTTATTACATTCTTGCTATATTTATTTTTTAAGTCAAACATCACAGTAAGGTTAAACTTGCAAAGAAATGCCTTATGTTCTATATCAATTAACTCTCTGAAATTGCATGCTATCAAAATTCTCTATGTTTATGCAAAATCATCAAACTAAAATGCAAAGTGGAGGTAGGCTACTAGTTTGGTGGAGGTCTATATGATTGGCTATGTTTTCTTATTATTAACTTTTGAAATGTAAGTGTTCCTGAAGTTTAATACCATACAATTTAATAAACATTTTTTAAAAAATTTTGATGGTGTCTTTGTTTGAATCAAAATCTACAAAATTTATAAAGTCCTATCTACCTTACAGCCTTCAGTGAGAAGGCTACCTTTTTGTGCTAACTATATCTTGCAGCCTTCATTAACTTAAGTCTTTAAAAGCAATGCTTAATGGGGATCCCTGGGTAGTTTATCTGTTTAAGTGTCTGCCTTGAGCTCAGGTCATGATCCCAGGGTCCTGGGATGCTCAGCAGGAAGTCTGCTTCTCCCTCTCCCTTTTCTCCTTCCCCATCCACTTGTGGTCTGTCTCTCACTTTCTCTCTCTCAAATAAATAAAATCTTTTTTTTTTTTTTAAAGCAACACTTATGGACTGATATACATATACTAAAGTTTCTGTAACTATTTTACAAATTTGGGGCTGGAAAGGGACACAAGTGATGACTAAGATTAACCTACTATTATATTCATGAGAAAGTTGAGAATCATAACGTTTAAAAGATTTGTTCCAAGTGTTGCTAGTTTTAGAACCTGTAAATGTGTACTTCCTATCCTCCTGCACAACCGCTTCTCAAATTAGGATCTGGGAACTCATGGGGTCATACATACATTCTCAGGGAATTCACCAATATCCTGTTGACTCTGTTAGTTTTCTTCAACTCTAATTTGTTCCACTCTGAGTGATCCTATTTTAATAAATACCAACAAATGACAATTGCATTTGCCAGTTGCTCAGGCTAAAAATTGTACAGTCATTGTTTACCTCCATTATTATTTCATACAGCACAAGTCATCCATTAGAAAATCCTCTGATCTATACCATGGTTCAGCAAGCTTTTTCTATAAAGGGCAAGATTGTAAATGTAGTCTTTGCAGGCAATGTGATCATTGCTACTGAGGTGTGATGTCATAGTATGAAAGAAGCCATAGACAATACATAAAAGAATGAGTGTAGTTGTGTTCAAACAAAATTTTATTTAGAACACTGTCATTGCTCTGATTTCAGCTAAGGGTTACATTTGCCAACGCCTTTGACAACTTTTCAAATGTATTTTGAATGTGTAAAGCTCTTCCTAATATATCACCTCTATTCCCTTCATGTATCAGAGCAAATACCACAGTGCTATCCCATCTGGTCTCTGAACTCAGCACACAAATTCAAGTGCACTGGAAGATTTTTATAAAATTACATTTTTTATACCATTTTTTGAATAGGGGGAAAATTCTTGTGATTCACAAAGCAAAAAATAGAAAAAGGTATGTGCAGGGGAATGTCTCTGCCTATATTTCATTCTCTATCTTATAAGGAGATAACCACTGCTATTGTTTTCCTGTAAATTCTTTTAAAGATCTAGATAGATGGCAAATATAAGCTACTTTTTAAAATGATAGCATACGCATAGACTAATCTTCTTATCTTTTCATTTATTAATAAAGGTTATATTATTTTCCTTTTTATTATAGCATAAGCACATTTATTATTTAGTTATGGATATGTTATATTCCATGTCATTGACATTTAACCAGCTTGCTCCTACTGACGAGATATTTATTTAGGATGTTTCATCATCTTTTACTATTAAAAATAATACTATACTGAGGGACGCCTGGGTGGCTCAGTTGGTTAAGCAGCTGCCTTTGGCTCAGGTCATGATCCCAGGGTCCTGGGATCGAGTCCCACATCAGGCTCCTTGCTCAGCGGGGAGCCTGCTTCTCCCTCTGCCTCTGCCTGCCATTCTGTCTGCCTGTGCTCGCTCTCTCCCCTCCTCTCTCTCTGATAAATAAATAAAATCTTAAAAAAAAAATAATACTACACTGAATAACATTATACCTATTTATATATGGGCATAATATATGCCTCTCTCTATATATATAACTTACATATACAATACATTATATATTTATTTATATAATATAAATATTTATATTTATATAATTAGATTATATATCTATATAAAATTTATAATTTTATATATAACACTTGTATACCTTTATATCTCACTTGTATACTTTTATGTATCTACCACTGCAAAAAAATAAATTCCTTTTATCCTTGCTTTTTTTAAAAATCCCAGATTATACAGATGTAAATGTAGAATCATAGAGAGCTATAGATATAGATTTAATTTTAATTTGCTTTTTCCTATGTTAGAATATAAATTCTATGAGAATATGGACTTTGTATTTTTTTTTCCTGTATATAGCTTCTGCTATGAAGTAGGCCCTTACTAAATACTAATACTATACTACTACACCAATTTTTAAGTTTGATGGATAAATATATAATAATATATTTTGTTTTTTTATAATATATTTTGAAGAATAGACACTGAGAGTTTACCTCTTAATTTGAGTTTTGGTTTTAAATGTATTTGGAGTCCACAGTGTTATGTTAATGAGAAAAGGAAGGGTTGCCATATCCTATATTAATGAGGCAGCAATAGGGTATAATAAATGTAAATTTTGAATTTCTGCCAAATGATTCAGGTTAGTGAAGTTTCCGCCAAGGTTTGAATAGAAATGCTGGTAAGAAAATTCAGCTGTTACTGAGCACAAGTATATAGGCATATTAAATTAAAAAATAAAAAAAGGCTAACACAGCTGGTTATGGCAATTAAGTTTCAGCAAAATATTAATTGTGACATTAAATCAATGTTGTTAATTTGAATATTATTAATTTGATCACGTTTATAATTAATTTTTAAATTAGTTTTGGCTATATAGCTCTATAAACATAGGGAATTTATACCTAGGTCTATGTTTTGAATTTCTTAAATAACATTAAAATAAATGATTATGTCACATGGAAAGCACACAAGTTTACATATAGGTATATATATAATTTTATTCCCATTAAAAGATGACTATATATTACCTAAGTTTGCCCAATACTGTCTGTCATACCTTTTCCCTTTGCATTATTTCTTTGTTAAACCAAAGGCAAAAGTACATTTACCTTCAGTGTATGTATCTTTGGAGCAATTTTCTGCAACTGCATTTCAAAACACCATTAAAAATAGTTAGACTTCCTGCTGATTTATTTAGTACTAAAACAAAAACAAAAACAAAAAACAGATTAAACCTCACTAACAACTGTCTAAATTCTGACTTTTAAAGTCTATAAAAATCACTAATTTAAACTATAGTCAATGCCTATATACAGACATGGAAAAAACGTGATTATATAATTTGAAGTCCATGGAAAACACCTGTTTTGTGCGTAATTAAAATGTGCCTGTGTTTAATATGATAATTTGATATAATATTAATATATGAATTTTATATATTTCCAAAAGAAGGAGAATAAATACCATAATATTAATCCTGATTTCAAAGCTTATTTTTCCAAGTGAATAAAACTAATGATAGTAGGCTACCAAGCTGTGTGTGTGTTCACACAACTGGTAAAAAAATAAAATGTCATGGAAACCCAAGTTATTATTATTATGATCAGTAGTAAAGCAATTGAGTGGAAGGAAAAATAACAAGCTATATAAATGTGTTGGGCATGAATATGAGATACATAGATTTTCACCATGTATAAAATCAGGCATTTAAACAGTGGAACCACAGAATAGCTGATATTTTATTTTTCTTGACTTTCACTTATTACTTGAATAATTAGAACTGTATGAGCTCAGAAAAATTCTTCATCCTCTCTACAGCTTATTCTCTTTATTTATAAAATGAGTGATAACTTGTCCTCTAAGAGTTGTTATGAAGTTTGAATAACTTAATAAGGGCAAGGCCTTCAGAAAAGTATTTTGCATTATAAGTAGAAAGAAGCTTGGAGCAGGAAAAGGGCAGAATTTGGTATTATCAGAAAATACTAACATTTCTAATTAATGTGAGGTTTCTTATTAATTCAGTGTATAAGCTGAAAGGATTCTATGCATCCATGCCTTATAAAATAGTATTTTCAAGTCCCCTTTTTATTTTTTAAAGATTTTATTTGTTTGTTCAGGGAGGGACAGAGGGATAGCAATACACAAACACCCCGCTGAGCAGGGACCCTAAGGCAGGGCTCCATCCCAGGATCCCAAGATCATGACCTAAGCTGAAGTCAAATGTTTAACTGACTGAGCCACCCAGGCACCTCTCAAGTCCCTTTGCACATTGCAAACAATGCAATTAATTTTGCCACGGATTCAATTGAGTACAATAGCTAACCATTCCTAAATGGCAATATGAAAAAAATACAATGAAATACTATTCACCATTAAAATAAATAAATAAATTTTACAATTTAAAATTTTATTAAATTTAAATTTTATTAAATTTTACAATAAAGAATGTGCATGAAATTTGGGAGGCCAGAGAATGGCCCATTACTCCCCAGTAGCAGTTGCTGGAACTTAGGCAGCCAGGAAGGAGGTTCACCTTCCAGCAGAGTTCACACCTCTAGCATGAGTGCTTCAGCTTCAGGATGACATCATCATTGTCATTGTTTTATAATACACTGAAATAATAATGAATCAGTCATGAAAATACGATGGTTGCTTGTTTGGTTATTATTAAATTACCATCCTATGTGCTTACCATTCAGTCTTATTTTATCAAAACCATTAAACAAGTCATCAAGAAGTAGGACAGAGCACATCACTTACTCTGATCCAGAGCACATCACTTACAATGTTATTATTAGCCCCAAAATATTTACCATCTAAATAGGGGCCACCAAACAAAGTTTTCCCTTTAACAGAGGAAAACCTATCACTGAATCTTCATTGATTCTGGAAAGGTATGAATAGTTTACAAATAAATTAACACAGAAAAATAAACAAACAAAAAGCCAGCACATTTTAGTTTCCTTTATATCCATGACTTGTTCTTAGATATATGTTACAGCATAACTAAAAGAATCCTTAAAACTTAATCGAATGCTAAAAACATTGTTGAGGACCCTAAAAGATGTGACTAACATAAAGAAAGGTTGAGGCTGGTTTTGTGTAGAATCCACACTAGCTGTAGATTTCTTAAATGGATTTCTTAAATGAACGAATTCAGCTTTTTCCATTGTGGATTTCAGTGGAATATGAGGTTTTCTACTAAGATTTCCTTAATAATCTTGCTCAGTTCATTCAATGGAATCAAGAGACTTGAAAGCATAACACATTTCCTGAGCCCTTACTAATCCTTTAGTCTCCATTGGTGATGGATGAGTGCCAACATGGGAATCCAAGATCTCAGAAAAGGTCTGTAGATGCATTGATACCAACTGCATCTGGCTGAATTTATCTTATTATACCGGTATTTTGTGGCATTCAGGTCTGGAGTTTGTTTTTGTACTTTTGTATACATTGCTTGACTCTTTAAGCCTTTCAGAATTCTAATTGGAAAGAAAGTAGTAATAAAATTTTTTCTTCCTTGGTGAAGTACTGTCTTTCCACACTACTGTTTTTTTTTTTTTCTGTTTGTTTGTTTTATTTTTTGTTTTTGTTTTTTTCACTAAGAAAAGAAAAAGTCCAGAATCGCTTGTCCTATCTCTTTTTACGTATGTGTGCATTCTTAATCTATTCAAAATGTTATAAGGGATTTTCCTGAGTAGAACTGTGACAGTATATCTAGGTATAAATACATTCTGGACTACAGGATACACTCTTTCAGTGATAAGCTCTAATTAAAGCCCTGCTTTGTTAGTCAAATTCAAATTTCTTTCCCCAACCCTGAGCCCCGCCAACCTAAATGACCTCTCATCTTCTTTGTTCAGTGAGAAGATGAATTTCTATATTTAAAACCACTTCTGCCTTAACCAAGAAGAAAAAAATAATAATAACAAATTTTAAATAAATGCAGGCTTTTAAATATATATTACTTATTTGAGATTCCTGTCAACAGTATTCATGTGCGACTTCCATTTTGTGCTATTTCTAGTTGATACAGAAAGAAAGAGGATAGCCTGACACTAGCATAGGAGTAGCATTTGCTTCATTAGGTGCCCATCTCAGTTACACTGACTTGTCCTATTCCAGCCATGGGATATTGGTAGGGAAGCTGCTCTTCAAGCTCTACCACCTTCTGGGTGAAGGCAGGGGGCATCCCACCTTTATAGGATTTGACACATGACAATTCCAAGTCCCAAAGATACTTGGGGTAATTTGATGATTGCCAGAAAAAGTCACCCCAGGAGAGAGACGCAAAAATCAGTACTAGCTCAAGTGTTTACCTGGCATTTTTTATTCACCATGGTCCTGACAACTCATATTGAACTCCTTGTAGGGGAATCTTTTCTACTCTGCAGGATTTGTTTTGTAGATTCAAACAGATAAATGGATGTGGGTCCTCTCAGAAAAAAGACCTTTGCCTGCGGACTCAGAAACTCTTTTTTCTCCTACTTTACCTAAGCATCCTCCTTTTGTTCTGGGTCCTCAAGAAACAAAAGCCCTTATTTTACTTCCTTCCCCATGAGTTGAGACGTAAGTCATCCATCAGAAAGACCTAAATTGGCCCTTCCAATGACAATCCCGTCCTTAGATGCACAAAATATTATCGAGACTCCCTAAGTAATTTTTCTTTAAAATCATAAATTTCCTTCTAGATAAATCACCCATATAGACTGGTTAAAGAATTCCTGGCAAAAGCAGCCAAAAGATAGCACTGCAGTTGTGTCTCATGGTTTTCTAATCCACGCTTCATTTACCCAATGATCCTTCTTGCCTATCTCCCTCTATTCAGTATTTTAGAATAGACAATTTGATAGCTTTTAAAAGCTTTTATAAAGTGCTAAGTTTATAAAGTGCTTACTTTCTTGAAATTAAAATAAGTCTTCACTCATGTACATGAATGAAAAATACTTATTGAAACTGTCAGTTACTCTGAATTTTTTGAAACGCTTGAATTGCTTTATGTTTCAAATGAGATAAAGACATTTACAAAGTCCTTTTCCAAAGTGGATTTTTACAAACAAATTACCAGTGTGGGTTTTTAGGAATGCGTATGTGAGTTCAATTTTAAATGAGAGAATCAGAGAGATAAAGGTCAATGAGTCATACAATGAACTACCACTGAAATTTATAACTTAATTAAGGAGTACAAGATTCTTTTATGAAATGGCCTTCTTCCTTTCAAACATAAAAATTCAAAAAACATAGATTTAATGTTTGCTCAACAAGATTAAGATGAGTAGAACTCATTAAACAGGTCTACGGATGTGAGGGTGTTATGTTGAATTTTTTATTTTTCCTCTAATATTACTTCTGTTAATAAATAAATCAACTTATTTCAAAGTAAATCTTAATGAAAAGGTTACATAAAAGATATACACATTTTAATTTTTGACCTATTAGTGTAGCTATGTAGCCAGATGATACTGTCCATTGTGATGTACCTAAGGTGTAAGAAAATTTTGCTCTTGCTTTGGTTCTTTTTGAAATTTGGATATAATAATAGACTTCTATTGTGGGAGGTGACTCATTAGAGAGGTGTTTATAGAACTCCAGAGGACAGAAGTTACTTGCAAGTTACATGCATGGCATGATAATTAATATCAATCTTTCATCTTGGCCTGTTTTCTGAAAGTTCCATTGTCTGAATTAGACAATGTGATTGTATGTGGTTATACTTATAAATATATGTAAATATATGAATATGAATGATATATAGTCAGATGTAATAAATGCATATGTCTCTAGCTCTGAATTTTCTTTGAGACCAACCATGACACATTAATACTAACTGGAAGACCTCATCATGGAGACTGAATTTTCCCTTATGGTCTGCACTTCCCTTTCTTCCGTCAGTTGCTCCTGTCAGCTTCTGCTCCTGAAGCTGCTCTTCAATTTTTGAAAAATATCCATTGTGCCTTTAGAAATTCATGGTTGGTCATCAGCAAGTACATTATAGTCTAAATCTCTTCTTTGAACATTCCCCTTACCTTTCTGGTGGAAAAGAAATTTAGATCTCCCTTAGAACATTATTCCTCTTATAGTCCTAAATGATGACTGCTTTCTTTTATACTCTGTATATATTAAAGGTCCTGGAAGTAGGGTTCATAACACTGAGGCTCTTCATTGTTGTGTTCAGAATATTCTTCATCTCTATTCACTGAATTACCCCAGTCATAAATTTCACGACACCAGATTATAGCACTCACTATCCATCCTTATTGCTGTCATATACACAAGAATACATCATTGAAAAGCTCTGGGTGTTCCTGGCCAGGCTCTTGTCCCTCCTCTCCTCCTTACCATGCTGTCAATCGTATCACTGCGATGGCTCAGCTCACTACACATCTTTCATAGGTGCTTTTAGCACCTGGCTGTCATGCAGTCTAACATTAATATTGCCTTAATTTCTTATTATTTAAAGATCAATATATCTGATTCACTTAATAATTTTGTGACTCATTTTTTTTGGCCTCTATCCTTCCAATAATCCTATCCTTCACACTACTTCAGTTGCTTATTCCCACAGATTAACCCATACTTTGTTATTACCAACATCGTCAACATCCATAATCTAAATTTCAAGCATTCTGCTCTGCAGCAACAATTTTCTAACTTATCTTTCCAGTTTAACTTCCTATCTTTGAGTTCCACCCAATAGTATCCATTTATCAATCACACCATCACTTATTTCAATTATTTAAAATTGCTATTTAAATGCCATGCTCTCAGCGAGGCTTTCTTTGCATACCCCGTACAGAATTGCAACCTCCTACCAGCCTGGAGTTCCACATGTCTCATCTCAGTTTTATATTCAACCATAACATCAATGGTGGATGTACTATAAAACTGAGGATACTTAAATTTCAAAGCCCTTAAGTCCTCTTTTGCATAGCCTCTTCCACGTTCTTCTAATTTTGTACTTATGGTTTTTATTATTGCTCTTAGAAGTGCCATCTGGTTGTAATATATACGTAGATATATAGAGATGTAAAAAGACTACACAAAAAGTGGATCTTCTCTTGCTTATAACTTATTAACCATCTATGTACCGTACTTCATTTTTGTTCACATATGTATTCTGCTTTTTCCCTAAGTAGAATGGAGCTTCATGAAGGCAGGTATTTCCTCATCTGTTTTGGTCACTACTAGATCCCTAATCCCAAAAAGAATAACTAGAATATAGGAAGTGTTTCCTGAATTAATAACTTTTATCTTTTTTCATTTTTGCTTCTATTATAAATGTTATTATTTTATTATTAAGACATAAGTGCAATTCTGCTCCACTGAGAAGCAAAAAAAAAAGATAAATGCCAAGTTCCTAAGTTGACAAGAGTAGGAAAATTGTAAGGTATAAGATACAGAATGCAAATAGCCTATGGAGCACATCTGTCAAGAACACAGAACTAAAAGATACATCTGCTTGAAAGAGAGGAGGAAAAAATTATTTATGCTCAAAAAATGCAAAGTGAATGTGTAGTATAGTTGACTCTTCTCACTGCAAAGGCAAAGTAGCAATCCGAGCACAGTTGCTTGGCAACGAAGCTGAGGAATCCGTATAAGTGGAGAAGGTTCAAGGCAGTTTCACAGAGGGCAAAATTGTACTTTATTCAGAGTCAATTCTAATTAAGCAAAGTAGTACAATATAAAAATGTTGTATACTTTCCCATAGTTCCTGAAGATAGTACATGCACATTAGGACAGTTTGTACAAAAGGTGAGAATACGGGTGTCTTTTTTTTTTTTTTTTTAAGTTTTACTGAGTGACATCGGTAGGAGAATACATGAAGTCATATGCATCTCCCCAAGCTCCAAGTTGTTACTGGTGTTGGGGGTGCCAAATAAAAGTAAGGAAACAAGAAATTATCCCAGCAACTATTTCTTTAAAATTGACATTTATTTAAAATCAAGTACTTTTTCAATCGATTGATGAAGCCAAATGTTCATATGTCTTTGCTCTAGCTTCAAAGGACATTCAAGAGTGAGTTTTAAGGCTCTGCCTAGAAGATGTATTATTCATAAGGAGAGAAATCATCCAGTGACTAGAAAGAAAGAAAATGTAATAAATGTCCATTATAATGTATGTATCTGCTAAAATGTCTTTTAAAAAAATCACTTCTCTAGTCCACTGTATATTTCTGGTTTTGGAAACAATGCGGATAGTGATTTCAAATAATTTACCAATTTGGAAGTTTCTTAGCATAAGGTCAGAACTTTTATTAGCCAATAGAATATGGGAACATTTTGGAAGTGCTTAAATGCAAGGTAGAAGGGAATTTAGGTTAAGGGAGCAACAGGAACAAAACCTCAGACACAAAGTGATGTTAAGAACACTGAATAGATTACTTTGGCCAGGGTGAATGTGTGTGAGAGACTATACTGAAAAATATGTCTGAAAATGCACGTTGTCAAGAGAACAAAGAAAGACTATAATGATAGTCTAGTCTAGAGAGTTTGCCTTCGATACCATAGGCTGAGAGAAAGTAATAAGAACATTTGAACAAGGGTGTTAAATGGTAAAATCTGTGCTTCTGAAAGTTACGCCTGTCACATGAATAAATGCTAAACTGGAAACCAGAGAAAGTGAAGGAAAAGAGATCATTAGGGAACTATAATAAGACTCAGTAAGAATAATGAAATCCAGGATGGAAAAGATGGAAATAGGAATAAAGGGAATTTCACACACACACCCCCGCCCCCCCGGTGCTTGGCACAGGCAAATTTCCTCTTGTCTCCTCACCCTGGAATGATCTTTATGTGCCTGGGTCCTTCTCAGCCTTTGCGTTTTATTTCAAATAGTCTCTTAAAAAGGTCTTTCCTGACAAACTGCCTTTGCAGCTCTTACTTCATGGTCCTTTGTGGTTGACTCCATAGTTCCTTTTTCTGAATTTCCCTTGCTTAATTTGGTTTTATCCATTTACCAATTTTCTCCCCTGAAACCACTCTCTAGAACATAAGCACCAACAAACCAGGCTGCTTTCTCCCCAGTTCACCTCAGATCCATAGACCCTGGGATACTTTAGCATATTTCTCATCTGCTGAGAAATAAATGAAAGAATGAATAGTGAGTACTCAGTAGATGATCGGTGAATTAAAGGGATACATTGCTGGGATGCATAAAGTCTCTGGAACTCGTATTATAACAAATTCTATGATGTATTCAACAAAAAGGAATTGTCGCCACAGTTTTAAAAGATGCATTTTTTGCATGTTTGTTTCATTGATGCTGGACTGTGGTTGTTGCTGCTTAATCCTAAATTAAGTTTGTAGAACTTCAAACAGATTTTACGAAATGTTTGGACTGTCCTGCTTAATGATTGCGCCTGTAGTTGCATCTGGTTTGCACAATCACCAGCTCTGTAACCTGTCTAAATCCCTTAACTTGCTTTAAGATCCAGTTTCCTTATTTATAAAATTAGAATAATAATATTTTAAGTATTTATTATGCTTCACTTTTTTTAAGGATTAAATGAGCAAATTCATGGAAAGTGTTGGCTGCAACAATGGGAACATATGATAGCTGGGGAAAAACTAGCTATTATTGGGACATCTGGTTGGCTCAGCTGGTATAGACTGGGACTCTTAATCTCAGGTTCCAGCCCCATGTTGGGTATAGAGATTATTAAAAATAAAATAAAATAAAATAAACTGAATGAAACAACAACAACAACTAGCTAGTATTATGAAAGACCACCAGGAGCCATTGTACAACGGGTAAGAGCCCAGATTCAAGAGTGACACTTCCTAGTTAGGTGTTTGTTCTTTATCGTTACTGATTTCTCTCTGGCCTTATTCTTCTCAATCACGTTAGCATTATTTCTTCATAGGCAACATAGCAGAAGAGTTACCAGCACAGTTCAAAAACACTATGGGATTCTGAATTCTGCCTCTGCCACTCACTGGCTGTGTTTTATGCAAGTTACTCAGGCTTCTGTGGCCAGAGGTCTAATCTGTAAAATGTGTATTGTAACAGTGCTACCCAACAGGCTGGTTATGAAGATTATGGAAGTTAAATGTCATAAAGGTCTGAGAACAGTATGCAACGCATGTTCACATATAGCTAGGGGAGTTGTTAAAGAAAATTTAAATTAATAGTGGTGTTATAGAGGTAAACAAGTTAATTTATAAAAATCACACAAAACAGTAGTAGATTATAAATTCTCAATATATTTTTTCACATGGAAAATATTGCTAATTATAAAAAATAGCATACACATATGTATACATATATTTTAACATACATTTTGTTTTTAAAAGAATATTTGTTTATTCATTTGAAAGAGAGAGAGCATGCACACATTGGGGAGGGGTAGGAGAGAGAGAGGGAAGCTCAAACACTCTATGCTGAGCACAGAGCTGGGCACGGGGCTTGATCCCACTACCTGGAGATTATCATCTAAGCTGAAAACAAAGAATTAGACACTCAACCAACTGTACCACCCAGACACTCCTCCCAACATATATTTTAAATATAAACATTATTGCGTCTCAGATTGACACATGAGCATTGAAAACCTTAGGGAATGCTGAGTGACAATGTGTGATTTATTTTCAAAACTCTGATCAACTTCAACAAATAATTTACTTGCGAATAGACTATTAGGCAAAAAGGCACACATATAGATTCCTGGTGTTCCAAGCAGCTTTTCTCCACTTTTCACTGAAAGACGTAATTGACAAGTAAAAACTGTACATATTTAAAATGCACAAACACTATATATTTGCCATAGTTAAAATAATTAACATATCTGTCATGTCACATGATTATAATGTATCAATGTATTTATACAATGCTACAATGTATTTTTATCTTTCTTGTATGTTTTTGTTTGTTTTTTATTTTGTTTTGTTTTGTTTTGTTTTGCAATAAGAACTTATAAGACATACCTTCTTAACAAATTTCAAGTAGACAATAAAGTGTTATGATGTTTAGTCACATTGCTATGCACTAGACCTCCAGAAACTATTCATGCTACATAACTAAAACTTGTTACTATTTGACTAACATCTCCCATTTCCCTCACCCCCCAGTCCTTGATAATCACCATTCTATTTTTGCTTCTGAGTTTGGCTACTTTAAATTCCACATCTTATGTGAGATCATGTAGCATTTGTCTTTCTGTGTCTGGCTCATTTACTTAGTATAATTTCCCTCAGGTTCATCCATGTTGTCACAAATCACAGGATTTCATTCTTCCTTAAGGATAAATAATATTCCATTATATATGGAATGTTTATCCATTTATTTGTTGATGGACCATTTAGTTTGCTTCTTTATCTTGGTTTTTATAAATAATGCTGAAATGGCATAGGAGTTTCTTTGAGAAAATGTTTTCATTTCCTTTGGGTATACCCAGAACTGGATTCCCAGATCATATGGTAGGTCCATTTATATATATATATATATATATATATATATATATATATATATATAATTTTTTTTTAATCTTCATACTGTTTTTCATAATGGCTGCATCAATTTACATTTCCACCAACAACATACAAGGATTCCTTTTCTCCACATCTTTACCAACACTTATTATTGTAAAGGAGGCAAGTTTTTACCTCTACCTTCGTAGGGTTTTATGACTGGGACTGAGAATTACTGACATAAGACTGATTAAAACGAGACAATCATTTAACATATGTTATATAAACTTACAAGTGAGTTTTATGTGACATGTGAAATGACCAAAGAAATGATGTAATTTATAAGCTCTTACAGTAGGTTGAATAAAAAGAAGCGATTGCGACTGTAACTACATTATATCGGGAGGCTAAAGGAGATGAGAATTATTTTATCAAGGTGTGTTTGTATAGAATTTTCTCAGTCTGAACTTCTTGCCCCCGATGAGAAGGATATTACTTTACTTCGGCAACAAGGAGGACATCTTTCATATGGGACTTTCACCTCTTGCTTTTTCCAGAGAAGGCATCTTTCACACGGGATTTTCATCTCTTGCCTTTTTTTTTTTTTCAAGAGATTATTTATTTATTTATTTATTTTAAGATTTTATTTATTTATTTGAAAGAGAGAGAGAGAGAGATCACAAGTAGGCAGAGAGGAAAGCCAGAGGGAGGAGGGAAGCAGGCTCTGAGCCCAGCAGAGATTGCGATGCGGGGCTTGATCCCAGGACCCTGGGACCATGACCTGAGCCGAAGGCAGAGGCTTTAACCCACTGAGCCACCTAGGCACCCCCACCAAAATAAAATCTTAAAAAAAACAAACAAACAAAAAAAAAAAAACGGGGCCCCTGAGCCCTGATCCCGCTGAGCAGAGAGCCTGATGTGGGGCTCGATCCCAGGACTCTGGGATCACGACCTGAGCCGAAGGCAGAGGCTTTAACCCACTGAACCACCCAGGCATCCCATGTCTCCAGTATTTTGTATTGTGTTGTATTGTAATAATTTAATTTAATTTAAAATCAATTAATGAACATATATTGTATTGTGTATTGTTAGTTTCAGAGGTAGATTTCAGTGATTTTTCAGTCCTATATAATACCCAGTGCTCATTCTGCCATGTGTCCTCCTTAATGTCCATCACCCCGTTACCACGTCCCCCCATTTCCCTCCCCCTCAGAAACCCTCAGTTTGTTTCTAGTCTCTTACAGTCTCTTAGGAGTCTCTTACAGTTTTGCTCAAAGAAAAGAAAGGTCAATGTTTTTGTTTTTTGTTGTTGTTGTTGTTTATTTTTGTTTGTTTGTTTTGCATCTGCTATTTTCCAAGGGCATTTAACTCAAAATAGTCCAATGCCAAAGTGACATATTTTGAGATAGCATACTCTGTCACCCTTCATTCCCTTTTCTGTTTCTGAAAATAGTCATTCCAACTTTTTGCAAGATCAATATTGATTTCCAAGCTACCAAATTCTATGGATAGTATTTTATCCTCATATTGGGCAATTTCTTAATTGTTTGGTTGTAAGCCATTAAAAATGACTCTAGATAACTTCAGTGAAACACAGTAAGTGTAGCTCATAGAAATGAAAGAAAAGCTAAATGACCGAGTCTCAGGGAAAGAAAAAAAAAAGTTAGAACTGTGGATGGCTGTGGGATATAGGTGGCAAAAACCAGTAATTGCCTCTTCCACACTGCCAGTAAAATAAAATAAAAACAATACTAAGAATTTATAATCCACATGTTTCTCTGGCCCAGTTTAAAGTTTTAGGATAGAATTAAATGGGTCTAGTTTGGACTATGAAGCCATGTTTTGTCTAGGGTTGGACATAGTAAGCACCTTAAAGCATCTGCCACTAAGACTGTTTATTTAAATACAGGGTTATCGTCACATGAAAATTGGGATGCCACCATCCAAAGAAGGTGGATCAATGCACAGTTGGGGAAGAAAAAAAAAGTCTACTGTACTTGATCCCTTCTTTCTTTAACAAGTCTTTTTATTTATTTGTCTGCTTATGATTTTGCTCTCCCATTACCTTAGTGGTTGCTATCAGTTTACCCTACTGACTCCTTTTCCTTTTCCCACAATATACCGAATAGTCACATTCCTTAAGGCTGGTCTCCTCATTGAAACATCCTCCCTTGGGAACTAAATGTTTAGACTAACAAAGGTCAAAATTATAGGAAGTATTTACCAAGAGCAATTTTGGAAAGAGCCACACTTTGATTCTTGTACCTATTAACCCTGCTATGAAAGAAATTGTATCACATATTTGTCACCAGTTTAAAACATATACTTCTACCCAGAAGACATTACTGAAGCCACATAAGGCATTGCCGCCCACCTGCACGAAGTCCAAGCCTTCTAATGCTCAGTCCATTCTTCTCTCGGGCCAGAGCTGGAAAACATGGCAAGACCACTGACCCATCATCATGAGCCTATTGCTGTGCATCATTTGCTCTAATATGAGTTCCTCAGTCAGACACAAAGCTAGGTGTAATGCTATAATGGTAAATAAAGTTATTTGCAATAGCATGGAAGATGATTTTTTTCAGGACCACTGCTGATAAGAAGGGAAAATCTAGTGACATCAAAGCATGGCTGATTCCAAGATTGAAGTGGCTGGTTGACCTTCCCTCCATTTTCAGGGCAATGATAACACATGAAGGGTAGAGTGACTGTCTCTGCCATTATTAACATTATGAGACGAGCTTAGCAAATGGATGCTCCTGTTGGTGGGTCCATGGAAAACCTGCACCACTGATGTCATGCCTACCTTTTTTGTGAGTCCATAGGACAGGTATAAGATCAATTGATTTCCACAGGACATTTTTCCTTATTCACCTGATTATTAAGATTTTACTTTTCTGGGAGCATTCACACGAAACCCAAATATCTTCATATGCCCTGCCCATTCAGAAAGGTGTGACATTTACCTCTTCCCTAGACTTCCTTCTCATCAACTTTCCAATTTCAAACTTTTCATACATTTGACCATCCAACCAAACCATTAGCCACTGACAAGACTCAGAGTAAATCCATTTGCTGGTGATCTTTTTTCTAAGGAAATGAACAACATGCACACCACCTAACTCTGCTTATTCCTCTTTGAAGTGACCATGAAGAGACATATACTAAATATTATAGTCTTTATGGTAGTACCAGAATATATGGAAAATCATTTTTTCTTCCTCTATTAACCATTTATAGAAAATTCCCTATGAGTTCACAGGTGTAGGTTCAGAAGGTGGAGACAATGTAGCCAGATAAGGGTCCTGGACATCTATACCACTTGTCCTTGCAATTTACTTATACCTTCAGGATCTCTTTAAGTCTGGTAACAGATACACCACTTTTATATGCTGAGTATGTTGTTCAATCTTACAGTTCATTGGATTAAACAAAATGAAGTTTATGCTTAGCATCTCAGGTTCTATACTAACTTGCTAGCTCATAGTCAAGTTTTCAGTTTCTAGTAGGCTCTCTAGCATGCCGGAAGCTGTTCTGTAAAAAGAAAATCATTATTTGAAGAGGATGGTACAACTTTACTTCAATGCACTGAAGATGTGTACTGTATTTCCCTTACAGAGTGCTGCCAATGGCTCTGTATAGCATTGCTATCTATAATAGGTACTAGAAAGATAATTGAATCTGCTATGCCACATGGAGCAAATGAGAAAATAACTTCATGGTGACTTAGATCTTTTGCAGACATACTATTAGTTAAGCCCATCAGGAAGTTGGAAAGCAAGGGAGATCAGTTAATACAGCTCATAAAGTCACGTCTATCCCCACTCAGGGCACAGGGAAAAGAGAAAAATGGTGGACAGTGTATCTTGAGGAGCAAATAGAGACTATCCATCACCTTAAAAAAACTATCATATCTTATATGTGTTTCACTACTGTGGTATATTTTTGAGATCTGTCAATAAGCCAACAAAAATCCTACCATCATAGATTTTTTGTTGAAGTGAGTAAGGGTGCTTTTGTGATCTTGAGCAAATGACTTTATCCATCTGGACCTCAGTACCTTAGATGTAAAATGGGAATAATAATAGTTCCCACTTCAAAGGGTGACTAGAGTAAGATTAATCACTTAACCAAAAAGTCTGACAAAAGTGTGCATTTAGTATACCTTAGGTGTTGATACTGCTGACAATTTAAGAAGAATATTTTTTTAATGTGTACAGGGGAGGAAAAAAAAAAAGAAGTCTGGACACACTTCCTGGCAATAGTATATCAAGATTCTGAGATGTCTGGCTGAATATTTAGGACTTTTTATGCATACAATCTGTACTTAGTAAATATCCAAGCAATATTTAAGTTTAATCACTATCACCAACTAGATAGTTGCACAAAGAATCCCCTCACAATGAATGGACTTCTGGAAATTATTCAAAACAGGAAGAAGTTTGAGCTTATAATAGTGGTAATTTCAAAATTATAAAATTAGCATTATGCCAGTGTAACCCTTAAACTACTGGACATGAAGATTTATGGTAGTAAAACCCCAGGCTGTTTCTGTAAGTTTGGAGTAACTAAGATAGAAAGGATCTTCATGCAGGAGAAAAATGTTTTCAGATTCTACCTATTTGAAGTCAGCTCTCATCCCACCATGATTCAGACCAGAAAATAAATCCACATCTGCTTTCACAGCACATACTTGAGAGCATACAGAATAATTAAAGATGTTCTGAGGTGAAGTTCACAGAGAGCAAAGCCATTCTTATATAAGAATAAAAAGCAACCACTCTGCAGAGTCCCACTTGAACATTTAAGCTTCGTGTAGGCCAGTGCAATAGTTACTCGAAGCCAGGAATTACTAGCACTCCAGAAATGGTACAGAGGAAGATTCTGCCATGAAATTGTGATTTTTTGAGACATATCAGATGAAGAAATTGAGTATTTTCTGCAACTGATGGAATATGGATGGGTCATTACAAACATGAGGAAAGATAAAGAAACAGATAAAATTAGATCAAGGGAATAAAAGGAAAAATGCAGGCAAATATTTGCTACCTGGTTAAACATTTCATCAATGGGTCAAGGAAGAAGCATTAGAAATAAAAGGTGATGTATGAATAAGGCAAGTGTCCACTTATATTTACCTAAGTTCCTTTCACTACATTGGAATATATAACGTCCAAAAAGGTTACATGGGTGGGCATCAAGACAGTCAAAATATCAGTCAAGCCTATTAATGCATAACAATGTCGAGAAGATAGAAATAGCTTTCTTTAGATTCTCAAAGCAGTTAGTGACCTCAAAATAATTTTTTTAAAAAAGCCTCTTTTTCCAGCAAGTATGTAATTAATTGAATCTTTTTTCCAAATGAAAAGAAACATAATCTGAGAAGAAAGTAGACCCCAGCTCCTTAAGCTCCTGTTTATATCTAAATGTCTACAAATCCATTTTCTTTTACTGATGATCAGTATGTGATGGAGGTGTGATCATTGGTATTCCTTTCCTCATAATCACGGAGTGGAAGAAAACTCAGTGACAGAGAACAAAAATAAAAACAAAACAAAACACAAAGAGAAAAACTTGTTTCTCCCAGTTGCAAATTGAAAATTTCTATTGAAAAATTCTGGTTGGCTTAACTGGGGTCCTATGTTTATCTCTTAGAAAGTCACTGTGTACGTTTGAATGAGGCAGTTATCTTTGGCCCAGACGAGGCTTTGCGTTTACCCCTGGGAGCGGAGAAGCAGAATATCTCTAGAGAGAGAGATGAGAAGTAGCAGTCCTAAGTACACAGTGTAATGGTCTTCAAAAATCTCTAAAAACATGTCTTTAGCTTACCTTTCATCCATTCAACAAATATTTATTGAATGTCTAGAGTGTGATGAATGCTACGCTATCTAACATTTATTTGCACTTCATCTTGACACTAGATGCCAAGATGATCTGGATTCACAGTCTTTGCTGAACAGACCTGTACTGCTGTGTATCTTTAATCATTCACTGCCTTCCATCTGAAAGCGCATTTCAGTGTATTTACCAAATTGAATTGAATTGAATCAAGTTAATATTGACTTTTAAATTTCTATCCATCTCAGATTCTGTGATTCTTCAAATATTAAAAAAAAAAAATCACAAGACTATTAGTAATTCTACTTCTTCTTTTTTCCTTACATTTCTCTTTGCCTTTCTTCTTTATTTGAATTGCATTAGACCTGTTGGCCTTGAGCTTTCTTGGAATTTATCAATACCCCAAATCCAGCTTATGTAAGTTTCGGTTGAGTCTTGCTTAGTTTGAAAAATCCATAGTCATATGATGTGGATAACTTCCCAGAGTAAAAAGAATCAACATTTAAGCATTCTCTTGACATTATGTATAGACATTCATATGAAGGTAAGTCAAGAAATATGTATCTGTGGAAAAATACTAATGAAATACAAATTTTAGGCAATGAGTTTAAACATCTAGAAATGATATTAAACTATTTCTTGTGTTGTCCTGAGATTTAAAAATTATTATGCCAAGGAAAAATGCAATTTCTGTAACAATTCCTCGAAAGAGAATTAATTATTCATTCAAAATTTGCATTTGATAATCTATTCTATACCAAGTACTGTTCATACACACCAGGGACATCAGAGTGAACAAGATAAGCAAGGACAATTCTGCCAGGAGCTTGCATTTTAGTGGGATAAACAAACAACAAACAAGGATTAAGATTATGTCAGATAGTTTTAAGAGCTTTGAAGTGAAACAGCAAGTGAATGGATAAGAGTGCTAGAAGATGTATAGAGTGGTTTTTGTTAGATCAAGGTAAGGGATTTGCATGTTATTCTGAGAGTAAATGAAAGTTACAGGTTTTCAACAAAACAGTAATTTGATGTGGTTACGCTTATTCTTTGTTCTGAAGTCTATATTAATATAGTCACTTAATCTTTCTTTTGATTAATATTTGCATGACATACATATTTATTTTTATCCTTTTACTTTTAACCTACCTATATCATTACATTTAAAGTGAATTTCTTATAGGGACGTGGGAGTGGCTCCGTTGGTTTTGTCCAATTCCTGATTTCTACTCAGGTCATAATCTCAGGGTCATAAGATTGAGCTCTGTGTTGGGCTAATTGTTGGGCTTGAAGCCTGCTGAAGAATCTCTCTCTCCCTCCCCCTCTACCTCACCCCATTCTCTCCCTCCCTGTCTTCAATCAATCAATCAATCAATCAATCTTTAAAAGAAAAGAATTAACTTCAGGGAACAGAAGGAGATGGTAGTTATGCTGAAAAGAGCAAAGAATAATGACTGCCAATACCAAATTGTATCTGTGCTTTCATTTTATAAACTATTTTAGGTAAAAGAAAATTTGATCTTTGGAGTCAAATATGTAACAAATATATATATTTTTATGTAATTGGAGAATTTTCACATTCTCAGTTGAAAATCTTTACTGTTATTTACCAAATGTGAAAAAAACAGCTTTACTGAAAAAATTCGTATGAATAGTTGTAAATGTACATTTTGAGTTTGACATTATAAAGGTTTTTTTTTCCCCAATAAAACAAATTCATCTCATTTTTGGTTATCAAGAAATATATGCACAGTATTTTTAGATGCTGAAATGGATGATTTATATTATAAAATAAACTTTAATCTACAAATGCTAACTGTGGAAATAATTTCATTTAGAATTAATTCACATATAATTTCATAGAAGCCATTTACTAATAAAAATTATTTGCAAAAAAAAAGCATTATTATTACCGAAAATAGGGAATGCACAAATTGTTCAAATTTAGTTATTTTTCTTAAAATATTATGTACAAATAAGACACTTTATTCTTTCTACTTTTTATTTTTTAAAGAGTTTATTTATTTATTTGTCAGAGAGAGAAAGTGAGCTCAAGCAGGGGGAGTGGAAGCAGAGGGAGAAGCAGGCTCCCTGCTGAACAAGGAGCCCAGTGTGGAACAGGATCCCAGGACCCTGGGATCATGACCCGAGCTGAACGTAGACACTTAACCTACTGAGCCACCCAGGTGCCCCTAAATAAAACACTTTAGATTGACATTTGTGGAAATCTGAAACTAAACTTTTCTGTACTGGTATTTAAATAGGTCCATGTTTCTGACATGTGAAAAACTTACACACTGCTGTAATACAAACAATGCCATCGTAAAATTTTACTGTTTTTTGTTTTGTTTTTTAACATCTGGGTTATCTTCATAAAATAAGGAAACATCAAAAATTTGAGGGTTGAAAACATAAAATATATATCTCAATAGTTTTGATGTGATGTCAAACCAACATGACAGATGTAATTTCCTTTTGGCTTGAGTGTCTTTATAGGCCAATCTATGTCTCATTTGGATGAAGCCCAACAAACTTCTTTTCTATTTTTATTTTGTTTTCTCACATAAACCTCTGTTTATTGCTTTTGGAGCCTAAACTGAAACAAGTTTCCAACAATGCTCCCAGGATTCAGGTTCTGAGATTTATTTGATATCTTTATATTGAAGAAAGCACTTTTTTTTTTTTATTCCTACAAGGTACCTAAGGAAAGTGTTGCTAACGCTAACTCAAATATCTCTTAATCCAAAAAGGTAACGTTGTACATACTTGAACTCCTCTTATTTATCTTTAAATAAAAAAAAGATTAAACAACAAGAATAACAGCAAATATTAAAATACAATTAAAAAAAATTCAAACTCAATAGAGAATCTGGCCTAAGGCTTTTGGGTGCAAAGAGTATATAATCAAAGGAAGGTTTGACATATCTATCTTTACTTATTATGATAATTTTTCTTCAACTTACTCCTGATTATCCACCTAACAATTGACAGAGTTCATGTGGGTCCTTGTAACAAGTTAATCATGTAGATACTTTATAAAATCGGGTTAAATCTATAGTGGTTTAAGGCCAACTTGATCTAACATGTTTATATTTTATTGAAAACATCCGAAAACAATAAAAGGACTATTTGGCCTTTACAGACTTGAAATAGAGGATTCTGTCAGATAAAACATGATTTGTTTGTCAGATGCCTGGTTTTGTTTTCCTCATATAGATCATGTACATATTTTGTTAGATCTAAACTAAGTATTTCATTTTTGTTGGTGTTGGAGTAAATGATATTGTGTTTCTAATTTCAAATTTCAAATGTCCCTTACTGTTATATAAGAAATTAAATTTGTATTAACCTTTTCTCCTACAGCCTTACTATAATTGCCTATTGGTTCCACTGTCCCTTGTTTTTAAATTTCTTTCTTTAGCAGGGAATTTTTACTTCCTTGAAAGTATCATGTTCTTTTTACCTTGAGGATATTCACATGTGCTCTCAAGACCCAAAATATATCCACTACTCTCTGCTTCTCCTTTCTAACCCTGTGCTAATCTTTCAAGCCTTTGTTTGGTACTGTCTTAACAAAGACTTACCTAAATATTTCTTTCCCACCCATATAAAAAGAGATTACTGTAAATTATCAATTTATATGTCTCTGTAACACTTTAAATTTCTCCTGCTTGAAATTAACTATAGCCAGAATTATGTCCATATGCCTTATCATACTAGAAGATTTGAGAAGCAGGTGATATGCAACTTTCTACATATTGCCACTTTCCTATTTCTTATGCAATAGACCTTAACTGTATATCTATTGATAATAGCAAGTAGCACTACATCTTTATAAGAATGCACAAACCCTCCCACACTGGAAACATTTTGAAACTGTGGAGATACAGTATTCTCTAGTTTTCTGATAATTCTCAAGGTTTTAAAAGTATCCATTTTAACTGTAAGAGTAATGCCTTGAATTTTCAATATGTTATTTGAAGAAATATTTCACATAAATTTACAAATATCAGTCTGTGTCTTTTCACAATTCTAATTTTTGCAAAGACCCAAAAGGAAAATTTATTTAAAAAGTTTCATTGTTGGGGAGAAAGAATTCCTGTCCCCTCAAAGTTTCTTCCAGCTGAAGTAAGAACCAAACTGACAGGAGACAGACAGGAGAAAATCACATTTAATAATTGTACATATGGGAAATCCACATATACATGGTAATTCCAAAGACAGTGAAGCAAAATGTTTATGTATAGGTCGTTCCAAATTAAGGAGTAGGGAGTAGAGGTTTAGAGTTCAGAAGAAAAAAATGCACTTTATAGGGCATATAAAAGCAGGTGTTTGATAATTAGACATTTGCCTTACCATACAGATGGTCACTCAGATAAATTTATCACTGTTGTGAACTTTTTTCTGGGAAAGACCCCCAGTTTATATTTTTCCATGTGCCTAATGGATGGATAAAAGTTTCCCTTGAGCCTGAAGAGCCTCTAGTGCCTTCAACTCAAAATGACCCATATGCCAAAGTAGCACACTTGGGAGGGGGGGAGGGGGGAGTGTATCATACCCTGAACTCCTCATCATCATATCCACTCACTTCTTTTTTCCTCCTTGAAATTAAATGCTTTCTGAGTTCAAATTCATGAAATCAATATGGTTGAAACTCTTACATATGTCACATAATGTGAAAGGTATTATGTGTAGTCATGAGCTTGGGGAGTTAGTTAATTCAGTATCCATCTATCTATCTATCCATCTATCTATCTATCTATCTACATATAATCATTGGGTCACAGAGTGTAATTCTTTTCCCTCACAGCTGGAAATAATAAAATACAAGATACAGTAACCCTCATCAAAACGATGTTTTTTTTGTTGTTGTTGTTATCTAGACAGTATATTGGACCAGAATTATAAAACCATCATAGAATTAAAAGGTGGGATGGTAACATGTGACATGCATGTTTCTTTGTTGCTGTTGAATTTTATTATTTCTATAGTTTTATGGGGTAGATTTTAGTCTATGTGATGAAGGAAAGATGTTAGGGTTTGAAATCAATGGCCAAGAAAGAATTCTTGAGATATCTTTGATGCAAAAGTGATTTTATTAAAGCATGGAGACAGGACCCATGGGCAAAAAGAGCTGCATTGGCGTCATGAGGAGTAGTCCATTATATATTTTCTCAATGGGAGGGCATTAGGGACAACTTAAGTTTCTAAGGAATTTTGGAAGAAAGGTTTCCAGGATCTTGAGGGGACTAGCTGTTGTTGGGAGAAGAGTGTTTATTACCATCTATTAAAAGCTTAATCATGTATATGATTAAGGGCCATTTTCTTGGGGAATGATTACCAACACATATCTTGAAGGATTTAGAGATAAAGGAAATTTCCAAAGGAATTTTTATATGTTCAAGTAGACTTACAGGTTTGGAGTGGGGGGCAGGTTTGGGCTAGGATTGCCCTTTGCCTTTAGCAAAGTGTCAACATTGAGGCAGTTGAATCCTTAGAGGAATGTCATTCTGCCTATTTCAAGGACTTGTCAATGGGCTGAAGGTAGTAAGGAAATTTAATAATTTCTCTTCTACCTTTCTTTCCCACATCATATGTACAGTATTAGAGTTAACATTCCTAATTTGAAAACAAAGTATCTAAACAATATTGTTCTCAATGTTCATTTATTCTACTTTTTTTTTTTTTAGAAAGTTCAAACTCCGATTCCTCTTGAATAGTGTTTTTTCTTCAGTTTTACTAGCTATAGAAATGAGATACATAAGAGCACTGGGGAATAAAAGGTAAAAATTCCCTATCTAATTTATATTCCTTATGAATTAAGTCCTGTGTTTTTTGCAAATTGCAAATTGTAATATATACTGTGACATATTGAAATAACCTTAATCTTTTTGTCCCTTAATATACAAAATCTTCACTACTGTCAATTTCAGGAAATTTCTATAACCTACATTCAAAATAACTTATGAAAATAACAAAAAGTGTTGTCCTTTTATTCAAGGAACTACCACCAGATAGGGAGAAAGATGAATAAATGTGATGCATACTATGCAAAGTATCACGGAACAGAGAGATACCTAACCTGTGCTTAGGGAAGTAGAGCATAGATCCTGGACATGCTTTAAAGGGCTCACATTTGGGTTGTTCTGGGTCCATACAGTCATGCAGATTTCCTTCTACCACCCATGCAAAATGTGCCAGGATGCAATCTTCAGATGACCTTAGTAAGAATTTGAGTTATAAAATTCCTAACACTCAGATTACTGGGCCCTTAGCAGTGATTGCTTTGAGCTCTAATATGCACTACAGAAAGATTCATGATACTGAAAGTCAGATTTGAGTATATTTTATATATTTTCAAAGTATTAGGATAAGTGTTAATAGGATGCAGATGAGAAGGAAATGGTCCCTGTTTTTAAACTCCAGTGGAATTCTTTTTGGCTTACCCAAATTACTTATAAGAAAGAATAGGGAAATTATTTTAGCATGTTTTTTCCTAGTCATTTTGCATATAATTAATTTTTCAGTAGAAGTAACATTATTTGAAAATATTTTCAATAAACAAATTTTACTTTATTAACAAAATTCAACTGAGTAAACCTAAGGATCAAATTTGTTTTATTCAGCAATTCATGAATTGGGCAGCATCCCATCGAGCAAATAGAAAGAAGCTATCAAGAGCTGTAAAAAAGGAATGCCATTTATTTATTTATTTTTAATTTAATTTAATTTAATTTCTTTTCAGTGTTCCAAGATTCATTGTTTATGCACCACACCCAGTATACCCAGGAATGGTTTTTAAAGTCAGAAAGGAGGTGGACAAAAGGAAGTTTATTAAGAAAGAGTGTATTGTTTCAGGCAAGCCTCCATCCTAAGGGGGGATGGTGTCTCCCAGGCAGATTTCCTTGCTTGTTCAACCAGGTAATTCCAGGTTGACTGTTAATGGTTACATTGCTGGGAGAGGCTGAAACTGCAATTAGGTTAGGTAGTAAAGTCTTGATTTGTTGATGGGGAGGTTAACACAAATAACTCTATTTGGGACCTATTGTCTCCTTTTTAACAACTTTAGGCCACAGTAAAAACCAAAGTGTTACACAACTTGTGAAAAGGCTGAACATACTCTCTCATTTTCTAAGTTAAAGTAAGTACTTTGTGGGGCACCTGGGTGGCTCACTGGGTTAAGCCTCTGCCTTCGGCTCAGGTCATGATCTCAAGATCCTTGGATCAAGCCCAGCATTCGGGCTCTCTGCTCAGCAGACAGCCTGCTTCTCCTTCTCTCTCTGTCTTCCTCTCTGCCTGTTTGTGATAGATCTCTCTGTGAAATAAGTGAATGAAATCTTTAAAAAAAAAAAAAAAGGTAGGTATTTTGGAGGCCCCCTACTAAATTTACTTAAAAAAAAAAACAAAAATAAAAACAAAACAAAACAGAACAAACAGAAAGAGAAAGACAGAGAGAAAAAATTATAATAGGATCAAAAGTATTGTAAGTGTAATTTGTTAAATGAAACGCTTCTGGGGTGAGGGTATAGCTCTGCGATGCTAGTAAGTACAGACAGCATGGTAGCTGCCATTTCTTTGCCATGACAACAGCAGGACTCTCTGCTCATTGGCACTGGGATGACTGACAGCCCCAGAGAAATGCCTCAGAGTGACTACCTAGGGCTCCAGAAATCCAGGCAATGGGACATAGGTATTACCAACATTAGTCTAAGTATTATCCACTTGACTATTTTGAGGAACCATTTTATTTATTTAGAATTACTTCTAAAAATGTAACTGTCATAAACTGAGTAAAAGACAAATCTTTGGGAAAAAAATTATCAGTTAAAAAGTTAAAATTTCAAATAGACTCATGTTCTATCAGATAAAAGCTTTGAAATTGACAAAAAAGCTGATGGGGAGAGAAAAAGGAGAATTATATAGAGTTAATTCATTTTATTCAATTGTTCATCCAATAAATGCCATTTACTGAGTTTATGACACCTACAAGGAAGACTGCTGGGCTGAATATGAACAGAATTGACAGCTCTGCCATAGGAAGGATGAAGGACTTTTCGGTGGAGGAGACAATTTAATCAAAATAATTTGTCTTTATATAAAAGTAGTATAGAGAATAGAATGCTGAGAAAAAATCCTAAAGCAGAGTATGGTTACAGAGTAAGAACACTGGTACATTTCCTAGAGAAAGAAATCAAAGACCTGAATTAAAGATGTAGCCATGGGAAGAGTCTGGGATGTCCTAGTTCAGAACTATATGATCGATAAAGATGAGAATGTTTTAAAAAGTAAAGTTGATAAGAAAACTGAGAGGTAACAAAAACTAATGAAATACTCAATGAGCCTGGATGACAGAAAGAATGGCAATGACATTAACAGTGAGAGACACTATGCAAACAGGCAACAACCAGAGTACATATAAAAATAGAACTTCTGGGCACCTGAGTGGCTCACTTGGTTAAGCATCTGACTCTTGATTTTAGGTCAGGTCATGACCTCAAGGTCCTGAGATTGAGCCTGGCAATGGGTTCTCTAGTTTACTTGCGAATCTCTCTACCGCACCCCCCAATGGCACCCCAGTTCTCTCTATTTCTCTCAAATAAATAAATACATCTTTTTTTTAAAGATTTTATTTATATATTTGACAGAGAGAGATCACAAGTAGGCAGAGAGGCAGGCAGAGAGAGAGAGAGAAAAGAGGAAGCAGGCTCCCTGCAGAGCAGAGAGCCCAAGGCGGGACTCGATCCCAGGACCCTGAGATCATGACCTGAGCTGAAGGCAGTGGCTTAACCCACTGAGCCACCCAGGCGCCCCAATAAATACATCTTTAAAAAAAAAAATAGAACTTTGACCTAACATTTGCAGCAACCAGTGCAGTAAACCAAACCACAAGCTCTGTAGCAACTGGCCCCAGATCATCAGGACTTCATCAGTAACTGACAGCTCCCCTATATTTTCTCCCAATTTAGGACCAACTGAAGAAAGTCAAATATGCTCCTTTAGAAAATCAAAGAGAACATGCTGCTTGTAGTTATCTTCCCTCCAGCTTTCCAGGGCCAACAGCCTCCAGTCAGAGCGAACCTGCAGCCTTCCCTTTCTTCCACTATAAAGCTCTCATGCTCCTCTATGTCTTGCGCCTCCACCAAGCACAGGTGGAGGAGTACTATTGCTAGGGCAAGCTCTGAATAAATAGACTTTGCTTGTTCTCATTTGAGTGGTCTTCAATTATCTTCACAATAGAAAGAAAGAGTCGAGATTAAAAAAAAAGTCACGATAATGAGTTAAGTTTAAACGTGTTGGTTTACATGAACACCGCCTTTGAGACCTGCCTAGTAGACAATCCAATAGTTAATACAGACATCTGTTATCAGATGGGTTAACTTGGTTCAAGTTAACACATTCCTTGCCTGCTGACTTAAGATCCTTGATCTGTAACAGAACTAATTTATTTTGAAATTTGCAAACCACGAACCTTGGGGAGTAAAGGACCACAGAGGCCAGCAAGTCTGTATGAAGCTGCCTCAGCTTTCTGATAAGACCAGCAATCTTTTAGCAAAACTTTTTTTTTTTTATTTTCAAGGTCATAAACAACTTTAGTGACCTCCCTTTGTGTATCTGTAGACCTTGCCCTCAGCAGAAAGAACAGAGTACTGTCCCACAAGCCCCAGGTACCAAGGAACCAGACTTTCTTACACAACCTCGGAGAGCCAAGATGACTCTGCAGTTGGCATCTTCGAGTCTACACATAATCAAGAAATGTCACAGACCACTGCAGTGCCTTAACTGATGAAACCCTTTTAAAAATCTCTCAGCCAGACAGAAACCTCAGAGCTGGCCTTTGGAAAAGAGTCTGCCTTCTCCCCAGGTGTCCAGGCTCCTAAATAAAACTCATATTCCTTTCCAATCAAAACTTCTCTCTTGAGTATTGGCCTTTCGAGCGACAGGCAGTCAGACTTGGGTTTCAGTAATACGTCTGAAAGAGAAAGACAAGAAATCACTGTGGCATTCAATTGCCAATACTCAGTGAGCTAAAGAAAAATAAATTGGCAAAGTGAAAACAGCAAGAACAACCAAAACCCCACAACTACCCAATGGGTTGGTAAAACATGAGCATTGTTAAATGTAGTATGCACAAGACAATTAAGAAGATGATCTTATTCAAGTTTACAATAGGGAGAACATTTATTGACAAAGAATGTGTCAAAGAAGAGGAAGAGGGTCTAAGGTTATTTTTATAGCAATAGTGAAGCAAGGGAGCTGTCCATGACCTTCAGGAGAGTGAAGAGGAAAGCCAGAGCCAGGACTTGTCTCTGAACATTTGGTGGTTCTTAATCAGCCCTTTCTGAGAACAGAAAAGGGGGAGAAGATTTCTTTACAGTTTCTGCTTTTGGAAAGTGCACGGCTTAGATCAAGTTTAACATGGTGGACATCGATACTGAATGCTATTGGCAAAATATAGCTAAAAACTTATCTCTTCCCAACCCACTAAACCTTTCCACAATAGTAGGAGAGAAAGAAAAAAAATTATAATTGAATAAGCATCAGTGCTGAATGTGATAAACATCACAGCCAACCCCCCAACAGACTGCGAAAACAAAGAAATCTCACCCTTTCATGTAGTCATGCTCATACAACACATTACATACATGTCCTTAAGATAAACAATACCTAATTTTGGAGGACATGACAGCAGCAAATGCACTTCATTCTACATTCAGCTGGCAATGGGACTGATCATCTGTATTAGCTAAGTAGCTTAACGCAAAGGATAAATAAGCTTATCACGTCTTTATGACTGGAAGTAGTTTACGGGTGAGGCCCTTATCAAACTTAGGGTTCTACTCCCTAGAAGAAACTGGAAGATAGGAGCTCCATCTTCACTGATGGCTGAATTTCAAAGAAACGGTTCTCTGGTTCTTAAAGCTGGCAAAAGGCTTATTTAGCTTTTAAAAAATTACATACATTTTAGAGAGAGAAAGAACTTAAAAATTTTCTAAAGTAAATGATCTAAGATAAGGTGTAGGATGAATTTCTTTTCCTTCTTGTTAACAGAAACTTTCTTTTTTGATTCATATTTACCCTTAGAGTCTACTCCTTACTCAGTAGCTGTACATCTTTGGATAAATTTCTAAATGAAACTTGACTGTAGTAAAGTATAGTTTTTTTCCCTATGGGCAAGAAAAAACAAAGTGGTCTGGTGAGAGGTGACTCAGATTGAGAGAATAATTTTTCTTGATTAGTGTTTCTCAAGATACTATGGAACTGTACTTGCTTTGAAAATGTTCAAAGGACTAAAAACAGATGTATTTGGGCAGAGGAGTAAGAAAAAATATATACATCAGAGAAGGAAGAGGTTTTTTTTATTTGTTTTGGTTTGAGAAACAGAATACCCTTACTTGGTAAAAACGGGCCTCAGATGAGAAACACAATTCTTTTCAAAGGTAACTCTATCTAACACCTAACGTGTCCATAAACAACCATTTGGAAGATACCAGTTTTTCCTTAGCAAGAGAACTTCTAACTTGAAGCTAAAAAGAGGTATGGATTGGATGGGCTTAGGCAGAAATAAATTATTTAGGGCAATGAAACTAGTATTTGAGGACACAAGAATAAATCTTCCTTGACTTATGATGGGGTTATATTTCAATAAGCCCACTGTAATTTTACAGTATCATTAAGTTTAAAATGCATTTAGTACACCTAAGCTACAGAGCATAGTTTAACCTACCTTAAACGTGTTCAGACACTGCTATAAGCCAACAGTTGAGCAAAATCATCTAACACAAAACCTAGTTTGTAGTAGGGTGTTGAATATCTCACGTAATTTATTGAAAACTATACTGAAAGTGAAAACCAAAGTGTGTGTATGGGTAAAGTATGGTGGTATCGATTGTTTACCCTCATCATAGCATGGCTGACTGGGAGCTGCCCAGAATTGCAAGACAGTCACGCTGCATATCACTAGCCTAAGAAAAGATCAAAATTCAAAACTGGAAGTCGGCATCCTATTGAATGTATATAGCTTCTGCCCCATCATAAAGTCAAAAAATTGTAAGTCAAGGCTCTGTAAGTTAAGGAGCATTTGTATAAGAGATACACAATTGCTTTAGGCAAAATAATCAACCATTGTTTCCTCAGGGCCAGGATAGGGTTGGTTTTGGTTGGGTGAAGTAGGGCAGGGAGCTATGGGAAACAGAGGAAGTAACAGAAGTCTGAGCAGAAAATGCCTTTCAGATCATTAAAACTAGAACAGAACCACTAATGACACAGGAGTTGCTTTAGCCTACAACACAAAATGACTTCCCTTTAAAGTTTTATAAAACAAACCAACTCAACCAAAATAATGGCTTTCTAACTAATTAAAAACAAAACTGGTTATCCTCTTTAAGTGTGTTTAAAAATTCTAATTGGAAACTGCAAGTCGGGTAACATCTGTTAGATGTTTTGCCAAATGTACCAAGATGAGAAGTTACTTTAACCTTTCTTCTTACCCATTTTAACGTCTTCAAAGATAATAATTCACATATTCCCTGAATTTCTTCGTATTATATGAGCTCCCAATTAAAATCATTTCTAAAGATCCTGTTATTCAATCTCATGTAATTGCTTCTCTATGTTAAGAAAGTAAAAAATATTTTATAATTACTTTATATTTTCAAAATGAGAAATAATTTTAGAGCTCCTTTAGAAAAACTGGTCTACTTCAAATTTTGTCTTTATTTATATGTAAAATGTATTTAAGCAAAACTCATATAAAAGCTTGTTTATTCATAATTATTATTATTTAAATTATTATTTTTATTTTATTTTATTTTATTTTATTATTATTATTAAATTATTTAAAGCTTAATAGTATTTAAATAGTAATATATGTTAACTTTATTTGTTTTTGTGTTTAAAATGTATTTTGTAATGAATTATCAGCATAGGACAGTATCTATTTGGTGGTAAGAATCTTTTATTTATTTTTTTTTAAGATTTCATTTAATTATTTGAGAGAGAAAGCACAAGTGAGAGACAGAGGCAGAGAGAGGGAGAAGCAGACGCCCCACTGAGCAGGGAGCCAGATACAGGACTGGATCCCAGGACCTTGAGATCATGACCTAAGGGGAAGGCATGTACCCAATCTGTTTCTTTCTGATATTTAATGCTTCACTGATCTCACACATCTCTTTTTAAAATAATATTCTTAAAATGGAAAAAAGCATAGTTGTTACTTGTCAACTTCTTAAGTCTCCCACCCGGGTATAATGTTGATGATGTTACAGGAATTGTTAGAGAAAAATGCAGAATATATTTTAACATTGTTTATTTAACTAACGCATGTAATAAACAATTACTATTCATTCCCTCTCCATTCCCACACCATGTAGACTGGTGCAGAGATACAAAGGATTCAGAATGTTGTTTCTTGTACTACCTAAGCTACACTGTATACCATCCTCATTCTTCTTCAATTAAATTTTTTTTTTAATTTTTTTTTTTTGTTAAATTTCTTAAAGATTTTATTTATTTATTTGACAGAGAGAAATCACAAGTACACTGAGAAGCAGGCAGAGAGAGAGAGAGAGAGAAGGAAGCAGGCTCCCTGCTGAGCAGAGAGCCCGATGCGGGACTCGATCCCAGGACCCTGAGACCATGACCCGAGCCGAAGGCAGCGGCTTAACCCACTGAGCCACCCAGGCGCCCTTCAATTAAATTTTTGCTTCCCTTGTGTTGGTGTCATTTATTCACAAAATTCTGTATGTCAGATATACAAGTGGCTGCACTTCAATATCACCAAAGAAATATGGGAATAAAAAGAAAGTGATCTCTTGAAGGCTGAATACTTTGGGAAAATTTCCTTTGGGAAGATTTTACAAATTTAGTTTAAAAAAAAGGTTTTGCAAATTAGCTGTGCAAATGATAATGATAAAAGATAGAAATATTTATGTGAAAATCTTATTTTCACATAAATTATGTGAAAGAGTATGCCTTCATTTTGATTCATAAGTTCTTTCACTTGGTTGGAAATAACCTGAAATAAACAATAATTAATGATTATATTATAGCTGTGTTTTATGTGAGAAAAACAATGAGGCTCTCCAAAGTAGACCTGTAGTCACAGAAATGACCTTAGGCCTGTATAAAATGTTGTCAACAAAGAGCAACACAAAGTTGTTGTTCGTTTAATGAATTGTATGGTGACTAGTTTCAGAATACTTTGTCTTTAATCAGTTAATTTATAGGATTGGTCATATCATAGGAAAAGGACACTGATGCATAAATGATGAGTTCATTGTGCAGAGTGATGAAAAATAGTACAACACACATCAGTATTTTTTTAAGATTTTACTTTTTATTTGACAGAAAGAGAGATCACAAGTAGGCAGAGAGGCAGGCAGAGAGAGAGGAGAAGCAGGCTCCCTGCTGAGCAGAGAGCCGGAAGCCAGGCTCTATCCCAGAACCCTGAGATCATGACCTGAGCTGAAGGCAGAGGCTTAACCCACTGAGCCACCCAGGTGCCCACACAGAAGTATTTTAAAAGTAAACTTATGTTACGTCAAATTCCATCTATCACTTGTTTGGAGGATGTACTTACCATGTGCTACTTAGATGTGGGACTAATGTAGAAATAAAATAGCACATTAAGAAGTTGTGTGTTTTATTAACAACAATATGTTGAAAATGTTCATTTAATTTTCTTTATCTTTAATAGAAGAGAGGGCAAATGAATGGTTACAAGTTAAGGAAGATGAATATGTTCATGAAAAAAAGGATGGGAAAAAGGAAAGTCTGATTTTATGTTTTATCGCTCACATGAAAAAACCATAGGTGTTATTACTCCTGCCCTTATAACAAGAAGCAAGTTGAATGAACTGAAAATCAATGACTTTTCTTGGAACCATTAAGGAACGAAGGTCCCAGGACAAAGTTCCTGAAATCTGGAGAGACAGGTGAATCCAGAAAGTCACAACTGATACCTGTTAAAGTGGAACAAAGGCCACTGAAACACTAAGCTGGAAGGAATACTTAAATGGTGATGTTGAAAAATCCCTGAAAGGCTGAGTGTGGACTCCCTTGAGACTAAGAAAGCCCTGGGATCTTTACTGCCCACTGGATATTACTGGATTTTACATCCAGGAACCAAGGAAGTTCTCACAGTGAAGAGCCAAGAAATTTCCCCTCATGGCAGAGGGAAAGAAAAAGTTACAATTGTAAAATATACCCAGAGCACTCTTCCTAACAGAGACCTACTCTCTGGGGGCAAAAATGTTACCAGAACCTTATTCCACTGGTTGGGAGTATATTTCTCTGACCTCCTGTCTGCTCTACTCTCGTTTGCATGTCATGCCTGTGAACTGGAGGGGAAAGTTAAGAAACACTTGTGAATCTATCCTGTTAACAAAAGATAGATAGATGATAGATAGATAGTAGATAGATGACAGATAGATAAATAGTGGGAAAGAGACAAATCTCATATGCAGAAGTCCAAAAAATGTAGGTCTCCTCCAGGAGATACAACATGACTCAACACTCCTCAAATATGAGCTGTGCATAATGACTCAATTCCAAAGAGTAGAGTGTAAAAAAGAGAGGTATAAGAAGAGAAGCTTTATAGTGGAGAAATCGGACAAATGCTTTCTCAGTCAGGTCATGGAATCTGTCTCTACCCTGATGAGTCATGTCAACAGTATGTGCCTACTATATGACGTGACAGAGGCCCAGAACCAATAACCACAATCTCATTATAAGGGGGGAAAAATAGATAAATTCTAGTTGAGGGACATTCTGTAATGTACCTGAGAGAAGTGCATCCAAGATCCTTGGATTATACCTTAAACTTCTCAAACTATCACAGTCATGAAAACTATCACAGTCATGAGAAACAAGAACAATGTGAGAAATTGTCCTCGTCAAGAGAAGTCACGAACAGTCATGACTACTAAATATAGGACTAGCTCCTAGTATAGAAAAAGGATCTTAGGTATAAACTAAAGGAAGCCAATTAAAATATAAATTTTAGGGGAGCCTGGGTAGCTTAGCCAGTTTTGTGTCCAACACTTGATTTTTGGCTTAGGGCATCTTCTCAGGGCCATGAGCTTAAACCCTGTACTAGGCTCCATGTTCAGGAGAGTATCCTTGAGATTCTCTCCCCACCTCTCTCACTGCCCCTCCCCCCACTCACACATGCTCACTGTCTCTGTAAAACAAAAAAATAAATCATAAAAAATACATATATATAGATTTTAGTTAATAATGTATCACTATTATATTGTTAAATGTGACAAATATACAAATATTAAAAGATGTTAAAATAGTGAAAACTGGGTGGGATATATGGGAAATCTCGGCACTATCTTCTAAATTTTTTTTCTGTAAATATAAAACTGCTCTAAATATAAAGTTTATCAAAAATATGGTAAATCTAAAATTAGATTTACCCC